>NC_083579.1:64418620-64747370 GCF_027579695.1 Neoarius graeffei
TAGGCTCCAGCTTGCCTGCGACCCTGTGGAAGGATAAAGCGGCTAGAGATAATGAGATGAGATGAGATAGTTACACTAATGCAGATCATCGCCGCCTCATGTATCATCAAAATTTGTCTCACGGCCCCTTTTCCCATGTCACAACGTCACTACCGGGGTCAGCGTATGGTCAGCGTAACTGCGTATATTTTATAGGGGGGGTGCCTTGAGAATTTGCATACTTTTGAAGGGTGCCGTGACTGAAAAAAGGTTGAGAAATGCTGGGTTAGAGAAGCAGCCTTAGGCCCAAAGGGTTGGCAGTTTGATTCCTGCAACCAGCAGGAAAAGCGTGGGTATAGTTGAGTGAATGAACAGCCACAGAATCATGGCTGAAGTGCCCTTGAGCAAGGCACCTTACGACCAACTGCTCCTCAGATGCTGTAGCATAGCTGCACACTGCTCTGGATGTGTGTGTTCACTACTTCAGATGAGTTAAATGCAGAAAATGAATTTCACTGTACTTGAGTGTGCATGTGACTAATAAAGGCTTCTTCTTCTTCTTCTATTATTCTGTTGGAGGCATTTTGCTGTTCTGGTTTGGCTCTACTTGTCCCTTTAGAGTGAAGGTTCACTGCAGATCAATACAATGTTCATCTGATTGATCACCTTTATTAAACATTTTTATCTAGATGGGGGTTGTCTATTCTATGATGACAATGCCCCAATCCGCAAGGCAGGAGGGCTCACTGAATGATGTCAAATGAATTTTGTAAACCATATGCAATATGTACAGTGGTGCTTGAAAGTTTGTGAACCCATTAGAATTTTCTATATTTCTGCATAAATATGACCTAAAACATCAGATTTTCACACAAGTCCTAAAAGTAGATAAAGAGAACCCAGATAAACAAATGAGACAAAAAAATTATACTTGGTCATTTATTTATTGAGGAAAATGATCCAATATTACATATCTGTGAGTGGCAAAAGTATGTGAACCTCTAGGATTAGCAGTTAATTTGAAGGTGAAATTAGAGTCAGGTGTTTTCAATCAATGGGATGACAATCAGGTGTAAGTGAGCACCCTGTTTTATTTAAAGAATAGGGTCTGATCTTCACAACACATGTTTGTGGAAGTGTATCATGGCACGAATAAAAGAGATTTCTGAGGAGCTCAGAAAAAGCATTGTCATCAGGCTGGAAAAGGTTACAAAACCATCTCTAAAGAGTTTGGACTCCACCAATCCACAGTCAGACAGATTGTGTACAAATGGAGGAAATTCAAGACCATTGTTACCCTCCCCAGGAGTGGTTGACCAACAAAGATCACTCCAAGAGCAAGGCGTGTAATAGTCGGTGAGGTCACAAAGGACCCCAGGGTAACTTCTAAGCAACTGAAGGCCTCTCTCACATTGGCTAATGTTAATGTTCATGAGTCCACCATCAGGAGAACACTGAACAACAATGGTGTGCATGGCAGGGTTGCAAGGAGAAAGCCACTGCTCTCTAAAAAGAACATTGCTCATCTGCAGTTTACTAAAGATCACGTGGACAAGCCAGAAGGCTATTGGAAAGATGTTTTGTGGATGGATGAGACCAAAATAGAACTTTTTGGTTTAAATGAGAAGCGTTATGTTTGGAGAAAGGAAAACACTGCATTCCAGCATAAGAACCTTATCCAGTCTGTGAAACATGGTGGTGGTAGTATCATGGTTTGGGCCTGTTTTGCTGCATCTTGGCCAGGACGGCTTGCCATCATTGATGGAATGATGAATTCTGAATTATACCAGGTATAATTGCTCTGCAGGTATAGTTTGAACAGAACACTTAACTGTCCTGTTAAAAGCCTGACCAGAGTAACTTGGTACAGCTTCTTTCAAACTTTAAGACATAAATTGGATGTGTAATAGAAGTAATGGTAACTTTTTGTTGCTTCAGTATTTGCTGAACACATACAAATTCCAAGATGGCCATTTTATTTTCTAATTTTCTATCTTTCTGAGCAGTCACTTTGTATTTTTTTATTTCTGAATGCTTCATGCACAATTGTTATAAATATGATCCTCTCAAAAACTATTTATATTACCATATCGTGTCATTAAAATATCATATCAACAGCGATTTTATATGGTCATATCATCAGTATCGTATCAGTTTGTTCTTAATCTGACCAATAATTTGTGCCAAAACAGCAATAATACAAATGTGTGGTTTAAAACACTGTTATATCAGTTCAGACATTTCACTTTTCCACAACTGAACAAGGTTATTCAAAATTACAGACATTGCAGCTGAACACCCTTCCTATTCCTCCCTAATTTACCTTCAGACCTAAAGACCTTCAGTCCCTCTTGCTGATTTATTATCTAGTTCCTTTCAGAATGCAACAGACAGCACCTTCCAAATAGGATCAATATCAACCATGTCCATTCATCATTCAACATTCATGTCAATTTCCCGAGTGTTCATGAAGACATTGGATGACTTTTCTGTACAATGAACTCATCTTATGCTGTATATGTGAAGCTGTCCAGTTTCTTTTCAGAGGGCCTCTTTATAACGTCTGCCAAAATATGTAGTATTTTTTCTCCCATACAAATCAGACTCATCATGTTTTCTATAAATGTTAAAATGTGTCTGTTATCTTATTTGCATTCGTTCTGGCATTCTAATGTCCTCAACAATGTCCTTGAAGTTATCTTGTTGCTGATCTCAGTTTGCGTGTTACTTTATCTTTGTCCTTAATGTATGGGGTTATTGCTGGGGTGCTCGATGCCAGAGAAGCTTTCAGAAATTAGATGAGTCAGCAGTGTTGAAAGCTTTCTCTTTTATTGAAGAGGCAGACAGAAAGTGATTTAGTTCTCCTCTTAATTTTTCTATTTTCCTTTTGCTTAATTGTGTTTTCTAACTATATTATGGAATGGGACCATTATTGTTGTTGTTGCTATTGGTTTTCTTATTGGTAGTAGTTGTTGTTTTTGTTCGATCTCACTTACTGTATATAGCCAAGGCCAACTAATTTGCCCTTGTCTGAATAATCACAAAGAGCAACACGCCAAAAAAAATATTGAATGTTTTTCAGGTTACGTGCCAGAATTTCTGAGTAATGGACTCATTGCGTCAGTACAAGGCCAGTTATCTGGTTATATTTCATGCAGGTATTCATCAGCCATGCCCACTTATCTGTCCTCCTCAATCAGCTCTGACCCTAAATCAACTCTAACCTTTCTTTTAGTACTAAACATCTGTCCTTTCCTTCTATACTATTTCCTTCCAGCTGACAGAATTGTCCCAGAGAGGTCGTACTGTTCCAGTTGCTACATTTAGAGACTCGTGTTTGTCACCAAAGCATTTCCTTCTCTGTCTAGTCCCCTTTCAGTTGAAAGTCATGGTGTACTCAGTATTAGTCTAGGATGCCTGTAAAAGGAAACTCACAAACCACATTGCCTTTGTTTTCTGCTGTACTCTGCTACAGTTACGTCCATATGGACAAAGAGATGTAAGAGTGCTACTGTAATTTAATGCAGAACTGAACGTGCAAAGCCATGTGCCAATCTATTTTTCATCCATTTATTCCAGATGCAGCTAGGCCTCCTCAACCACATAAACATCTTTCTTTCATATTAAGTCAAGTCAAGTTTATTTTTATAGCGCTTTTAACAACAGACATTGTCGCAAAGCAGCTTTACAGAAAATTAAAGACTTTAAACATGAGCTAATTTTATCCCTAATCTATCCCCAATGAGCAAGCCTGTGGTGACAGTGGCAAGGAAAAACTCCCTCAGACAACATGAGGAAGAAACCTCAAGAGGAACCAGACTCAAAAGGGAACCCATCCTCATTTGGGTGATAACAGATAATGTGATTATAAATAACTTACCTCTATAACAGTGTTCATTCATTACATGTGTTCACTGATGGAAACTTGAGTGCAAAACTGTTCATGACAGCTGCAGTCCTAAAATTAGCAAGTTAACTGTAGTCCTCAGCAATAAATGCATTACTGTAAGTGTCCAGAGCCGTCTTCCAAGTGCGACTTTAGACTGTCCATATGGGGCCGTCCTCCACAGGAGCAGTGTGATGAGACTCCAGCCAGACGTAGGGCATCAGGATGGATCAGGCAGGTCCGAGGAGCAGAAGAGATCAGCATCTCGATCGCAGGATTGACATGTAACTCAGAGGGACAGACAGAGTGTGTGGGGGAGAGAGAGAGAACAGAGGTTGTTAGGAATGCCCAATGTCAACTAATGCCTAAGAACAGTGTACATTTTATGCTGAGTGCAAGTAGGGACTCTGGCAAAACTAACTCATTCATTCATTCATTATCTCTAGCCGCTTTATCCTTCTACAGGGTCGCAGGCAAGCTGGAGCCTATCCCAGCTGACTACGGGCGAAAGGCGGGGTACACCCTGGACAAGTCGCCAGGTCATCACAGGGCTGACACATAGACACAGACAACCATTCACATTCACACCTACGGTCAATTTAGAGTCACCAGTTAACCTAACCTGCATGTCTTTGGACTGTGGGGGAAACCAGAGCACCCGGAGGAAACCCACGCGGACACGGGGAGAACATGCAAACTCCGCACAGAAAGGCCCTCGCCGGCCCCGGGGCTCAAACCCAGGACCTTCTTGCTGTGAGGCGACAGCGCTAACCACTACACCACCGTGCCGCCGCAAAACTAACTATGACAGCATAACTAAAAGGGGAGAGCCAGAAGGTAACACAGGCATGAGGGAGCCCTTGGACATAAAGCAGCCAGCCACTACACTGTCAACAAACCCAAGTAAGCAAGTGAGTGGGGGACTGACCGCATCCATACATCCCAGTTTACCAAAACACTCTATGTCTGAGGACCCTCCAGATCTACTCCTTTACCTAATAAAACTATTAACAAAAGGCTTGACGAAACAGATGTGTTTTCAGCCTAGACTTAAACACTGAGCCTGTGTCTGATTCCCGAACATTACTTGGAAGGCTGTTCCATAACTGTGGGGCTTTGTAAGAAAAGGCTCTGCCCCCTGATGTAGCCTTCACTATATGAGGTACCAGCAGATAGCCTGCACCTTTTGATCCACGTAGGCGGGGCAGGTCATAAAGGACCAGAAGTTCGCTCAGGTGCTGTTACATGATAGAATTTATGCACTGGGTCATGGCCGGAGTTGGCTGTGTCAGGTGAGCGCTGTATAAACAAATTACCAGACTTTAAATGCTACAGGATAGTCACACATGAAAAGACATAATAAGATCCAGGGATCACAATATTTGTCAGCAAGTCATACCGGTATTATGACACTCATTGCCTTAAGGTCATCAAAAAAAACCTCTTTTAAGCAAGAACAACAACAACAACAACTTTATTCATCACACATACACTCAAGCACAGTGAAATTATTTTCTGCATTTAACCCATCTGAAGCAGTGAACACACACATGCACACACACGTGAGCAATGAGCACACACACAAATCCAGAGCAGTGGGCAGCCATGCTACACCACCTGGGGAGCAGTTGAGGGTTAGACGCCTTGCTCAAGGGCACTTCAGCCCAAGGCCACCCAATGTTAACCTAACTGCGTATCTTTGGACTGTGGGGAAAACTGGAGCACCTGGAGGAAACACACGCAGACACATGGTGAACATGCAAACTCCACACAGAAAGGCCCCCGTCAGTTGCTGGGCTTGAACCCAGAACCTTCTTGCTGTGAGGCAACAGTGCTACCCACTACACCACCATGCAAGCAGAAACTTTCCTTGACACTTTCTTTGCACTTCAGTAGTTATAGACTCACCGCATTTACCTTCATATTTAAAGAGTAGACCTACAGGGGTGGAGTGTGTAACGGTGTATAATGTTAGAATAAAAGTTCCCAGAATGAACAGCAACTCTGTCACTAAAATAAAAACAATAAAACAATATCCATCTCTAAAGACTGTAAGATTTAGTTAAGGAAAATATATATACCTAAAAGTATATATGAAGGGAGGCATGGTGGTGTAGTGGTTAGCACTGTCGCCTCACAGCAAGAAGCTTCTGGGTTTGAGCCCAGTGGCTGACGGGGCCTTTCTGTGTGGAGTTTACATGTTCTCCCCGTGTCTGCGTGGGTTTCCTCTGGGTGCTCCGGTTTCCCCCACAGTCCAAAGACATACAGGTTAGGCTAATTGGTGGCTCTAAATTGACCGTAGGTGTGAATGTGAGTGTGAATGGTTGTTTGTGTCTATTGCCGCTTTTCCGCTACAAACGCGGCTGAGTTGGGCTGAGCCGTGCTGTGCTGAGTCGGGCTGAGTCGAGCTGAGTGGGGCTGTTGGAGTTGCATTTCGACTACAACCGTGCTGAACCGTGCTGGCTGGAAGTGGGTGGACACATTGGGTGGAGTTAGCGAAAGTGGGTGGACGTCATGTGATGTCGGTAAGCAGCGCAAACAGTGACATCAGTGAGCTTTTAAGCGGTAGTCTCACGCCCCGAATAGTAAACAATAAACATGGAGGACATGGAGTCGTTAGTGTTGCTGGTCTTGGTGCTGTGGCTTGTAGTCACCGACAACGCCAACAGATACTGGCAAGAGCGTATAGATGAGGCGAGGCGCATAAGGCTTCAGAAATTCTCGTAATTCTTCTTCTTCCAGGTTTACGGTGTTTACAGATCCCAGCATGCTCGCGGGGCGTGTGTGGGCATGTGAGGACACTCCTCCTCACCAATCAGTGCACAGGGGAGTGTCTGCTCACGCCCCCAGCCTCACTCGGCTCGCTTTGGCTCGCTTCAGCCTCACTCCAAAACGGTGCGAGTTTTACGGGCTAAGCAGGGCTGAAGCGAGCCGAGTCATGCTGTTCTTTGGTAGTCGAAACGCGAGCCGTGTCGGGCTGAAGTGAGCTGAAGCGAGCTGAAAAAGGGTAGTGGAAAAGGGCCATATGTGTCAGCCCTGCGATAATCTGGCGACTTGTCCAGGGTGTACCCCACTTCTTACCCATAGTCAGCTGGGATAGGCTCCAGCTTGCCTGCAACCCTGCACAGGATAAGCGGTTACAGATAATGGATGGATGGATGGCTTTGAGTGGTCTATCAGATATATTCCATTCAGCTAGCATGATACCGAATGAGTCGAAGAGGAGTTCAATATCATGCTAACTGAATTAAATATATCTGATATACCATGAAAAAAGTATATATTATATAAGTATAAAAGTTTATATTATATTACACTACCGTTCAAAAGTTTGGGGTCACTTTGAAATGTCCTTATTTTTGAAAGAAAAGCACTGTTCTTTTCAATGAAGATCACTTTAAACTAATCAGAAATACACTCTATACATTGCTAATGTGGTAAATGACTATTCTAGCTGCAAATGTCTGGTTTTTGGTGCAATATCTCCATAGGTGTATAGAGGCCCATTTCCAGCAACTCTCACTCCAGTGTTCTAATGGTACAATGTGTTTGCTCATTGCCTCAGAAGGCTAATGGATGATTAGAAAACCATTGTACAATCATGTTAGCACAGCTGAAAACAGTTGAGCTCTTTAGAGAAGCTATAAAACTGACCTTCCTTTGAGCAGATTGAGTTTCTGGAGCATCACATTTGTGGGGTCGATTAAATGCTCAAAATGGCCAGAAAAATGTCTTGACGATATTTTCTATTCATTTTACAACTTATGGTGGTAAATAAAAGTGTGACTTTTCATGGAAAACACAAAATTGTCTGGGTGACCCCAAACTTTTGAACGGTAGTGTATATTATATACTTCTTCTTCTTTCAGCTGTTCCCATTAGGGATCGCCACAGCAGGTAATGTCCCTCCATCTCCTCTGTCCTCCATATCTTCTTCTGTCACACCAATCAGAGCATTTTTTAGCACACAAGTTACTGTACTTCTACTTAAGAATGTGTGTGCTTTTGCGACCTCTGCCCTTTACACAACATACCACACGCTTTTATTTGTACTTCTTGGCCCTCTAGTGGTTGGAACATTATTAGGTTGCTCTTAGTTCATTAAACCCAAGACAAATTAATATGGCCTCCTACACATTCGGGAAATAATAATAATGGAACAAATCAATAAGTGTTGCAGCAGAAGTTTTTACTACAATTGATGTAATTTTTGTACAATTCCTGAAATTATCTGTCATTACTAGACTGTTATTTGTATGTACACATGCTTGTGGAAACATATTTGGAAAATGCATTTAAGCTCAAGTATTATTCTCAAGCATTCTGAAACATAGAAGATTCTTTTGTCAAACAGGTTGTTGGATCAAACAGGTTGTTTCATTTTAACCAGTTTTGCATTTACATGTAAACACATCATGTTAGTAAAGAACATTCTGACAGACATGGATCTTTCGTTCACAGATCGCAATTCTATATCTTTATCTGTAATCATGTTTATTGTTGGAATATTGGCAATTACTCAACAAGAAACCACACACTGTTTATATCAAAGTTTCAGAATTTTAAGTCATGGTGTTATTGAACCAATTTGCAATTTTACATTTCTGAAATGGGTTTAAAGTCAAACATGTATGAAAGTCTGTGTCACGTTCCATGTAAGCTTACAGTACATCTCAGATACAACTAAGCACAAAGTAAGTGAGGATTACAGCAGCAGTTTCTCGTCAGTGAAATGGCTCTGAGAATGCCATGGTCCCAGTCCCTCTTTGAATCACAGATAAATGTTGCTATATAACAGTCTCTGGTACTGTAAATACAAGTAAATAATTCTGAAAGTGTAAAAAAAAAAATACAGCATGCTTCATAATTGAGAAGATTTCACTGACAAATGTATGACCCCTGATAGCTCACATTTTTTGGCAACCAAGATGTAATAGTTGTTTCACAATAGGAGACACTGACTAAGATTCATCTTAATGAGTTGAGCCATAGCATACAAAACAGAAAGGCACATACGTTGGCACTGATGAATCGCTTGCCGCCCATTTTCACTGACTTGTCTACGGCTGATGCTCTCTCTCGACCAGCATTTTCTCTGTCTCTCTATCTTTGGCCTGAGCAGGCACAAAACCATTCAGCTGCTCATGCTGCTCAGTGTATTGTGGCAGATTGGTGAGTGTGGTGTTGTTCTCTTTCTCGGTCACCTCCTCCTCCTGCTCCTCCTCTTCATGAGCCTCCTGTCTCTCCTCAGCCAGTGTGTTGTTGCTGCTGTTGCTACTGAGTCGCATTGCATCCTCTGTGATATTTGGCGGCATGTCTTTATTTCTGTTGCGTTTGGCCAGCTTGCTGAGAGAGCCAAAGCGGTTGAAGATGTTTTCCTCTGAGGCTGTGTGCTTGTTGTACGGCTCTGCCTTCATTCGGAGATTGCTCAGCTTTGTGTCGATGCTCTCCTGTGAGGACGTGGTGAAGCGACCTCGGTCGAAGCTGGAGAAGATGGCTCTTTTCTCTGGAGAGAGCATGTCAAGAGATTGTGCACGCTGCTCCAGACCCAGGCGTCGGCGTTCCATACTGCGAATGGTGGCAGCACGTTGCAGCTTGTCATGGAGTTCTACGCTGAGGCGCCTCCGGGTTTCCCGCAGTTCAGCACGTACATTCGCCTTCCATTCAGCTGCATGGGCCTTAAACTCCCCAACCTGACATACAAACAGTCAGTCATTATAGTCATCCAAATATACATGACAAAACAAAACAATATCTTAATGTTACACGACTCATCTTGGGATTCTACTGAATGGCAAAACATTTCCAAAGTTTATAACAAGTCCAGTTGCTTTATCTTGCCACAAATAAACATGCAATCTTTTATCCTGGGAATGAACATATTGTTGGTTTATTAACTATCCATTAAAACCAGAGGTGGACAGTAACGAAGTACATTTACTTGAGTACTGTACTTAAGTACACTTTTTGAGTATCTGTAATTTACTTGAGTATTAATTTTTTTGGTAACTTGTGACTTTAACTTCACTACATTTGAAAGGCAAATATCATACTTTTTACTCCACTACATTTCTATCAAGCTCCTCGTTACTCGTTACTATGAAGCAGCTTTGAAAGTGGATGTTTTTTCTTTTCTTTTCTAAAACGTGATTGTTTTTTTCCCAGGTGACACTGAGACAGCCTATCAGTAATGACTAGGGTCACATTATGTCCATAGACTGGATAAAATCAAGATCAATGATTTCTCTGCAGCATTATTTAACACAATCAGTTGATGGCAGAGTGGAAGGAGGCGGTTCTTCTGGGGAATGCATGCACTCATGGCTATAGCTAGAATCCATGTTTCAGTTTTGGGCAATTCCATGTAAATGTCAACCTCACCATGCAAAAATAAAGCAACATGTAATACATCAAAACCACTCCCAGAGATATCACCTAGGCCTGCATTTTACAGATGTGAATAAAAGTTGAACCAATTTGTCGCAACAATTGTTCCCTTCGCCTTAATATGTCAGTCTTTCTTTCTGATAATGTAAAACCCAAGCTAAAATCAACTTTGATCATGTACAATTCTATATTATTGCCACAAGCCACAGAAATGTATGCTAAAATCCGCAAAACAATAGCCATCCTAAATATTATTTAAGAACTTTGATAGTTTTAGCTGATATTTAGAGTTTTTCAAAGGGTTATGGTGGTTAAATTGCTGATTTTCTAAACATATGCCATGTCCATTTCAGACGCGTCACATCCATAACGGAATTTCGTCACATCCATAATGCTGACTTTTCCTTCCGAAACTCTGCATGAAATATAAAATATTTTAAACAAAGATTTTTTTAATATTCACCTTGGACCCCTCTATCAAATGGATATCTCCATTTCGACATTAGGTTTACAATTTCACAGAGTTTGATAAAAATGTACAGTCACCCAAGAAAAGTGATACTTTTTCTGTCACATCCATAACGCATCTTTTATTGGCATTTTCTGGCATGCCCTAGATGTACTATGGGAATTGTTCTTGTTCTATCACTTCTCCAGTATGGTACAGCCTTAAAATATGCAACACCTGTTTAAATACTGGGAGACAATAAAACATGCACTGGGTCATTTGTTGCCATTTTGAGTTCAAGTGTCACGTCCATAACGCTGGAATTGCTCTTTTCTGAAAGGAATGACGTTTGTTTCCTTTTAAATGTTTGCTTTGTTTACCTAAGACGGAGCACATCACAGCCTACAAAAACTTGCCGTCCGACCTGCGGAAGCATATTGAGGTAGGTAAACGTTTCATTCCAAGAGAAAGCTTGCAATTAAGTTTTATGTGCTTTTAGAGCTAGTGATGAAATTGCAATAGCTATGCAGTCTGGTTAGTCAAATGACTTTCTATGGATTTTCCCACCAAGTTGCCATCGCCTTGTCCATGGCTAACGTTAACACATAGCTAGTTAACTTGGACACTGTGAGTTAGCATGTAAAAATGGAGTTACGCTAACATGAATAACATTAACTTATCTGAAGTCCTTTCTGAAATGTTTTAGCATAATCTTGCCAAATAAACAAAATGTACAAATCTTTATTTTCTAGTAACGTTAGCTACCCAATATGATTTCGAGTTTGAAAAAGTTTTGCTAGCATGTCAGGTGGCGCTTCACTGACTAGCTAGCTTAACATTAAACCACCATGATTCCACAGGCAGACTCATACTATGTGCATGAATACATGTGTGCGTGCGCATGAGACCTGTGAGATGGACAGTATTGTACTAGTCAGTCACAACAAATTGCTGGAATTTTTTTGTTTTGATGTCAGATGATGGTCTTGCACTTTTTTTTGTCTCGCTTAAAGCAGTGTTGCTGTTGGGCAGTTATTAAGCTAGAGGTGTGGACCTGGGTTTTAAGCAGGTTGGATTGTCATTTTTATTTTCTGAGCAAGCTGCATTTACAGCTATTCCACTGTCTTCCTGATTAACATACACATACATGTGTGCACATACTGCCAGAGCTGGGTCAGAACACAACCATGCTGCTTTGTGGGGGTGGGGAGGAGTGTTACAATTTAAAAAAAATTGAAAATAACAATGGCTCTTTTTCAGTTCAGTTGTGTTTCATTTTGTTACATTCTACCAGGGGCGGCACGGTGGTGTAGTGGTTAGTGCTGTCGCCTCACACCAAGAAGGTCTGGGTTTGAACCCCGCGGTCGATGAGGGCCTTTCTGTGTGGAGTTTGCATGTTCTCTCCGTGTCTGCATGGGTTTCCTCCGGGTGCTCTGGTTTCCCCCAAAGACATGCAGGTTAGGTTAACTGGTGACTCTAAATTGACCGTAGGTGTGAATGTGAGTGTGAATGGTTGTCTGTGTCTATGTGTTAGCCCTGTGATGACCTGGCGACTTGTCCAGGGTGTACCCCGCCTTTCGCCCGTAGTCAGCTGGGATAGGCTCCAGCTTGCCTCTGACCCTGTAGAACAGGATAAAGCAGCTAGAGATAATGAGATGAGATGAGATTTGGGTCTATTTATATGACAAAACATTTGTATTCTGGTGGAAGTGGTTTCTTCTGAGATGGCAATGCTCCCAGCCACAGTATATGAGCTTTCACTTTAATGGTTTAATGACGATAAAAATGATGTAAATGATATAGCTTTTGTCTTTACAAACCCAAATGAACCAATGCGTTACATTGTACTCTCCACCACCATCATCTACATTCTACCAGGTGTTTATTCTACAGGTTATTCAAGTTAGTCAGTAAATCCAGTCGGTTGCTTCAGAGGCATTAGGTTTTGTAAGCGCTGTAGCAATAATACAACAATGCATTGACAAAAAATTTACTTTTAATACTTAAGTATTTTTAAAAGCAAGTACTTCAGCACTTTGACTTAAGTAAAAATTTGACTGTACCACTTTCACTTGTATCAGAGTAACATTTGACCAGTGGGATCTGTACTTTGACTTAAGTAATGAAGTTGGGTACTTTGTCCACCTCTGATTAAAACCACATGATCATCTACTGTATATCATTATTTAACAGAGTGTTTTCAAACCAATGATGTATTTTTGGATTTAAATTATTAATGTAAAAATATACAGTTATTGAAAAACTGATCCATTATTCTCAGGAAAGACTGTATGAAGATGCCATAAAGGAGAAGGGAAATAATGCAGTGCTCTTCATATCATACCTCTTCTTTAGTCTTCTTAGAAAGGACTCTTAACCAGTCTCCTATCATGCTGAGAACTGCTGCAAAATACGCCAAACCCACTAAGATCCAAAACCAAACTAGTGGCTTATACCACTTCTTGTATTCAATCATTCTGTCCCCACCTGAAAATAAACAGCCAAATTTTAATACCGAACACAGCCAATAATTTGCTATGTGCTTCCTATGTGATTCTGAAAGTATTTTAGGGTCCAGACTTACATGCATCACTCTCATAACTTTAAAACCTTTCCCTTTTTATTTCAGTGTAGTTACTGAATAATTAATAATACTGAGTTATATGCTTAATAACTGAAGATGATTCTTTTTTTTTTTTGCCAAACCTCATACAAGGCACAAAATTCCCCAAATGCACTATATCTAATTGTTAATTGAAAACCTTTTCATGATAGCATACATTTGTGCATGCATGGTGCCCAGGTTAAATCCCAAACATCCAAAGTCCATGTTTTCCCTGTTACAAAACACCTGGGAATAAACTGATGCATTAATTCAGATATGGTTGAGCAGGGAAATTGGCCATCACAAGCCCTGTTACTGACTATACTCTAGGCTCAGGACACATCCCTGATGTATAATACCAAAAAAAAAAAAAATGAGGCAAAAAAGTCAGTGTTACCTGCTACATAATCCCCAATACCAACAGTTGTGAGAGTAATGACAACAAAGTAGATGGCCTCCAATGTAGTCCACCCTTCAATGTGTTTGAATATGACAGCTGGGATGGTGACGAAGACAATGCACCCAGCCAGGATGAAGAGAATGGTGGAGGTGACACGGATTTTAGTCTGACTAATCTGCCTATGTCTCTGCTGAAAACAAAAACACATCAAATATAGCTAAGAAAAAATATATATATCCAAAATCCATAGCATTATGGTATTTTATTTTTTTTCGCGGTCCGGTTTCCATCAAATCCTGCGCTCTGATTGGCTGGCGAGTGGGTCCGTATCCTACGATATGGACCCTGGTTACGGACCCTGGTTACGGACCTCTGGCGACTTGATCATTCACAACAACAACAAACATCGTAGCAATTTTTGTCAACATTTATTTTCGAATTTCTCAGGAGAATAGCATTAATTTTACAGCATGGATAGTGATAATGACAGTCTTCACAGCGAAAGCGAGTTTTACTACCCTGAGGAAGACAAAATAAAATAAAACATTTCAGGAGAAAGCTAAAAACCTGTAACTGTTGCTAACGCTGAGCAAAAAGATGGCTGAATCCTGAATGACTCAATTTTGTATAAATAGGGGACTACATAGGCAGCAAAATGTAGTTTTTTTTCCTGCCACGGAAGTGCACTTGTATACCGAGGAGGAAGCCATTTGCATTACAGCTGTGAATGAGGATTCAAAATAGCATTAATTTTACATCATGGATAATGATAACGACAGTGTTCACAGCGAAAGCTAGTTTTACTACCCTGATAAAGACAAAATAAAATAAAATATTTCAGGAGAAAGCTAAAAACCTGTAACTTGCTAACGCCAAGCAAAAACATGGCTGAATCCTGAATGACTCAATTTTGTATAAATAGGGGACTACATAGGCGGCAAAATGTAGTTTTTTTCCTGCCATGGAAGTGCACTTGTATACCGAGGAGGGAGCAATTTGCATTACAGCCGTGAATGAGGATTCAAAATGGCAGCTCGCCTCGGCTCAGTTCGGTTTTCCCTTTCGGGCGCTCCCGTTTTCTGTTAGAATTTGGTAAAGAAAAAAATAAATATATTATTTACCAGCTTAAGGTCGGTCCATATGGTGAAATACCGTGACCTCGGCCTTGAATACTGACCTCGGCCCAGACGGCCTCGGTCAGTACTTTCAAGATCTTGGTCATGGTATTTCGCGATACAGACCTCCCAGCTGGTAAATAACATATATATATTCAATTAGAAGAAATGTTATATCACACTGAAAATACCATGAATCCTAAATCAGACAACAACAACAATAATAATAATAAAGCTTACCCGGAAAATTCCCTCCACCTTTAAAATGCTCTTAACAAATATGGTCCCCAGTTGATCACCAATGCCAGCCAGCAGGAACCCAAACAGAGGAATTCCAAATATGGCATACAGGATGCAGAAAATCTTGCCACCCTCTGTGCTGGGAGCAATGTTCCCATAGCCTGCAACCATGGGTGTAAAAAACAAAAAAGCATTTTAATATTGTCTCCTACAAAACAATACATCATCTATTGATCCACTATTTTAAGATAATGGCATCACAAGAAAGAAAATTGTTAGATTGCACTGAAATGCCATGGCTGTAGTTATAGACTGCTGAAGAGAAAAGAATGCAAGACCTGATAATGGAAGCACAGTTGCATTTTCAGCCATTGGAAAACATCAAGGAGCAATGAGACATATTAATAATATCCAACATATCAATAACCATCTACAGTGGTGCTTGAAAGTTTGTGAACCCTTTAGAATTTTCTATATTTCTGCATAAATATGACCTAAAACATCAGATTTTCACACAAGTCCTAAAAGTAGATAAAGAGAACCCAGTTAAACAAATGAGACAAAAATATTGTACTTGGTCATTTATTTATTGAGGAAAATGATCCAATATTACATATCTGTGAATGGCAAAAGTATGTGAACCTTTGCTTTCAGTATCTGGTGTGACCCCCTTGTGCAGCAATAACTGCAACTAAACGTTTCCGGGAACTGTTGATCAGTCCTGCACACTGGCTTGGAGGAATTTTAGCCCGTTCCTCCGTACAGAACAGCTTCAACTCTGGGATGTTGGTGGGTTTCCTCACATGAACTGCTCGCTTCAGGTCCTTCCACAACATTTCCATTGGATTAAGGTCAGGACTTTGACTTGGCCATTCCAAAATATTAACTTTATTCTTCTTTAACCATTCTTTGGTAGAATGACTTGTGTGCTTAGGGTCGTTGTCTTGCTGCATGACCCACCTTCTCTTGAGATTCAGTTCGTGGACAGATGTCCTGACATTTTGCTTGAGAATTCGCTGGTATAATTCAGAATTCATTGTTCCATCAATGATGGCAAGCCGTCCTGGCCCAGATGCAGCAAAACAGGCCCAAACCATGATACTACCACCACCATGTTTCACAGATGGGATAAGGTTCTTATGCTGGAATGCAATGTTTTCCTTTCTCCAAACATAACTCTTCTCATTTAAACTAAAAAGTTCTATTTTGTTCTCATCCGTCCACATAACATTTTTCCAATAGCCTTCTGGCTTGTCCACATGATCTTTAGCAAACTGCAGATGAGCAGCAATGTTCTTTTTGAAGAGCAGTGGCCTTCAGTTGCTTAGAAGTTACCCTGGGGTCCTTTGTGACCTCGCCAACTATTACACGCCTTGCTCTTGGAGTGATCTTTGTTGGTCGACCACTCCTGGGGAGGGTAATTATGGTCTTGAATTTCCTTCATTTATACACAGTCTGTCTGACTGTGGATTGGTGGAGTCCAAACTCTTTAGAGATGGTTTTGTAACCTTTTCCAGCCTGATGAGCATCAACAACGCTTTTTCTGAGGTCCTCAGAAATCTCCTTTGTTCATGCTATGATACACTTCCACAAACGTGTGTTGTGAAGATCAGACTTTGATAGATCCCTGTTCTTTAAATAAAACAGGGTGCCCACTCACACCTGATTGTCATCCCATTGATTGAAAACACCGGACTCTAATTTCACCTTCAAATTAACTGCTAATCCTAGAGGTTCACATACTTTTGCCACTCACAGAGATGTTATATTGGATGATTTTCCTCAATAAATAAATGACCAAGTATAATATTTTTGTCTCATTTGTTTAACTGGGTTCTCTTTATCTACTTTTAGGACTTGTGTGAAAATCTGATGATGTTTTAGGACATATTTATGTAGAAATATAGAAAATTCTAAAGGGTTCACAAACTTTCAAGCACCACTGTAGAGCATTTTATTAATTCAAATGTTGGATTAAATTTAGGCAACAAATTAAATTTTCAGTTCTGTTTATTTAACTAAGTCAACATATGATGTTCATAAAGCAGGCGACACGGTGGTGCAGTGGTTAGCATTCAGTGTGTTTACATGCACATCCAAATCGAGCTACTGTTGGTAATCGAGCTAAGGGTCCCAGCAGGGGTGCCAGAGAAATCCAATCCTACATGCACACAAGGAAATCGAGCTATTGTGTGAGGTACATTGTGTACCCGAGCAACAGGTGGCGCTACACGCCCCATTGTGTTGGTACACTTCCGGTTGTCGTGATGAAGAAGAGCTATTCAAGAGTGTAAACAAAGTTATCAGTTCCGTGTTCACAAGAAATTTTACTGGTCTAAATCACTACAAATTGCTCTAATGACAGATTTGATGACATTTCCTGTACATTTTATTTATCTTTTTATTACATCCACCTGCCAAGGGACTACAGGCGGAAATTAGCATGTACTGCTATAACCTGGTACAGACATATGTCCTTACCACAAGGATAATGTTTAATTTGTACACTGTCCCTTTCTCATCTCATCTCATTATCTCTAGCCGCTTTATCCTTCTACAGGGTCGCAGGCAAGCTGGAGCCTATCCCAGCTGACTACGGGCGAAAGGCGGGGTACACCCTGGACAAGTCGCCAGGTCATCACAGGGCTGACACATAGACACAGACAACCATTCACACTCACATTCACACCTACGGTCAATTTAGAGTCACCAGTTAACCTAACCTGCATGTCTTTGGACTGTGGGGGAAACCGGAGCACCCGGAGGAAACCCACGCGGACACGGGGAGAACATGCAAACTCCACACAGAAAGGCCCTCGCCGGCCCCGGGGCTCGAACCCAGGACCTTCTTGCTGTGAGGCGACAGCGCTAACCACTACACCACCGTGCCGCCCACACTGTCCCTTTTAAAAATAAAATAAACTCTAAGAAGAGTGTTTGTAGTTTGTATGTACGAACAGAAGTGTTCCTAATAAAGTGGGCGGCTAAGGTGAAGTGTCATGCCGACCGAGGCTGGTTTTTTTTTTCCGACCGAGGCTGTTGTGTTTCCCGCTTGTGGTCTCGTCACTCGTCACTTCTGGAAGGGGCAGTGCTGAAGTAAGTAGCTGGACTACGTAGCTCGATAGGGTTTACATGCACTAAGTAGCTTGGCAAAAATCGCATAATCTAGGTCGCGTAGCTCGATTACGAGAAATCAAGTTCGGTTCAATTTCAGCCGAGCTAAGGTGTTTCCATTCCATTTAGAACTTCGATTTCAGTCGAGCAACGGCAGAAATTCGATTTTCTCTATGTGCATGTTTAATTTGTACACTGTCCCTTTTAAAATAGCACTGACAAGCACTGACTGTTGCTTCACAGCAAGAAGATTCTGGGTTTGAACCTTGCAGCCAACTGGAGCCTTTCTGTGTGGAGTTTGCATGTTCTCCCCGGGCCTGTGTGGGTTTCCTCCAACAGTTCAAAGACATGCAGATTAGATCGACTGGCTACTCTGAATTGCCCATTAGTGTGAATGTGAGTGTGAATGGTGGATCATCTCTGTGTTAGTCCTGTGATAGATTGGTGACCTGCCCAGGGTGTACCCTGCAGGCACCTAGGACTGGCTGCAGATGACCCTGATGAATTGCTTGGTTTCATGTGATGTCACATCTACCTCATTAATTATTCAGAATTTTAGCTGGTGGTCTACCAAAGCTCAGTTGACAAAATGTTTGTATAAAGAAGGTGCATTGCTCGCATGAAAAATGCCTTATGCTTGCTTTGTTTTAGGTTGTCTGAATCAATTAAACCGTGAAACTGAAACGTTTCTTCAGGGTTCTCCATGAACTAATAAAAAAAGGGCCAACGGACACAGGATTTCACAAAAAGATGTCGAGACAGGCGGCTTTTGAACCTCTCACTGAAATCGAAGGGAGCCGAGTCAAACCATGCTCAAGTTTGCAGTGATCACTTGGTGAAAGGTTTGTATCTCCCTCTCAGCGATGTCCTTAGTGTTTTCCAAGTACTTTTCTTGCTATGTGTCGTTATTTTACGGTACTTTTTTTAGTCATGAAGCGCTAAAGTTCCCAGCTGTTTCTTTGTTTACTCCTCACAAAGTCCATATGCATGAAAGTCGCGACAAAATTCTTCCTCAGCCATATAGTTACAATGTGCCGTGATCACTTCTCCATCTTGTTTAACTAAGATCCAGGTCTTTAAAGGGGTTTCTGATGATCTTTGTGAATGATCTACCTGAGAGATAACAGCCAACACAAGTGAGAATCGAGCCAACTGTTGTTTGTTTACCCTTCAACTTGCAGCACTTTGTTGTAAAGATGCGAACAAAAAGCTTAAAAAATAAAACATACTTACATGAGCAAAACCAATACAGGATTCATTCGGCAGCGACTCCATACCGAGGTCCTTTACCCAGCCACATACAAAAAAAGTTGTAAGCCTCCATACTCTTCCACGCTTTCATCTGTTTTGTGGTGTAGAAGGATGTCTGCAACACCAGATACTTCGAGATGTCGGGGAACTCGACTGAAGGGTAGTTTTCGAGATTGTATGACAAATTCTTCTTTCCCAGACTGTAGGGGTTGATTCCATTGCACATAGCAATCTTCTGAATATATCTAAAGCAAGCAGTGGCTACTAGATTACAAGCATACTCTGATAAGTTATCGCTAGTTGTTTGCACTATGGCAGCCTTTAGACCACCAATTATTTCACTTCCCGTAAAACCGCTAAGAAAAGTCACGTGACTGAAACCCAGCAATAAGTGGTGTAAATAATAGATGGATGTCCATAAAACGCTTCATACTAGTGATGGTAACTCTGATTCATTAAAACCATTAGAGTAATCAAATCAAAGTTTACAAAGTGGTTCTTATATAATATACCGTAATAATGCTGTTCTTACTGTATCCAAAAGCAGCTGACACACAGTTAATTCTGATCAAAGCATTCAGTATGATGATATTGCATGAGTCTCCATGTTCAGACAGACAGCCATGTTCAGACAGGCGGCCACCTACAACAACACCACAGATCTCCAGGAGTACACAGAGACCGTCACTGCCTACATGAGGAAGTGCATGGACGACGTTACAGTCACCAGAACCATCTCCATTCGGGCCAATCAGAAGCCATGGCTGACAGGGGAAGTCCACAGGCTCCTGAGGGCTCGGAACGCAGCCTTCAGAGCTGGAGACGAGGTGGGCCTGAGGACAGCTAGGGCCAGCCTGTCACGAGGCATCAGGGTGGCCAAGAGACAGTATTCCAGGAACACTACTGTCTACTTCAATGACAGCAGAGACACCAGGAACCTGTGGCAGGGGATTCAGACCATCACAGACTACAAGCCCTCACCGCAGACCTGTGATAACTCCACCTCTCTGCTGAATCAGTTGAATGACTTCTTCGCTCGCTTTGAGGCAGACAACAGCACCATGGCACAGAAGACCCTACCACCTCCCGGTGACCAGGTGTTGACGCTGTCCCCAGACAGTGTGAGGAGAGCTCTCAGGATGACAAATGCACAGAAAGCCCCGAGTCCTGATAACATTCCTGGTCGTGTCCTGAGAGACTGTGCCGAAGAGCTCACAGATGTCTTTACAGACATCTTCAGCATCTCGTTGAGCCAGGCTGTTGTCCCCACATGCCTCAAAGCCACCACCATGATCTCGGTCCCGAAGAAGCCGTCTCCCTCCTGCTTCAATGACTACCGCCCTGTCGCACTCACTCCCATCCTCATGAAGTGCTTCGAGCGGCTAGTCATGCGACATATCAAGTCTGCCCTCCCCCCCGCCCTGGACCCTTTCCAGTTTGCATATCAGTCCAACCGTTTGACCGATGACGCCATCTCCACTGCCCTCCACTCAGCCCTCACCCACCTGGAGACAAAAGACTCGTATGTCAGAATGCTGTTCATAGACTTTAGCTCAGCATTCAACACAATCATTCCTCAGCAGCTCATTCATAAACTGGACCAGCTGGGACTCAACACCTCCCTGTGCAACTGGCTGCTGGACTTCCTGACGGGGAGACCACAGGCTGTACGGGTCGGCAGCAACTCCTCCAGCACCATCACATTGAACACGGGGGCCCCCCAAGGATGTGTGCTGAGCCCCCTCCTCTTCACTCTGCTGACCCACGACTGCACACCAACATCCAGCTCTAATCTCGTCATTAAGTCTGCGGATGACACGACTGTGGTGGGTCTCATCAACAGTGGCGATGAGACAATCTACAGGAGTGAGGTGAGCCGCTTGGCCATGTGGTGCAAGGACAACAATCTCCGCCTGAATATGGAGAAGATGAAGGAGATTGTTGTGGACTTCAGGAGAGCGCACACCCAGCATGCTCCACTATCTATCGACGGTGCTGCAGTGGAGAGGGTGAGCAGCACCAAGTTTCTGGGTATGCACATCTCTGAAGACCTGTCCTGGAGCAACAACACCGCATCATTGGCCAAAAAAGCCCAACAGCGTCTGTACTTCCTCCGCAAACTGAGGAGAGCAAGAGTTCCGGCCCCCATCATGCACACATTCTACAGAGGCACCATTGAGAACATCCTGACCAGCTGCATCACCGTGTGGTACGGCGCCTGTACCATGTCCTGCTGCAAGACTCTGCAGCGCATCGTGAGAGCAGCTGAGAGGATCATTGGTGTCTCTCTCCCTTCTCTTATGGATATCTATAATTCCTGCCTCACCCGCAAAGCCATCAGGATTGCAGGTGACCCCACCCACCCATCTCACAGCCTCTTCAGTCTGCTGCCGTCGGGGAGGAGACTGCGGAGTCTCCGGGCCAAAACCAGCAGGCTCAAGGACAGTGTCTTTCACTAGGCGGTCAGGAGGCTCAGCTCCCTCCCTGTTCTGCTCCTCTTCCCCCCTCTGCCCCCTGCCACAGATTCTGCCCGCACACCCCCCTGCCCCCCCTTCAGCATCTGACATGTCATCCTCACAGTTTCCCACCCCAACACACACACACACACACACACACACACACACACACACACACTCTCAACGTTCATTAACACACTGAACTCAGGGACTGCACATTTCCCTTTACCTCGCTCATTTGCACTATTCCACACTACCTCACCTTAACAGCTATTAGTTTATTGTTTATACTGCTTATTTCATGTTTACCTGCTATACCTCAAGTGCCCTTGACTGTTTTTTTGCTCCAATTTATATGTGTGTGTCTGTGTGTGTGTATGTATATGTGTGTGTGTGTGTGTATATATATATATATATATATATATATATATATATATATATATATATAGTGCTGTCAAGTGATTAAAATATTTAATCGCGATTAATGTCACGACTGTCATAGTTAACTCGCAATTAATCGCAATTTAATCGCACATTTTTTGTCACATGAAAAACCATTGTAATTCTCTTACCAGCATAAAAAAGTGAATGGGCTTGTTTTGTACCAATGTTTTTTTTATTGCAAAGCATAACACGTCTTGACACAGCCACTGCAAAGTGAAACCTAAGCTGAGCACCGTGGCTCTTCGTCCCGAGGCTAGCAAGAGAACCATGAGTGAAGTGATCTACTGCTTGATTAATCTAATCAGAGAGACAGGTTACACAGTGACGGTAGGCTTGACATGCTTGATTATAATATAAAGTACACTATTATATTAACTTTAAGTTCTTCGTTGATAAATATTGCATTGAATCTGATCTTTACTGTTTCAGCTCACTTAACACATTTTGTACTTTTACACTTTCTGCCTGTTGATGCGTCGCGCTGTCCAATCAGAGGCGGCCAAATTTGCATATTACAGGAAGGATTTCTGGGATAGCATTGAGTTTACAGTTCAGAGGGATCTGGCTTCTTTAGACGCTGTCTTCTTAAAACTGAATAAATATTTTAAAAGAGCCAAATGAGCCAGTCTTTTGAACGGCTCTTTTCAAAGAACGGATCACAAAGATGCGGATCCCATCAAAGAGCCATAAATCCCATCTCTACTAGCGCGCCCTGCCCACGCTGGTTCTTTGGGGGAGGAGGGCAGAGGACTCTGGCTGTGCGGGGCATTACAGTCTAGCTGCTATCGGTTTTCTAAGCAAAGTCTCTGTTCCAAGTTCCTGGCAGTTTCAAAAGCTTATGAAAAACCTACATCATGTCACAGAGCGTTAATCTCGCAATAAAAAAATTATCGCCGTTAAAATTGAGTCAAGTTAACGCGTTAATAACGCGACATTTTTGACAGCACTAATATATATATATATATATATATATATATATATATATATGAGTGTTTAGTCTATGTCTAGTTCTTATCTAGAGTGTTTATACTGTTTATATTGTTTATTTCAATTATTCTATTTTTATTTATTGCATTGCTTGTTTGCACCGTGGGTCAGAGAGGACTGACATTTCATCTGTGCTGTATGTCGAGCATGTATAGCATATTTGACAATAAAGTTGACTTGACTTGACTTGCATTTCAAATCTTTTCAAAAACTCTGCTTCGTGAACAAGAGTTCGAATTGACTACTTTCACATACCCATAATGCTTTGTGCCTTGTGGGGTAACCAGGTGCTATATTTGTTTACTAAGTCAGATAACCTCAGTCATTTCTTTTAATTCACATGGGGAAAAAGACTTTCCCTGATTTAAAGTGTTATAGAATACCTAAAGAGGTCAAGCGTCGAAAAACGTGGTTAAACAGAATTTGCTGTCAAAATTTTACACCGACAGACAACACGCGACTGTGGGCTGTGCACTTCAGTAGTGGAGTAAAGTCTAATGATCCAAGTCACGAAGCCTACAACCCCTCTGTCTTTGTGTTTAGTAGAAGAGGAAGAAGAAGAAGAACAACAACAACAACTTTATTCATCACACGTACACTTGTGAAATTCCTCTCTGCATTTAACACATCCAAAGCAGTGAACACACACATGCACAATGAGCACACACACATACCCAGAGCAGTGGGCAGCCATGCTAACAGTGCCCAGGGAGCAGTTGGGGTAAGTGCCTCGCTCAAGGGTTCCTCAGCCTAAGGCCACCTCATGTTAACTTAACTGCATGTCTTTTGAACTGTGGGAGAAACCAGAGCACCCAGAGGAAACCCACACAGACACGGGGAGAACATGCAAATTCCACACAGAAAGGCCCCCATTGGCCGCTGGGCTCGAACCCAGAACCTTCTTGCTGTGAGGTGACAGTGCTAACCACTACATCACCATGCTGCCCCAAAGTTGGAACACTCGTGTTGAGAGACAAAGAAGGCTGCTGACTGTCACCCAAAGTAGAGACGTTCAAAGCATTTGATACGATATTTATAAGCGCTTTTTTACCGATTGATTTCTCGATGTCCACAAAAAATCCTTTGCAGATTTCTATAAGCTTTGGTTTAGCTAATTTTCACACTTCTTTGAAGGTTTTAGGGAGATTTAAATTTGAAAGATTATTGTCAGTGTGTGATGCCATGTTGTTTTAGTTTGTTTATATTTTGGTTACCCCCCAAGGCGCAAAGCATTATGGGTAATGTCAAAGTAGTCAATAGAGTCAAAACAGTCCAAATTGTTGTGCTCATTTATTTCATCACTACTTTACACAATTACTGGAACTCTGTTCAGAATGATACTGGGAACGATACTGGGAACTCTCATTTGTTTAAGATAACTGCCCTTTTGTCATTTTCAAAAGCAAATTACCTCTGACTCATTTCATACCTCTGACTTCATTTCAGTGTATGTTTATTGTGTTTCATTTCAGCATATGTAGCATTCATTATCTGCATGGATAGATAACAGGGACACTTATTTTCCAAACAGAATTAAGTTCCAAAAACAATTCCTCATAACTTTATATTTGAGATGATTTAGCAGAGTCAGTAGGCAGAAGCAAAATGACATGCTCTTGGTTACCTTTTGTTTTTCTTTAATTACTCAATTAAATCAGATTCGGACTGACTCTTCCAATAGCAGAGTGAAAGAAGAGAAGGTGCATATAGTGGTACAAATTTTAAGTTTTCCATCATCTGGAAACATTTAATAAAGGGAATAAAATGTCACCTATGGTGGTGATGACGGTCCCAGCAAAGAAAAAGGCACTGCCGAGGTCCCAGTGGCTGGAGTTATAGGACGTGTCTCCGATAGGACTAACCCCAGCACTGACTGCGTCTATTGAATGCTTAGGAAAACAAAATGTACAGCCATTTTAAGACAACATTAGTGGATACAACTTACTAATGTAAAAAAAAGAAATATCTAACCTGGGATATATGTATCATGTCATGTATGGCCTTTTTATATTTATTACATCAAAAAAAAATAATGCTAAGGACACTCAGGTCTGTCATTATTCTCCTGTGAAACAATAAAACCAACAGGCACATCTGCTAAAGTAAAATAGGACCTCAAATAAAATATGTACCTCTGATAATACCATCACTGCAGATGTAACAGTACATAAGAGAAAGAGAAAGGCATATAGACATACAAAATCACTCACTTTTTACCTGTCCTAATCATTGTGAATTTCTTGGTAATATGACAAGCTAGCTGCTGCAAATAACTGTTTTTTATTCTACCCACATTCACTGGATGAGCAATCATGCGCTCTGATTGGCTACTCTAGTACTAGGATATCAGCTCATATAGAGATCTTGCAGTCACATGACCGGAAAGTACACAGCCGCCATCTTGTCGGTAAAAAACACCGCTGAATACTGCTGCACTCGTGTACAGAATGGATCAATTTCAACCGATGGACTACACGGCTCATTTTTCTAATGAACAGATAATTAGATATATGTCTAAAATAAACGATCTACAGATTAGTGACCCTTATGGCTTACCGGACGTAGTTTTCACGACCGGATTTTGAACTGCCAGCGGAATACCCAGACATGCATAATTACCTCATTAACTTTCCCTTGCTGTTCAGTGGTGAAGCACTGCATGCTTATAAATCTCTGGACAGTTATCTTTACAGAAATTCAGGATTTGTCAGCGACTCAAATGTGGCATCTTGTAAACAAGAATCCTCATTGGATGGGTAAGTCACTTAAGTATTGAGTATAGCACTGACCAGCCAATTATAGAATAGAATAAGGTAATTCCAGCTGTAATTCCAAATCGTCCGTCTTGTTTACCATGGATCTGGCGTTGGAGAGGTAGAGGCTTAGCAGTGGAGGTTTGAGTGGCTGTTTTCTGAGCTTAGTCAACAGGCCGGCTCTGCAGCCTCACTTTTGCTTCCGCTCCCGGCGCCGCCTCCTTCGCTTTGCTTCCGATAACAATCCACGGAGACCCCGCTGGTCTCGCTATCTCGTTCGGAATGTTGTGCATGCGATGGAAATCGCTACAAACCGTCATTTTCTGCTGGAAACCCATGTCCAGTAAGTCCATACAGTTGTAGTGGATATTGAAGTCCGGTACAGACGAACAACACACAAAAATACACACGAAAAACATAAAAACGTGCACAGGTAGGGAGAGCTTGTAGCCGCAGCCATTGTAGTAAAATTGTATATAGTAGGGTTTTCCAGAAGAAAAGGTAGAAGTAAAAGCAGAAGTAGAACCAGAAGTAGAAGTAGAAGGTGGAAATATGGCGTTTGACCGACAAAATGGCATCTGTCACAATCTGGATCGGCTGTGACATCACATGCAAGTGCTCCATACCATGAGTAGAGAAAAACAAAAAGGTGAAGCGTGTTGCTGAACCAACCGAGGATGAAATAAAAACTGTACTCAAAAACAAACCCCCCAAAAATACAAAAAAGCAACAAAATATGGAATGAAAGTATTTGATAGGAAGAACATATATTTTTTTTATTTTTCAAGAATTATGATTATCACATTTTTCACAAATTGCTAGTGTCATTTCGCTGGCTTGTTTACATTCTAAGTGGAAATGATTTTGTTGGACATTTTGTATAAAGTTTTTATTTATCAAATTTGCAAAAAAATAAAAATAAAAATGCTCTGTTTCTCAAAATCCAGTGAATGTGGATAGAATAAAACAGTTATTCCACTCAGTCTCATCGTACATGGCTTATAGCCAACCCGGTGTTATGCACCTCGTCAGCTACCAGCTCATGTATGACTCGATTTCGTGGAATAACTGTTAAATATATCTGTTATAACAAAGGCGATAATAGAAACTGACTTGTTAAACATAACTATAAATTAATGAAAAGTATGATGTCTTGTTTTTAGGACACTGTTATTGGAAAATAATCTTCATGCTGGGACACATCACACAACCCCATAATTGACTATTTACCCACAACAGTGTGTCCCATTGTGTTTTATTTCTTACATAGCACAGAATGCTAATCTATGCACTAATATCTTTGCTTCTGTTTTATGATTGTAGTGTAATTAAATCTAGAAAAATAGCTAGAGCAATCAATAAAATAAGCGTTTCAGCCAGTAATAAACAGAGAGAGTGATGTTAACTAATATGCTGTTACTAGAATAAGGCAAAAAGATTAATGTCACCCAAGCTAGAGGCATCTAATATAGCATGTAATTAAGAAAGCTTTGTCTTCTGTGAGTCATCTCTCCACCCAGGTTAAAAAACAGCATCCTGGCAGGATGATAGTGGATATATAGAGACATTCTGAGTCAGTACTACTCAGCCCCCTGTAAAGTGTCATTCTTTAACCGCCTCCATCAGGCAGAATCACAGCAGTGTATAGCTCCAGCTGGTCTCACACACCAAGATGCGAAGAACACACCATGATAAGCATGACAAGGCATCAAATTCAGGAGGCAGCTTGAGCACACCGGAAACTTGGTCAATTTGTGGGATTCTTTCATTAATATGTAACATGCACGCTTGCTGTTGTTGACAAGAACATAAAGGGTTTGTTTTGTTTTTTAAACCAGGTTCTATGCTGTATGTGATGCTGTGGAACAGTAGTGGGGAAATGTAATACAATTTGATATGATTTAATGTTATTAAAACATCCTGTGATGAATCATGTAAGTGCATTCTTGCTTACACGCCATTACACACCAGTGAGAAAGAATACTATATAGGGGATTATATAGTGAGCGCATAAGTATGACTGACAAGTGATGACCTCATGGCAAGATAAGTATAGAGCATTAACTCTATTGATCCCTGATCAATTTTCTGGCAATGGTCTATTTTTATCCTCTTACTGGACATTAACACATACTAGATAGATAGATAGATAGATAGATAGATAGATAGATAGATAGATAGATAGATAGATAGATAGATAGATAGATAGATAGATAGATAGATAGATAGACGACTGGATGGACGAACAGACAGGCAGACAGTGCTCATACAGCTGAATGGACACAAATCCACACAAGCACAAACCCACCACACACACACACACACATACATATACACACACATAATCTCTTTCTCTCTCACATTCTCTCTTTGGCCACTTTATTAGGAACACCCATACACCTGCTGTTTTATGCAATTACCTAATCAGCCAATCCATTGACAGCAACGCAATGCATCAAATCATGCAGACACAAATCAAGAGCTTCAGTTAATATTCACTTCAAACATCAGAATGGGAAAAATTGTGATCTTTGTGACTTTCACCGTGGCATGGATGTATATATGTTGCAGGTTTTCAGTTAAACCTGTATTCAACCGAGGTAGAATTGGTGAAACACATTTTACCTAGGTTAAATGTGTATTCAACCTAGGTTCAACTGTCTGAAAAGGGATTTTTTATGGGGTGTCATAAAAAATAAGGGCGTGGTTTTTTTTTGGGGGGGGGGTTTTGAAATAATTAAAAAAAGATAAAATAAAAAAGAAGAAAATGGAAATTGCTGTCTTCTCTCTCTACCCACTATCTTCCCCTCTCTGGTCCTCATCAACTGGACTCCCTTCCCTTGATGTTGTACCTTCTCAACTACCTCTGCACAAACACTCAACAAATCACAATGAATCTTTATTTTAATACACACCAGGATTTGAACTCACACCCTCCAGATCTATAATCCACAGTGTTTACCACTACACCACACAGGTTAACATTGCAAATTCTTCCATACCCTAACAAAAAGCTAAACCAAACCCTAAAATAAAACTAACCCAAACCCTAAAATAAAACTAACTCAAACCCTAACAAAAAGCTAACCCAAACCCTAAAATAAAACTAAACCAAACCCTAACAAAAAGCTAACCCAAATCCTAAAATAAAACTAACCTAAACCCTAACAGAAAGCTAACCCAAACCCTAAAATAAAACTAACCTAAACCCTAACAAAAAGCTAACCCAAACCCTAAAATAAAACTAATCTAAACCCTAACAAAAAGCTAACCCAAACCCTAAAATAAAACTAACCTAAACCCTAACAAAAAGCTAACCCAAACCCTAAAATAAAACTAACCTAAACCCAAACAAAAAACTAACCCAAATCCTAAAATAAATTAACCCAAACCCTAAAATACAACTAACCTAAACCCTAACAAAAAGCTAACCCAAACCCTAAAATAAAACTAATCTAAACCCTAACAAAAAGCTAACCCAAACCCTAAAATAAAACTAACCTAAACCCTAACAAAAAACTAACCCAAATCCTAAAATAAATTAACCCAAACCCTAAAATAAAACTAACCTAAACCCTAACAAAAAGCTAACCCAAACCCTAACAAAAAGCTCACTCAAACCCTAAAATAAAACTAACCTAAACCCTAACAAAAAGCTAACCCAAACCCTAAAATAAAATGAACCTAAACCCTAACAAAAAGCTAACCCAAACCCTAACAAAAAGCTCACACAAACCCTAAAATAAAACGAACCTAAACCCTAACAAAAAGCTAACCCAAACCCTAAAATAAAACTAACCCAAACCCTAAAATAAAACTAACCTAAGCCCTAACAAAAAGCTAACCCAAACCCTAAAATAAAACTAACCTAAACCCTAACAAAAAGCTAACCCAAACCCTAAAATAAAACTAACCTAAACCCTAACAAAAAGCTAACCCAAACCCTAAAATAAAACTAACCTAAGCCCTAACAAAAAGCTAACCCAAACCCTAAAATAAAACTTACCTAAACCCTAACAAAAAGCTAACCCAAACCCTAAAATAAAACTAACCTAAACCCTAACAAAAAGCTAACCCAAACCCTAACAAAAAGCTCACTCAAACCCTAAAATAAAACTAACCTAAGCCCTAACAAAAAGCTAACCCAAACCCTAACAAAAAAGCTAACCCAAACCCTAAAATAAAACTAACCTAAACCCTAACAAAAAGCTAACCCAAAGCCTAAAATAAAACTAACTCAAACCCCAACAAAAAGCTAACTGTCTCAACACATACAAAAATTATAAATTTAACCTAGATTGAATGCTGAATATATTTAACCAAGGTAAAATGTGGTTCACCAATTCAACCTAGGTTGAATGCAGGTTTAACCTGAGAACGGATTTTACCTGCAACACACACACACACACACACACACACATATGCATACATTCCCCTCCGAAAGTATTGGACCAACAAAAGCTAATTCTTTTGTTTTTGCTGTGCACTGAAGATATTCTCATACCCAAATAAATTTTGGGTTTGAGATCAAAAGATGAACATAAAAAAGTAAATCAGAATTTCAACTTTTATTTCCTGATATGTACATCTAGATGTGTTACACTATGTCATGCTGGAACATGTTTGGACCCTAATTCCAGTGGAAGGAAATTATAAGACTACAGCATACAAAGTCATCCTGTACAATTGTTTACTTCTGACTTTGTGGCAACTGTTTATAGAAGGCCCACATAATTGTATGATTGTCAGGTATCCACAAAATTTATATAACCATTTTTAGAAAACACTGACTTTTGTTATGCATATAATAGATTATTCAGCTTAATTCAAGGCTTTTAAAAATATTTTGTGTCTGTGTTATTAATTAATGTTTAGTACAAATTATCTGCTAAGCAAAAATGTATCAGTTTTGGATAAAAGAATATAAATAGTTCATATTTGTTGACTCAACTAGTTGACATATTCATGTGTCCATTTTCATATGGACAATATAACAGGGCTTTCTGCAAGAACCCCTAGCAATGTATTTACCTTGATTAAAGCTTCCAGCTCAGTGGGGGATACGCACGGGTTCCCCTGGAGGAACAGAGCTTTCTCGTGTGTGATGGTGTTTTTCTGGTCACTCTCGAAGGGCTGTTCTAGTGCTTGAAACACTAATCCACCCGCCACCAGGTAGAGCACTACCACCACGAACACAGCCAGCACAGTCTTCCACTTCATCACAGAGTGGAGGGCTGAACCATCAGCTATGGCATCCATGCTGGCCACTATGCTTGCTGAGCGTGAGGAGATGGAGAGCCGTGGTAGGGGACAGTGTTCGTTTGCCTTAGCTTCACAGCCCATGGGGTTCTGCATGGCAGCTACGCTGGCCTGGACCAGGGAGGACTGTACCACACCTGGCTGCGGCTTCTTTGGAGGGGCCATGTTTGTCTGAAACACCACTAAAGAGAGGGAATAGCAGAGAAAGTGCAAGATTTAGTCAGCTGATGATTCAGCTTATTGAATAACTGGAGACACTAGGTTACTTAAAAATGTCTTTATTAAAGCCATTTAATACATAAGCAAAATTGGGCAAAGTCATTGCACTTTTAATTGTCTTTATTACCATATTCTTAACTATTGTCTGAAACCTATGTTGAATTTAAAGAATAAAACACGGGACAATAATTAATTCAAGTCAAGTTTATTTTTATAGCACTTTTAACAATAGACATTGTCGCAAAGCAGCTTTACAGAATTTAAATGACTTTAAACAGGAGCTAATTTTATCCCTGATCTATCCCCAATGAGCAAGCCTGTGGCGACGGTGGCAAGGAAAAAATTCATTTACTGATTAAATAAATAAATAAATATACACCAACTCTTGGAGAACTATAATTAAACCTGTAAGTAGCATGAAGCACAACTGCTGATGTGTTGCTTCAAAACACTTTCTGTAAAGTATTGCTTGGTTAAGCAACCATCAGTACTCAGAGGACCATACCAGTTTAGGGCTGAATAGGGAACAGTTTCATTTTGATTACCTGTGTTGCCCTTTTTAGTTTACTATATCACAAAAAGTCCACATAAAACCTCAAGTGGAAATTAATGTTCATATAATATGAGACTGGACTATGTGTTTCCAGATATTTAAAATCACTGTTATTTTCCTTATAAGGATACAGCCAAAACAGAGACTAATGCTACAAAATGCATTGATTTTCAAATAAAGTATATGGCAGGCTAGAACAGAATACATAACAAGAGTGTAGGTTAAGGGACAAAGCAAAGAAGACATTGATTTTAAGATGCTTATTAGATATGTATTGACAAGCCCCCTTGTCCACCCTATGGGAAATGTTTCCCTCTGTGGCACACAAAAGGGTGGAGTCCCAGGACACCAATGATGTAATGCTGAGGATATACTGTTAGCAAAGCAAATTCCCAGCATGCTTTGACCCAGTGACCCACATAACACATTTCCTACGCAAATCTTAACACTGATAACTAATATATAATCAATAATATATAAAACATTCTTTCTAATTCTGATTTATATTGGGTATGTAACAAAGATAGCCCATTTCCTAACCATCTACATTTTATTTATTTCATTTTACATCGTGTTAACTGGGCACTGAAATCTAGCCTACCTTAATAAACTTTATTAAGTCTGTAAATCTGTGCCATGGTTTATATATATATATATATACACAGTATAAATATCCATCCATCCATTATCTGTAGCCGCTTATCCTGTCCTACAGGATCGCAGGCAACCTGGAGCCTATCCCACCTGACTATGGGCAAGAGGCAGGGTACACCCTGGACAAGTCGGCAGGTCATCGCAGGGCTAACACATAGACACAGACAACCATTCACACCTACGGTCAATTTAGAGCCACCAATTAGCCTAACCTGCATGCCTTTGGACTGTGGGGGAAACCGGAGCACCCGGAGGAAACTCACGCGGACACAGGAAGAGCATGCAAACTCCACACAGAAAGGCCCTCACCGGCCGTGGGGCTTGAACCCAGGGCCTTCTTGCTGTGAGGCGGCAGTGCTAACCACTACACCACCGTGCCGTGTATATATATATTTTTTTTTTTTTTTTTTTTTTTTTTTTTACATAATAGACGTTATTTAAGCTCTTCTTTACATGACACTCACATGATGATCTCACATAACACTAATTAATATTAACTAATGTTAATTGTTAACTTTTAACGATGCAATTTCCACTTGCTTTATAGTTTCATCTGATTATCAGTATATGAACCTGACTGACTCAGGAATGCTGCAGGAAGTCTGAGTGATGAAAGCTACACCTGCATCAAATGACAGTAATCCTTTTACCAGAGGATAAAGAGGAGGAACCTTTTATCAGTGTCCGATGAAAGACTATGAGCACAATGAACCCGTTTAACAATCATTTAAAGGCTTAGATCATATTGTGAGCATTCATGCTGTACAACTATCATAAATAAAACATAAATTATCTGCTCCTGATATTTTGATAAACAGTTCGTAATCATTACATAATATACTATATTAATGATTGAAATGTTCAGGTTTTGTAAAGTACTTGAAAACACTTTCAGGAGAATAATCCATTGACTAATTTCATTCCTTGCTGAACACTAAACTCACCTCCGTGTTTTTCTATACAGTTCACTGTGATGATAGTTTCCATCTCAAGAGTAAAGATAACACTTCTTCACTTACATGATCTTCAATTTTTTTAAATATATCATTGTATATTTTATAATAAAGGCACACTGTAATACTCTATACACTACACAATAAAGCATCATGCTTTTACTGACCGCATGGACATAATGTTTCTTCAGGACATCCATCCATAGATGCATCAATACCCAGGCTCAAGAATAACAGCTCAAAAAAGTCATGCAATTATAATGTATAGGTTAACATTTAAAAGAGTGATTGTATTTACATGAAAAAAGTATTATATATATATATATATATATATATATATATATATATATATATATATATATATATATATATATATATATATATATATATATATAATGGTAAAAAAGGATCTAAGGACAAGATTGATGTTAATTTCAGTAGAGTATGACATGCATATGAGACAATAAAATATATATGAAAATCATAAGGTCAGGTTATTCAGAAGCAAATAAATATGGATAAACACCCACCTTGCTCGGGGTTCCAGTTCACCTGTTTCCTTGGATTCTCAACTGGAAATTTCATCCTGATTTTTCTTCAGCCGACCAAAACAGATTTTGTTAATTCTTTAAATAGTTTTTGGGCTACATTGGGGGGAAATATTTCAGGTGGAAATCTGTTAAAACTGTTAATGTCAGCTGACTCCTCGTATGCTAGCCCTCTGATGGTTGTAATGTATTGTCTGAGGTTGTAGTAATTCTGTCGGCACGGGAGCGCGCATCGTGCCCGTGCACGCCTCTGTATAATGGTTATTTCATTCAACATCACACCCACACAGCTTATTTTCACACCATATAGGTAATGAAAAAATAACGAAGGAGCCAGTTAGACAAATGAAATGGGAACAAGGCGGTGGTTTTCTGTGGACAGAAAGCCTTTGTGCTGCACCTTACTGCATCTCATTATTCAGCCACTTTGCTTCAGAACCCCACTGCTGAAACCCTTAATCGATATAAGAGCTCATGAAATACTATCATGCACAAAACAGAATAGAATTAAATTGAGAAGAACAGACATATTGTACGCTTTAAACACTTTACTTACTGGTTCCTGAGTGGATGATCTCGGTGTGGATAATTTCCCCTTCAGAAGGAGCGTCTGTTCCTGGAGACACGTGAGGGGCTGAGACACCAGCTGCGCCCAAAATCCCATACTACCATAATAAACAGGGTGCCAAAATAGTACACAGCCACAATGGCCACTAACTTATAGGCTAGATCATTTTGGACTTATATGCTTTTATTAGATCACTTTGGAAGTATCATGCTTATATTCAGTCTCTTCTGTATAAACCTACAAAAACATAGAGGCCTAAATTATGCTGATTTTCAATAGGTCTGTTACTTTATGTTGGCATACTAAGCAATAATGCACGTAATAATGAACCATAATCTACTTCGATCTACAGTATATTGCTATGGGTTTTCTTTCAATTTATCATGCTTATATTCAGTCTCTTCTGTATAATACTGACCTGCAAAAACATAGAGGCCTAAATTATGCTGATTTTCAATAGGTCTGTTTACTTTGTGTTGGCATACTAAGCAATAATGCACGTAATAACGAACAATAATCTACTTCGATCTAGAGTATATTGTTATACGTGGGCTTTCTTTCAATTTATCATGCTTATATTCAGTCTCTTCTGTATAATATTGACCTGCAAAAACATAGAGGCCTAAGTTATGCTGATTTTCAATAGGTCTGTTTACTTTGTGTTGGCATACTAAGCAATAATGCACGTAATAACAAACAATAATCTACTTCGATCTACAGTATATTGTTATACGTGGGCTTTCTTTCAATTTATCATGCTTATATTCAGTCTCTTCTGTATAATATTGACCTGCAAAAGCATAGAGGCCTAAGTTATGCTGATTTTCAATAGGTCTGTTTACTTTGTGTTGGCATACTAAGCAATAATGCACGTAATAACGAACAATAATCTACTTCGATCTACAGTATATTGTTATACGTGGGTTTTCTTTCAATTTATCATGCTTATATTCAGTCTCTTCTGTATAATATTGACCTGCAAAAACATAGAGGCCTAAATTATACTGATTTTCAATAGGTCTGTTACTTTATGTTGGCATACTAAGCAATAATGCACGTAATAACGAACCATAATCTACTTCGATCTAGAGTATATTGTTATACGTGGGCTTTCTTTCAATTTATCATGCTTATATTCAGTCTCTTCTGTACAATACTGACCTGCAAAAACATAGAGGCCTAAATTATGCTGATTTTCAATAGGTCTGTTTACTTTGTGTTGGCATACTAAGCAATAATGCACGTAATAACGAACAATAATCTACTTCGATCTAGAGTATATTGTTATACGTGGGCTTTCTTTCAATTTATCATGCTTATATTCAGTCTCTTCTGTATAATATTGACCTGCAAAAACATAGAGGCCTAAGTTATGCTGATTTTCAATAGGTCAGTTTACTTTGTGTTGGCATACTAAGCAATAATGCACATAATAACAAACAATAATCTACTTCGATCTACAGTATATTGTTATACGTGGGCTTTCTTTCAATTTATCATGCTTATATTCAGTCTCTTCTGTATAATATTGACCTGCAAAAACATAGAGGCCTAAGTTATGCTGATTTTCAATAGGTCTGTTTACTTTGTGTTGGCATACTAAGCTATAATACACATAATAAAGAACAATAATCTACTTCGATCTACAGTATATTGTTATACGTGGGCTTTCTTTCAATTTATCATGCTTATATTCAGTCTCTTCTGTATAATATTGACCTGCAAAAGCATAGAGGCCTAAATTATGCTGATTTTCAGTAGGTCTGTTTACTTTGTGTTGGCATACTAAGCAATAATGCATGTAATAACAAACCATAATCTACTTCGATCTACAGTATATTGCTATGGGTTTTCTTTCAATTTATCATGCTTATATTCAGTCTCTTCTGTATAATATTGACCTGCAAAAACATAGAGGCCTAAATTATGCTGATTTTCAGTAGGTCTGTTTACTTTGTGTTGGCATACTAAGCTATAATACACGTAATAAAGAACAATAATCTACTTCGATCTACAGTATATTGTTATACGTGGGCTTTCTTTCAATTTATCATGCTTATATTCAGTCTCTTCTGTATAATATTGACCTGCAAAAACATAGAGGCCTAAATTATGCTGATTTTCAATAATAAAGAACAATAATCTACTTTGATCTATAATGCACATTAACGTGGGCTTTCTTTCTTTCTTTCTTTTTTATGTTGAAAGTGAATGAGGTAAATAATTTTTTTGAAACCAGAATATCAAGGATATGTATTATTTTTAAGATTTATGTTGCAAGCTGGTTGTAGGAACCACACAGTGACTCTTACAATCCTACTTAATAATGCATGAAATTGTGATTTGCCCTTCTTAAAGCCCAGAATCTATGAATGATGATAAATAGAAATATTTAATGCCATTGTGTCATTCTGCACGTAAAATAAAGTCTTTCAAGTGCAAAGGCATCCAGATATAGTCAGAATTACAAATAAAACTCCAGTCAATGTGCCGTTTATACGATTTCAGGTGAAAGTTTTGAATAAAATGTATATTGCAAATATGTTCAAAGATCAATCTATATAATTATTAGGGCTTTTGTTTGTTGTTCATGAGATTTTGTGGGCGGTTTCTGTTGGTTTCACCTTCTTTGTGGATCCACTCCTGAATTATTCATGAGCGCGAGACCAGTACGTGCTTTTGTAATGACGTAATGACGCACTCGTAGCAACCATCATGGCGACCGAGAAGCTTTATAATGGGGTGTTATTTAGGTCGCTAGTTCGAAATATCTGGTGTTTTTATGGCTACTTTTAGGTAGTCACGAGAATTTCTGGATGATTTTGTTGATAACACTGGAATGTATATGTTTGTAAAAGCGACGGTTCTGTTGTATTCTGAGCATGAGATACTTGGCTGTGTTTCCAGTCATGAATGGAAAGCGAGGTAATATTCACTGCTGAATTAGATAGCAAATGAACTAGCTAGGGGTTGTTTTACAATCAGGGTACGCAAGCTAAAAATCACATTTAACACTTATTATCTTCAATATCAAAAGGCTTGACTAAATAAACTTGGTTGTTTATTGTAGCCCTGTGATAGCTCTGTTTACCATGCAAAAAAATTGGTGATAACGTTATTTTTAGTGAAATGTATGGCAATATATGTCATATTTAGCAAAATTGCTCGTGTCATTTAGAAAAAGTGCTTTTTTGACCACAGGTAGCTCCAAAAGGGATGCACTTAAATCATTCTTTATACCATAAAACAAATATTTGGTTCCATATCATTGGAAACATAGTTAAGTTTTAATGTTGAATGCCAGTAAGTTTTCAGACTATTTTTGATCAAATTAGTATGTAATTGTGTCAAAAAAAATGTCCTCTCCGAGACAGCTAATTTTTCAATATAAAATAACATATCTAAAATGATTATTTTCATGGGTGGCACGGTGGTGTAGTGGTTAGCGCTGTCGCCTCACAGCAAGAAGGTCCGGGTTCAAGCCCTGTGGCCGGTGAGGGCCTTTCTGTGTGGAGTTTGCATGTTCTCCCCGTGTCCGCGTGGGTTTCCTCCGGGTGCTCCGGTTTCCCCCACAGTCCAAAGACATGCAGGTTAGGTTAACTGGTGACTCTAAATTGAGCGTGAGTGTGAATGGTTGTCTGTGTCTATGTGTCAGCCCTGTGATGACCTGGCGACTTGTCCAGGGTGTACCCCGCCTTTCGCCCGTAATCAGCTGGGATAGGCTCTAGCTTGCCTGCGACCCTGTAGAACAGGATAAAGCGGCTAGAGATGATGAGATTATTTTCATCCTAAAATGTGGTCAAGATGTTGGGGCATAAATATTAGAGACAACTAACACAAAGCTTACAGCTTTATATTTAAAAGCACTATGGAAGTACTGGATTCTGAATTGTCAAAAAAAAAACGTCCTCTCTGAGAATCACTTCATTTGTTTCTCCCAGCCCTGCTTAAAGCTACACTTAATTTACTTAGAAAAAAAACCTAAATAGTTCATGAACATGCTATAACATTAGGTGAATGTTATGGACTACTAACAGTTTCTTAACTGTTGGAATTTTATTTCTATCAGCTATTTTTTGACAAGGAGTCTTTGATAACATTTTTGCTACTTTTTTTTATCCTATAGCAGATTACACAAAGGGGCGGCACGGTGGTGTAGTGGTTAGCGCTGTCGCCTCACAGCAAGAAGGTCCGGGTTCGAGCCCCGTGGCTGGCGAGGGCCTTTCTGTGTGGAGTTTGCATGTTCTCCCCGTGTCCGCGTGGGTTTCCTCCGGGTGCTCCGGTTTCCCCCACAGTCCAAAGACATGCGGGTTAGGTTAACTGGTGACTCTAAATTGACCGTAGGTGTGAGTGTGAATGGTTGTCTGTGTCTATGTGTCAGCCCTGTGATGACCTGGCGACTTGTCCAGGGTGTACCCTGCCTTTCGCCCAGCTTGCCTGTGACCTTGTAGAAGGATAAAGCGGCTAGAGATAATGAGAGAGAGAGAGAGAGATTACACAAAACTACCATACACATATGTCAAAAAATTACTTGAAATCTGTTCTTTAACTTGTCCTTCACTTAAAAACTGGTACAAGAACCAGTTTGAATCAATTTGAATTTTGGACCCCGTGACACAAACTTTGTACCCTGATTGTAAAACAACCCCTATCAAAATACAGACTGGATTTATCTTCTACGAATGTGATTATGTCCTTCTGACCCTTTTTTGTATTCTTTATATTGCTTTATTAATGTTGAGGTCGAGCTAGTCTACTATTATCTCAGTTAAAGCAATTAAACATGCATGCTATTTATTATTATTTGTTTGTTCACCTCTCTAATCTCTGCTTTCGTTAATGGGATTAATTAGTTCTCCGGTATAACACAAAGTTAAATTGTACAATGCTGTTTACGTCGTTTGTTGAATTAATGAGTTAGATTAAGGTGTTTTTGTTTGTTTGTTTGTTTGTTTGTTTGTTTGTTTGTTTCCAGCACTCTGCCCTGGCTCAGCTAACAAGCTGACTAATCAACGTATTATTGAAGATCACATGATCTCACATTACAAAAGGCTGGACTTAGCAAAAGGTAAGTCTTCAAGCATATATCATGATCAATATTTTAATTATTAATACTACTACTATCAGAATCAGAATCAGAATAAAGTTTATTGCCAAGTACATTCTCACATAAGGAATTTGCTTTGGTGATTGGTGCTTGAACAGTTAGAAGAATTAAAAAAAAAAAAGACAAAAGTAGTCTTATAAATAGAATTTTAAAAAAAACAAGAATCTAAAATATACACATTTGAAAGGTGGACATATATGTGCATGGGTTGTTTTGAAGTCCAAGCTGTACAGTATGTCCCGGGATGTGCAGAATAGGTCACAGGATGAAGATGAAGAAGAGTCATGATATGAATGTGTGAGGAGGAGAAGAAGAAGAAGAGATGTGCAATGGGTTAAATGAATAGCCAAGCTGTACAGCGTGAGCCGGAATGTGCAGTAAAAGTTCAGAGAATGAAGATGTATGGCATGACCTCGAAATGTGCAAAATCGCAGTTCAGAGATGAAGTGCATTAATGTTGCAGATTGAAAGTGTGAGGTTGGAGTCAGTGAGAGGGTCTCTGACCTTTTTGATGAAGCCAGCTGCAGTGGGGAAAAAGCTGGCCTTATGGCGTGGGGTTTTGGTTCTAATGGACTGCAACCTCCTACCAGAGGGAAGTGATTCAAAAAGTTTGTGTCCCGGTGATGGAGGAGGTGAGGATGGACTCGATAATGGCAGTGTAAAAGTTCACCATCATTGTCTTTGGTAGATCGAACCTGTTCAGCTACCGCAGAAAGAACATCCTCAGCTGTGCTTTCTTGGTGAGAGAGCAGGTATTCATCTCCTACATGACGTCCTGAGTGAGTGATTATAGTGCCCAGGAAGTGGAAATACTGTACTCCATAGGGGTTACTGAGAAGTCAAACAGGGTGATGGGGAGGGTGTTGCAGAGCTCCTCCTGAAGTCCGCAGTCATCTCCACTGTCTTTAGAGCATTAAGCTCCAAGTTGTTCTGCCTGCACCAGGACACCAGATGGTCAATCTCCCACCTGTAGGCAGACTCATCCTCATCAGAGATGAGTCCAATGAGGGTTGTGTCATCTACGAACTTTAGGAGCTTGATAGACTGATGACTGGAGGTGCAGCTGTTGGTGTACAGGGAGAAAAGTAGAGAAGAGAGAGGCCGTAGCCTTGGGGGGATCCGGTGCTGATGGTTTGGTAGTCAGAGACCTGTTTCCCTAGTTTCACATGCTGCTTCCTGTCAGACAGGAAGTCAGTGATCCACCTGCAGTTGGAGTCGGGCACGCTCAGCTGGGAGAGCTTGTCCTGCAGAAGAGCTGGGATGATAGTGTTGAAGGCAGAACTGAAATCCACAAACAGGATCCTAGCATAGGTTCCTGGGGAGTCTAGGTGCTGGAGGATGAAACGAATAGTAATAATAATCTGTTCAATTTATATAGCGCCTTTCTCACACCCAAGGTTGCTTTAGAATTAGGGGGAAAAATTAATAACATTTATTTATATATAAAATATAAAAGAGAGTCCACCAAAAGAGGGTCAGGATGTAATTCCAGTGGTGTAGCGACCACAGTCCCACCAGGCGCATGAAGATAAATCCCACACCGCCTGCACAGCCGCTGTGCCGCCACCGGGCAACATCACTTGGAACACTGCACCATGGATCCACAAAGCAAGCACAGAAGAACCGCCACACAAAGCGCTGGTATGTCCCAAACCACCTGCACAGCCAGCGCGATGCCACCGGGCAACATCACTTGAAACTCCACACCAAGCACAGAAGCACCGCCGCACAGAGCGCTGGACAACCCAAATGAAGAGCCATGTTGATGGCATCGTCTGCAGATCTGTTGGGTCTGTAGGTGAACTGCATGGGGTCCAGGAGTGGGTCAGTGATGGCTTTAAGGTGGTAAAGCACAAGGTGCTCGAAGGATTTCATAACCACAGAAGTCAGGACAATAGGTCTGTAGTCATTTACTCCTGTGGTCCTTGGCTTTTTGGGGACAGGAATAATGGTGGAATTATTAATTGTGGTATCAACACAATGACAACTGCACACACATTGCTTCTTTAATTTTTTTCTTTATTTTCTCCATATTCAGCCACAGTGGACACTTCAGTACCCAAAAGTATGCGTTGTAATGTAAAATGTAAGTATAAGGCTTTACTTACCTCTACTACGGCATTATGCACTAGTATGTGTGTGTGTAATGAGATCAATATATGAGATCACCTTCACTCTTTGCTTATGCATACAGATATTGACCAAAAGCGCCGTGAACAGATAGATATTTCTGAGAGGACACAATCAATAAGGTCCCTTTCACAGAGGAGCCTCAGGTTGGATAATATTACCTCTTGCTTATCCAGAAATGTAAGCGGATTTCCACGAGTTTCCATTGTGTTTTCACTGTAAGTGGAAAATATTCTATTTTAGGTGAACACTGACTTTAGAATTAAAACAGCTTTCTCTTTCCTGTGCAGGTCAGACCCTCTACTCGAGGTGCTGAGAGTACTTATTTTAACTCCGATGAATCTGTGATGTCCTCCCCAAGGTTCAGTACTTCATTCCATTGTAAGCAAGTTGTGTTTCCTTCCCAAATGGGTGCACGGTCTCAGAACTGCTGGCCATCTTCAGAATTAAGTTACAGAAGCCCAAAATCCACATCTTCAAGTCAGGAGAAGTTTAAAAGCTTTCAAGACCCTACACAGAAAACCTACAGTGGTGACATTCTTCTGAAACATGCCCACTACTTCACACAAGAAAAGCCTTTCACTCCCAGAACTCTGAAAACAGATTGCAAGCCCAGTCTGGCTAACTATCGGTATTACACTTCTGCAAGTAGGAAAGGAGCTGAAGAAAAGACACCATCTAAATATTTTCAACCAGACACTCACTGCAGAAGGTACAATATTACAGGTGGTTTGTTCATTTCTGGTTTGTTTGTGATTTTATGATTTTGTTATTCAGTTTCCTGAAATGTGATCCTAATATTTACAGTCATGCATGTAGTGTACCTTATACAGGGATGGTTTGTCTCCCCCCCACCCCCGCTAAGGTGGTTTCATTCAAAGATCGGGAAGTCCCCGTTTGCTGTTTTCCTTGCTGAGTCCTAAAGTTGTCACTTCCTGACCATGATCCAGATAGCTTTTAAAGGGTCGTCTTTCCAATTTTCACCTTGTCAAGGAGTTGAAGAAGTGCATTTAAAATATAGCACTCTCATACTTTGATTTTGTTTCTAATGGCCCTTTTCCACTACCCTTTTTCAGCTCACTTCAGCCCGACACGGCTCGCGTTTCGACTACCTCAGAGCAGCACGACTCAGCTCGCTTCAGCCCTATTCAGCACCCAAAACCCGCACGGTTTTGGAGTAGGGCTGAAGCGAGCCAAACCGAGCCGAGTGGGGCTAGGGGCGTGAGGAGACACTCCCCTGTGCACTGATTGGTGAGGAGGCGTGTCCTCACATGCCCACACACGCCCCGCGAGCACGCTGGGATCTGTAAACACCGTAAACCCGGAAGAAGAAGAATTACGAATTACGAGAATTTCTGAAGCCAAATGCGCCTCGCCTCATCTATACGCTCTTGCCAGTATCTGTTGGCGTTGTCGGTGACAACAAGCCACAGCACCAAGACCAGCAACACTAACGACTCCATGTCCTCCATGTTTATTGTTTACTATCCGGGTCGTGAGACTACCGCTTAAAAGGTCACTGATGTCACTGTTTGCGCCGCCTAACGACATCACGTGACGTCCACCCACTTTCGCTAACTCCACCCAATGTGTCCACCCACTTCCAGCCAGCACGGTTCAGCGCGGTTGTAGTCAAAATGCAACTCCAACAGCCCCGCTCAGCTCAACTCAGCCCAACTCAGCACCGCACGGCTCAGCCCAACTCAGCCGCGTTGGTAGTGGAAAAGCGGCATAATTGTGTTATTTATCTATCTGCACCATCACATAGTTTGTGTTGATGAATGTGATGCAGCTGGGATGGGATGTATAGCCTACCCATGTGTAGTCATGGTCACAAACTGGCGACTTTGCAATTTGTTGTACAACCCCAAATCCATAAATTTGGGACACTGTAAAATGTAAATAAAAACAGAATATTGTGATTTGCAAATGGGCGGCACGGTGGTGTAGTGGTTAGCACTGTCGCCTCACAGCAAGAAGGTCCTGGGTTCGAGCCCAACGGCCAGCAAGGGCCTTTCTGTGTGGAGTTTGCATGTTCTCCCCGTGTCTGCGTGGGTTTCTTCCGGGTGCTCCGGTTTCCCCCACAGTCCAAAGACATGCAGGTTAGGCTAATTGGTGGCTCTAAATTGACCGTAGGTGTGAATGTGAGTGTGAATGGTTGGCTGTCTCTGTGTCAGCCCTGTGATAACCTGGTGACTTGTCCATAGTCAGCTGGGATAGGCTCCAGCTTGCCTGCGACCCTGTAGAACAGGATAAGCGGCTACAGATGATGGATGGATGATTTGCAAATCATGGAAAGATTATATTTCATTGATAATAGTACAAAGACAATACATCGCCTGTTGAAAATGAGCAATTTTATTGCTTTTTGGAAAATATATGCTCATTTTGAATTTGATATCAGCAACTCGTTTCAGAAAAGGTGGGACGGGGCAACAAAAGACTGAAAAAGTTGTGTAATCTCATCTCATTATCTCTAGCCGCTTTATCCTTCTACAGGGTCGCAGGCAAGCTGGAGCCTATCCCAGCTGACTACGGGCGAAAGGCGGGGTACACCCTGGACAAGTCGCCAGGTCATCACAGGGCTGACACATAGACACAGACAACCATTCACACTCACATTCACACCTACGCTCAATTTTAGAGTCACCAGTTAACCTAACCTGCATGTCTTTGGACTGTGGGGGAAACCGGAGCACCTGGAGGAAACCCACGCAGACACGGGGAGAACATGCAAACTCCACACAGAGAGGCCCTCGCCGGCCACGGGGCTCGAACCTGGACCTTCCCTGCTGTGAGGCGACAGCGCTAACCACTACACCACCATGCCGCCCAAGTTGTGTAATGCTTAAAAATAATAATAATTTGGTTAATTGGCAACAGGTCAGTAAAATTATTGGGTGTAAAAAGAGCATCCCAGAGAGCTGGAGTCTCTCAGAAGTAAAGATGGAGAGGGGTTCACTGCTCTGTGAAAGACTGTGTGGGCAAACAGTGCAACAGTTTAAGAATAACATTCCTCAATGTAAAATTACAAAGAATTTGGGGATCACATCATCTATTGAACATAATATCAATAAGCCCTAGAACTTGATGTAGTCATGTTCTTTTTCTTTGTAGCAAGCAAAGATCTTCAACAGAGCAGGACTCACCCCAGGTACATTTGCTGAAGTGTTCTGCTATACCATCGCAATGTTGCTTCATATTTCATTCTTATTTTTAAGTCCTTATTATACATGGCTGAAGTTGCTTTATTTTTCACAGCCATGCAGTGTTCATCATGAGTGGTCTGATGAAGAGTCAAATGTATTTGGACATTATGACACCAAAAATAAATTCGGAGGCAGTGATTTTTTTCTCAGCTCCTCAAGGTGAGAAGCACATCAAGTTACATACTTGGAGCATACTGTTTTATAAAGCACTGTGGTGCTGGCATGTACATATGACAAAAATACCATGATTTGTTTTGTAGGGTATCACCAGAGGGAATGAAGTCCCCAGTTATGAGAAAAGTAACAGCAGAGTAAGCATAATCTCCTATTTATCTTTAGACATGTTCATGTTCTTTAATATAGGATTGTGCTGCCTCTGTGGTAAGCTTGTAGGTTAATTACATCACTCAGCTCATACTAGCAGTCTAAATCATTTCGGTGCTGATGTTGGGAGTTTGTATGAGATCATGTCTACATTGAAAATGTTGAAAGCAGATTAATGTTTTTCTATGATTTACAGTAAGATGTCAAAGTTTGTCCTTGTGCTTTTCTTTAGAGAGGAAGAATTAATGTACCTGGAGTTTATTGCTGATATAACAAATGAGCTTATACTACGAGGCATCTATTCTGACAGGTTGGTTATAGTGGGGGTTTTTTTTTGTTTTGTTTTTTTAATAAATCTTTTGGTTGTAAGTAGCTTTTCCCAGTTATGAACAGTGGTATTTTCTTATAGCGTACTGGAACGGGTGTTTGAGCGTCACATTGATATGAATAAACATCGATTAGCTGAAGTGAGTATTATTCAGTCACCTTATGTTACTTGAACATGATTGACAATATTTTAATTTTTACAGATCTTAGTCACAATATGGGTCTGTCTCAGAAACTGGGTACTGTGGGGGTACCCCATTAAATATACTCAGTCAATAAACTATATGGTTTTGAATGGTGATGTTGGTTTTAATTTGAAAGAAATAATACAGATAAAACTAAATCTTTGATGTGAATATTCAGAATTTGGCAAAAATTCTGCACATTTGTGGAAAAATGGCGGTTTGATCTGGGACATGATAAATGGTTGACTACATCGCATTCCCTTAAAAAGGTTGTAGTCCACTGAAAAGTCTACAGTTATCACTAATTGTATTTTAAGTTGTAACTTTATACACCTAAGGATTGGTGCGCTCACAGAATAATCATAACCGTAATAAAACATCATGCAAAATATTTGATCACCGTTGTAACTCCATTTTCCGCAAACCCAAAACCAATACGATCGTGTGTTTTGATCTAAATGGAAAGCCTCAGGGTCAAGGTCACTACCTCACCAAAAGTAGTAACTTAAAATCACTACGCCATATAAAAATCTAGTTATAAATCTGCGATTTTGTTTTTTAAAATGAAAGCTGAAAGTTAGGTATAGAATATGTTTCTTACAGAATATGTTACGATGGTAGCTGGTCTTGTATGAATTTCTGAGCTATAAAATGAGTTGTGGTCTATTTTTTACCGTAGCGTGTTATTTGTGTGCGGGGAAGGACACACATTAACAATTTGCATGTGTAGAATGGAATTTTCCACTCCAGCAGTTAGAAGTTGATCGTGCTTCCATTTGCGGTCTTTCTGTTGCGCGAGTGATCTGTTCGAACGTTATCACTGAAAAGGGGAGTTTTGACAGTTTTATTTTGTTTTAGTCTAGCAGTATAAGGCAATAGAATGTTTTTTTGTTTCTTTTTCATCTTACTTTCATATTTCGTAGTGTTTGCGTATTTTTGGCCAATGTTTTGCAACCATGGTCAATTTAGATCGAACTTTTGATAGAATCTACGGCCAGTCATTTTGCCCCGCCCCCGCCTACAGTCGCTGATGTCCCGTTGCTCGCGCACCACAGCAGAGACCTGCACAGCCTTCAGCCGGTACAGTCGTTGTTCTTTTACCAGCGCCGTTATTCTCATCTTTCTGGTGTGTTCTTGATTTTTCCATTGTGTCCTATTTCGCCATATCAAATACCCAAACTGTATCATCTCATCTCATTATCTCTAGCCGCTTTATCCTGTTCTACAGGGTCGCAGGCAAGCTGGAGCCTATCCCAGCTGACTACGGGCGAAAGGCGGGGTACACCCTGGACAAGTCGCCAGGTCATCACAGGGCTGACACAAAGACACAGACAACTATTCACACTCACATTCACACCTACGGTCAATTTAGAGTCACCAGTTAACCTAACCTGCATGTCTTTGGACTGTGCACTGTAAAAAATGATTTGTTGTTTTAACTTAAAGTTGGTGCAAGGGTTGCCTTAAAATTTTGAGTTCACTGAAATTAATATAGTAAGTTCACAACAATTTAACTTACTATGTGAATTCCAGTGAACTCAAAATTTTAAGGCAGCCCTTGCACCAACTTTTTTTTTTTTAAGTTAAAACAACAAATATTTTTTTTTACAGTGTGGGGGAAACCGGAGCACCCGGAGGAAACCCACGCGGACACAGGGAGAACATGCAAACTCCGCACAGAAAGGCCCTCGCCGGCCACGGGGCTCGAACCCAGACCTTCTTGCTGTGAGGCGACAGCGCTAACCACTACACCACCGTGCTGCCCCAAAATGTATCATATTATTCATATTTAAGTGAATAATCAATTCAGTCATCATAACTTGGCATTTTTAACCCAAGCAATCAAAAAGAGGAAATTTATTCAATAATTTTCACTCATCTGTGAAGGAGGGGCTTTAATTCTTCATGATGTAGTTATTTTATATGTAAATCAATTTTACAAAAGCATTTGAATTGTAATCAAAAAAAATTTCCACAGTGGAGGCCAGGTAAAGCAAGATGCTATCTTTATTCTTATTAAACATGACAAAAGAAACATTAAGTGTTAGGTAAATGCAAAAAAAATAGTAAAATTATAAAAAAAAAAATTTGACCATAATGTCCCAAATAAGAGACCAGTTTCTGAGACGGACCCATATACAGCATGGCAAACTGAATTAGCTCTGTTAGTGTTTTGTGCTTAATCTACTAGTTGTAATGCATATTTCAACTAGTAGTTTGTTCTGTAATTCTAATAGATCTAACCCAAAATTTTTCATCTCCAAACTTATCATCAGGACAAAATGCGCCACCTTCTGGAAGCACTGCAGAATGATTTGCAAAAGCCCCCTTTTTCTTCTATTACTGTTCTTGAGAGCAAGGAAAGAGACAGTTCTTTATTGCACAGATATAAGGATTCGAGCCTTCATCACGAGTTGGAAAATTTTGTGAAAGATGACACTAGCCTCTCTTTTACACCCTTAAGGAATAAGGACACGTGGGAATCTGATGTGGCCACTCCTAGATTAGATACCTCACCACTAAATGACAGCATTTTGGAGAATGCTAAATCTGTTAGACAGGAAGATAAAAAGGACTTCATGGACCTAGAACGAGATCGTGAAGAAGGAAATGTAATAACTCTGGGATGGGAAAACCATCAGCTCAGCAATGAAGACAGGCATCAGAGCTGTGCAGATAATGAGGACCTTGATGAGCTTGGCAGAAACATGGCAGAATCCCTAAATGTGTCTGAGATTCACAGTTCACAAGAGGTCATTGAACAAGAGTCATCTGTGAAACTTAGTGATGATGAGTTTTGACGTACTGTATATCTATTCAGGCCAAATATTCGGTTGCCTTTCCAAAGGCAAATAACCACAATAAAGACACATTGCTGAGAGTTTATTTCAAGGTTTTGTGGTCTCAGGTGATACTGAAGATTATTTTTACACTTAAAGTTAAAAAAAAAAAAAAAAACGCACACCCTGTCAGAATATAACCTCCCATTGCATTTTTTTTTCCTTCCCTAACCAAAGCAACCACAATAAAGAGAAGGGACTGAATTTGCTGCAGATAACGTAATAAATACAGTAAATAGTTTGCACTGAACAGTACAGTGAAGCTCTTTAGCATTTAAAGAGTGACATTTTAACATGTATTGACAATGAAGTGGTGGTCATGAAATGCTAATCATTTGTTACTTGGTCTGTGGATACTGTAGCTTCAGTAATTGATTTACAAAAAAAACTAAGAGAAACTGGAGTTCATCTGAAATGTACATTTGGATTTGGTGTATTTTTTGCTTTTGTTGTGTGACGTAGGAGCCAAATAAGTGTTAATGACAGTAAAGCAGGTATTCACAAGGCTGAAATCTCACACTGTAGCAGATCTAAATATGTTTTAGAAATTAACCATTTGTTAGATTGTTAGAAGTAATAAAGAATTATTGAGCTTAGCATGGGCCACAGTAGGTCATGGAGAAATGAATGTTTCCATTCTTAAAGGCAAACATTTTCAAACTCTTGAGCAGATCAAGACCATGGCACAGATTTGTTTAGCACTAGCTACCGTACAGAGATTAGCCATGCTGCAGTCTGATGGAAAGATTTTTCAATGCAAATGCTCCATAGTCAATTCCATCCATCCAGTATCTATAGCCGCTTATCCTGTCCTACAAGGTCGCAGGCAAGCTGGAGCCTATCCCAGCTGACTACGGGCGAGAGGCGGGGTAACACCCTGGACAAGTCGCCAGGTCATCGCAGGGCTGACACATAGACACAGACAACCATTCACACCTACGGTCAATTTAGAGACACCAATTAGCCTAACCTGCATGCCTTTGGAATGTGGGGGAAACCCATGCGGACACGGGAAGATCATGCAAACTCCACACAGAAAGGCCCTCGCTGGCCGCTGGGCTCGAACCCAGGACCTTCTTGCTGTGAGGCAACAGTGCTAACCACTACACCACCGTGCCAACCTAGTCAATTCCAGGTATATTTAATTAATTGTATTAATAATTGTTACATTTATTTGTGGTTAATAACAAGATTATCCTCAATCAACTTGTGCATGTCTCCCTTGTCCTGATGATGTGACTGCTGATGACAGCAGCAATTTAAATTCTAAAGTAACTGTTTGGATTCAACAAAATGCCTCAAAACGTTTTGTGATATTTGCCAGATTAAATTGGCTGTACTGAAGTCTTGAGAATGACGTTTAGTGTTTGACTTTTTTTAAACTATTGCAAGGGCGTAGCTGGGGGGGTCCCGGGGTGCCCGTGACCCCCTTTGTTGGACAATACATTTTTTCAATAGCCGCATAAGAATATTAGAAAAGCATCCACTGTAATTTTTCGAACACTTTTTTTTTTTTCTTTTAAACTAGATTGTCACCTCAGCCTCATTAGGGTTTCTATAACCTTGTATGGACTTCCTGTGGTTTGGGCACAAAAACCCAGTTCTGCACAAGCGCAACACGATCACACTAGAAAGCATGGTCAAGCTGCCAGTGTAGCTGCAGTCTTTTTAGTTGAGAATTACGAGTATTTCCTCTTGTGTTAATAATTCACCATGTTAAAACAGGTGAAACTTTCCTCCTTTCAACATGAAGAGAGGTAAGCATTTTATTATATATTTTTTTCCATCAAAGTTGCATTTTGTGGCTTCGAAGCTAAGTTTTAGTGTGCCGTTTCTAGAACACAACATCAAGAAAACATGGAAGAAACAGCAATAATGAAAGAGCCGGTTTCTAAGCTACCTAAAACTAGCAATGGTGGTTATTTTTTTGTTACATATTTTTCATAATCGGGACTGGCAATGTTGAACATACACTATGGCAGAGCGATTGACATTGACATGATCGAAATGTAATGATCGTTGACATCTTTGCCATTTGTCATCCACGACACCTTTTACTTAGAAACATTTTGGCTGATGAGCAGTAAGACAACAAGAATAGAGAGATCTATATTCTCTCTAGACTACAGTATTAAATAGGAATCTATTCTCTAGATTCCTATTTAATACTGCAGCAAAATTAACCAGGAATAAGTCCACTATAGACACATGTAGTATGTAGTAGCAAGAATTTTCATGAATTTTTTTTTAATGACAAAATTGAGAATATCCGACAAAAAATTCAAACTACTAATTTAAGGTCAGACAATGTAAGGGACCCTGTAGTTAACAATATAACTGTATCAGATCATCAATTAGGATGTTTTACTCCCCTAAAAGAAACTGAATTACTTTCATTAATCTCTGCATCAGGGCGGCACGGTGGTGTAGTGGTTAGCGCTGTCGCCTCAGAGCAAGAAGGTCCTGGGTTCGAGCCCCGGGGCCGGCGAGGGCCTTTCTGTGTGGAGTTTGCATGTTCTCCCCGTGTCCGCGTTGGTTTCCTCCGGGTGCTCCGGTTTCCCCCACGGTCCAAAGACATGCAGGTTAGGTTAACTGGTGACTCTAAATTGACCATAGGTGTGAGTGTGAATGGTTGTCTGTGTCTGTGTGTCGGCCCTGTGATGACCTGGCGACTTGTCCGGGGTGTGCCCCGCCTTTCGCCCGTGGTCAGCTGGGATGGGCTCCAGCTTGCCTGCGACCCTGTAGAAGGATAAAGCGGCTAGAGATAATGAGATGAGAATCTCTGCATCAAAAGCCTCAACTTGTGTACTACATCCCTTACCTACATGTCTATTCAAACAGATAATACCTGAAGTAATTGAACCGCTTCTAAAAAATAATAAATTCTTCTCTTACGATTGGCTATGTACCCAAATCCTTTAAACTAGCAGTTATCAAACCCCTGATTAAAAAAACCTGACCTTGATCCCTGTCAGTTGTCCAATTATCGGCCAATATCAAACCTCCCCTTTATCTCCAAGATCCTTGAAAAAGCTGTGGCACAGCAGTTATGCTCATATTTACATAGGAATAACATCCATGGAATGTATCAGTCAGGATTTAGACCTCATCATAGCACAGAGACAGCTCTGGTTAAAGTAGTGAACGACCTACTGTTGGCGTCTGATTAGGGCTGTGTCTCGCTGCTTGTGTTGCTTGACCTTAGTGCAGCATTTGATACCATTGATCATTCCATTCTTCTGGATAGACTAGAAAATGTTGTGGGAGTTAAGGGAATGGCCCTCTCCTGGCTCAGCTCTTATTTAACTGATTGCTATCAGTATGTTGATATAAATGGTGATTTTTCTAGACATACTGAGGTAAAGTTTGGTGTTCCACAAGGTTCTGTCTTGGGTCCACTGCTTTTTTCTTTGTATATGTTACCTCTGGGTGATTATGAAAAATAACATTGTATTAGTTTCTACTGTTATGCTGATGACACACAGTTGTATGTTTCTGCAAAACCTGATGAGAGACACCAGCTTAATAGAATTGAAGAATGTGTGAAGGACATTAGACACTGGATGCTTATTAATTTCCTTCTGCTTAACTCTGACAAGACTGAAGTACTTGTACTAGGACCACATGCAGTTAAAAGTAAGTTTTCTGATTACACAGTAACTCTGGATGGCCTTTCTGTTTCTTCACATGCAGCAGTAAAAGACCTCGGAGTGATTATTGACCCCAGTCTTTCATTCGAAACTCACATTGATAGCATTACCGGATAGCTTTCTTTCATCTCAGAAATATTGCTAAGATAAGAAATTTAATGTTACTACATGACGCGGAAAAACTAGTTCATGCTTTCATTACCTCCAGGTTGGATTATTGTAATGCCTTACTGTCTGGATGTTCTAATAAGTGCATAAACAAGCTCCAGTTTCATTTCTCTCTTTCTCTGGGTGCTAATGACCAACAGGAAAATGACAAAGTGATGATAGGGTTCAATCAGCTATCATCAAGGTAAACGGTGGCTACTTTGAAGAATCTAAAATGTTAAACATTTTTTCACACTTTTTTTGTTTGCCACATAATTCCACATATATTACAGTGGTGCTTGAAAGTTTGTGAACCCTTTAGAATTTATATTTCTGCATAAATATGACCTAAAACATCATCAGATTTTCACACAAGTCCTAAAAGTAGATAAAGAGAACCCAGTTAAACAACTGAGACAAAAATATTATACTTGGTCATTTATTTATTGAGGAAAATGATCCAATATTACGGAGACATGACTAACACACCTTGTACCGGATGCTAACGTGGACCTGCGGGGATTCACTGCTGTGAGAGCCGACAGAGACACTAACACGTGGGAAAAGCAAAGGTGGGGGACTCATCATTTATGTTAACAACCGCTGGTGTAACCCGGGACATATCTCCGTAAAGACAGTTAAATGTTGGCCGGACTTGGAGCTGTTAGCCTGCGGCCATATTATCTGCCGAGGGAGTTCAGTCACGTGATCACCATCTGTGTTTACATCCCTCCGAGGGCAGACGCAGCTGCTGCATGTGAGAGGATTCACTCTGTCACAGCAAGGCTGCAGACGCAGCACCCTGAGGCATTTATCATCATTTCTGGGGACTTTAATCATGCTACTTTGGACTCTACTTTGGACTCTACTTTGGCTGCTTTTTACCAGGCTGTGGATTGTCCAGCAAGGAACAACAGGACAATTGACTTGCTGTATGCTAATGTGAGGGATGCATACAGAGTTACACCCCTCCCCCCACTAGGGAAGTCTGACCACAACCTGATTCTTCTACAGCCAAAGTACACCCCCCTGGTTCAAAGGCAGCCTGCAACAACTAGCTCCATCAGGAGGTGGTCCCCTGAATTGGAAGATGCCCTCGGAGACTGCTTTGACATCACGGACTGGGATGTGCTGCTTAGCTCACACTGTGAGGACATAGAGGGGCTGACACATTGTCTGACAGATTACCTCAACTTCTGTGCAGATGTGGTCTCCCCCGCTAAGACTGTACAGTGTTACCCTAATAACAAGCCATGGGTAACACAGGAAGTCAAAGCTGTCCTCAACAGGAAGAAGGCCGCCTTCAGGAGCAGGGATAGGGAGGCGATGAAAGCAGCACAGCAGGAGGTGAAACGCTGCATGAGGGAAGCTAAGAACAGCTACAGGAGAAAGGTGGAGCAGAAGCTGAAGGAGAACAGCATGAGGGAGGTCTGGGAAGGTGTGAAAACCATCACAGGCCACAATACAAAGACCAGAGTTGTTGAGGGGACAGTGGAGAGGGCGATTTGAGTTGAATGACTTCTTCAATCGGTTCAACCAGCCCATGTCCCCCCCACCCTCTCCCTCACTGCAGCCATCATCAGATTTTCACAGCCATCTCTCCTTCTTCCCTCACAGCAGTCATCACAGCAGCCCCCTCCTCCCCCACCTCAACACAGACTCCTCTATGCGTTACTGCAGACCAGGTCAGAGGTCAACTGAGGAAGCTTCACCCCAGGAAAGCAGCAGGCCCGGACAAGGTGTGTCCACGACTACTGAAGACCTGCGCTGCTGAACTGGGTGAACCACTCCAATGCATCTTCAACCTCAGCCTGCAGCTGGGGAGAGTGCCAACCCTCTGGAAGGCATCATGCATCGTTCCAGTTCCCAAGAAGAACCGGCCCAGCGAGCTGAACAACCTCCGACCGGTGGCACTCACTTCACATCTGATGAAGATGTTGGAGCGGCTCTTCCTCAGCCTCCTCAGACCCCAGGTACAACATGCCCAGGACTGTCTGCAGTTTGCGTACCAGGCAGGTGTTGGTGTGGAAGACGCCATCCTCTACCTGCTACACCGAGCCCACTCGCATCTGGATAAGGGAAATGGCACAGTGAGGATCCTCTTCTTGGACTTCTCGAGTGCCTTCAACACCATCCAGCCCCTATTGCTTCAGGACAAACTGAACAGGATGCGAGTGGACCCCTGCCTGGTCACCTGGATCTTCAGCTACCTCACTGACAGGCCGCAGTACATCAGGCTGAAGGACACAAGGGCGCAGATAGCATGGGGGACAGGGGGGTCATGTCCCCCCCCAGATTTATAGTGACCCCCATCTGTCCCCCCCACCCACCGTCCCTACGTAAGGCACCACACATAGGTAGAAAAAGTGAGGATTACTGTTCCGTTAGTTAGACTAACTTACACTGCAGCACAAAGTTGAAATGGCAGCAGCCTTGTCAGTGATCAATCCACATTTTCCCCTTCTTGAATCGGTGTAGGCTGGAGCAGATCCTTGCAGAGTTGGGAAAGCAAGGTGTTCATTTTCCACGTAATTCTCGGTTAATAACACTGCACAGCTCATCCATTTGATAGCAGCGGTGTTTCTGCTGCGACTAATGGTGTTCAGTTGTACTCGTAAGTTGGAAGTTTGAAGTCAGAAAAGCATTGAAATCCAGCATCTCCCCAGCATAAATGTTGGGGTTTTCGTTTCATTTCATTGACTGGCCATTTTTTTTGAATTCCATGTTCCATGATGTCCCAGTTTTTAAACTGGGAAGCGCTCAGTTCTGAGGTTATGTTGCTCAGAGCTCCAAGTTCCGACTTCCAATGTAAATGTAACGCACCATCTCGACCCCGGGGTCCTAAGGGGAGCTGGGGACTTTGCCTGTCGCGGTAACCATAGTGATCATAAACAACTGTCTAATGACCGAGCTGGTGATCTTTCTGCCACATTAAGCCAGAGAAGAGGGGGGAAAAAAAAATCAGTGTTTGTTTCAAGAACCAAAAGATGTAAATATCCTATGCCTGTTGCCTTTCCCAGATGTGACAAATACTTGTTTTGTAATGTTGAGTAGCTAGTCTGATAATAATAAGAAGGAATTTGGACTTACCTGAAGTAGGCTAAATGTAAAATAACAGCATTCTAGGCTGTAGGTGAATATCTTTTAATGTTATTTTTATGTATAATGTTATTTTAGTAAACAGCAACTGTTAACTGAAATTATGAGATTCAAGATGTTAACATTGTCCTCCTGGCCTGCAGGCAATCCCTGGTGGGGTCAACAATGAAAAAACAATTAGCTACAGCGTTTTTTCAAAAACCGAGCAATGTTGACCAGGTAGGCCTTTGTCTACCAATGTTCATTCAGTTAGAAAACTCACAATTCGAATGTATATTGAAGCTTCAGCACACACACACTATTTATTTATATATATATATATATATATATATATATATATATATATATATATATATATATATATATATATATATAATTTTTTTTTTTTTTTACACAAAATGGAATCATTTGCTGACAGCTCAGTCCCCCCCAATTCAAAAATCCTATCTGCGCCCCTGGAAGGACATCATGTCTGAAACTGTAATTAGCAGCACCGGAGCACCCCAGGGCACGGTGCTGGCCCCTCTTCTCTTCACTCTGTATACCACAGACTTCTGCTACAACTCAGAGCTGTGTCACATTCAGAAGTTTGCCGATGACACAGCCATCGTTGGGTGTATCAGTGACAACAGAGAGGAGGAGTATAGGAGCCTAGTGAGGGACTTTGCTGTGTGGTGCAACAGGAACCATCTGCAGCTCAACACTTCGAAGACCAAGTAGCTGGTCATTGATTTTGGGAGGTCCAGACCAAGGTCACGACCATTTCTGATCGAGGGAGTCGAGGTGGAGGCTGTGGATTCCTACAAGTACGTCGGGCTGTGGCTGGACAGCAAGCTGGACTGGACTTGCAACACCAAACACTTATACAGGAAGGGACAGAGCAGGCTATACTTCCTTAGGAGGCTGTGGTCTTTTAACATCTGCAGGAAACTCCTGTGGATGTTCTATCAGTCTGTGGTCACCAGTGTCCTGTTTTACACCGTGGTGTGCTGGGGGGGCAGCACATCCAAGAAGGACACATCGAGGCTGGACAAACTGATCAGGCGGGCCGGCTCTGCGGTTGGCATGAAGCTGGACTCTCTGGTGATGGTGGCAGAGAAGAGGTCTATGGAGAAACTATTGAACATCATGGACGATGCCAGTCACCCTCTGCACACAGTCATCAGCAACCAGAGGAGCCTGTTCAGTGACTGAATGCTCCTTCCCAAGTGCAGGACGAACAGACTCAAACTCCTTTGTCCCTCATTCCATCAGACTGGACGACAACTTTCTCTGGGGGGAGGAGGGGTAGCAGGAGGACAGAGGATGGGAAGAAGCAGTAGCCTAGCCTAACAATAAGCAATACTGGACAATGTGCAATATAAAGTGCAATATCTTTCCTGCTTCCCCCCCCCCCACACACACACACACACGCGCGCACTTACCCTAACCCCACTTCTTCCCTTCCTCTCTTCCCCATATCTTATTCTTTTATATTTGTATATATAAATACTTAATTTATTTTAATTTATCTAGAAGTTTTTCTCTGTTTATCTGTAATGATGCTGCTGGAATCTTAATTTCCCTGAGGGAACCCTCCCAAAGGGATCAATAAAGTTTTATCTAACCTTATCTAATCTGTGAGTGGCAAAAGTATGTGAATGTAGAATCAGACCCGGTGGGTGGCGCACAGAAGCATGACAGGCTTTTAGCTTTTCAGCTTTTACATTTACTGTCCCGCGCACACAAGAGTTCTGGTTGGGGGAGAACTCCCTTTCTCTGCTCTCGTGCTCGCTTGCGCTCTCTCTCTCTCTCTCTCTCTCCCCTTTTATAGGGCACTGGGAAAGACACACAAACACAGGTTACTTCACATCAGGTGCAGTGATTCTACCACTTACCTTCCCTGACTCCGCCCTCCATTCACAGACCGATGCTTGACCACGCCCCCGCTGCCACATACCCCCACTGCCCAACTCAGGCTGGGGAACCATCCGGCCTGCAGCCAACTCCCCACCCCCTCACCCCACCCCTCGACGGGAGAGGAAATCCACCATGACCATCTGCACCCCCAGCCTGTGGACCACCTCGAATGTAAACGGCTGGAGTGCCAGATACCAACGGGTGATCCATGCGTTGGTATCCTTCATGTGGTGGAGTTTGGCGTGCAGGTCGAGAACGTATTGAATTTCGTTTTTACTGGTTGAAGGCCCCTCCTCCCAATTTTCTTTTTTTTATTTTTTTTTTATTTTAATTTACTACAAAACCAAGATGTGTGTAACAAACAATATAACAAAAAACATACAACATTAATGAACCAGGACATAGGACATTCAATAAGGGCTAGGGACATGGTACTAAGGGGGTGGGGGGGGGGGTGGGGGGGTTATTAAAATGTGTGTGTGTGTGTGTGTGTGTGTGTGTGTGTGTGTGTGTGTCTGTGAGTGTGTTAGAGGGAGATGTTTGAGTGTGGGTGTGAGGGGGGTATTTGTGTGTGTGTGTGTGTACATGAATACATATGTATATTATCAGTTTAGCAATTATGTAAATGATATGTGAGCAGAAAAGTCCAGGGCCTGGGGGATTAGGATGAGTCCCACTGGGAGGGAGTGGAGGAAGGGAGGAAGAGACAAGGGAGGGAGAAGCAAAGTTGCTTCTCCCTCCCAATTTTCACGTAGCACATCTAGAATGCCACGCGGCTTACGCCCGTATAATTAGAACAGGGAGAACCCCGTGGAGGCTTGCGGGACCTCTCGCACTGCGAATAACAGGCTCGAGCCATTTATCCCAGTTGTGTGTCTTCACTTACAAATTTTCTAATTATATTCTTGAGGGTGCGATTAAACCGTTCGACTAAGCCATCCGTTTGTGGGTGATAAACGCTGGTGCAGATAGGCTTAATTCCCAGTAACCCATACAGTTCGCCCAGTGTGTGTGTGTGTGACATAAACGTAGTGCCTTGATTAGTCAGAATCTCTTTGGGGATTCCGACTCGGGAGATGATGCGGAAGAGTGCTTCCGCAATACTACATGCTGAGATATTGCGAAGAGGCACTGCTTCTGGATATCGTGTTGCATAGTCCACCAGAACTAAAATAAAGCGATATCCTCACACTGACCGATCTAATGGCCTGACGAGATCCATCCCAATTCTTTCGAACGGGGTCTTGATTAATGGCAGAGGGCACAAAGGTGCTTTTGGAATGGCCGCTGGATTTACTAACTGGCATTCACGGTATGCCATACACCACCTGGTCACCGGGCCATTATTCGGGCTAGTGTCTTATCCTGCCCCAAGTGTCCGGCCATGGGATTGAAGTGAGCTCTTTGGGATTAAAAGCTGTGTTATCGGTTCCTTAGTCTGAGTGTCCTGTGTCACTCAGTATAATCTATCCTTAATAATGGAAAAATAGGGGAAGGACGGTGTGGTGTTTGGCTGGAGAGTTTGACCATCGATTACTCTCACTTGGTCAAACGCATGCCACAGAGTCTTGTCTCACGACTGCTCTAACGGGAAATCCGCAAGGGAATCCCCGAGAGAGGGAGGAGGAGCAGGCTGCTCCTCACTCTGGCGCAGTGATGACGTAGACGGCTCTGTGACAGCTGCTCCCGCCAATGCCACGCCGGGCCCTCCCCTCGCTAAACTATGGCAGGTCCCACTCTTCACTAAATGCATCGTTAATTCCCTAAATCCTGGCCAATCAGTCCCCAGAATTATCGAGTGGGTAAGGCGAGGATTAACCGCCAGCTTTACTCTAAATTTTTCCCCTCGAAATAGAATGTGGACCGACACTAAAGGGTAGTTGTGAACATCCCCATGCACACACAACACCTTCACCAATTGTGCTCTCCCCAATGCCTCATCTTGCACCAGGCTTTGGTGGATTGAGGTCTGATTACAGCCGGAGTCCACCAAAGCCTGATACGTATCCCCTTGGATACTCGCCGGTATGCGATACGCTCCGGCCCGATTGAGGGCGGTCCCTGGGGATCTGGACCACCACACCCACCTCCATCGCCGAGCACTGATACTGGAGATGCCCCCGTTCCCTGCAGTGCCAGCATACCGGCCCAGGCTCTCCCTCTGCACCGGTGTTCCGGACATCACTCACCTGAGGGAGGGAAGACACAGACAAGGAAGTAGGAAACGGTAGGGCACCGCGGGTGCGGCGGGCCGGCTGGGGTGGAGCTGGCCCCCGCCTCCGCGGTGGGGGAATGGGGAGAGGATGAGGAGCAGAGGGGGGGAGAGAGAGGGGGGAAGAGGAGACGTGCTGTCCTGCTGTCGGAACGGCCGCCATATGGTCCTCCGCCAGCTCGATGTCCTGATCCAGCAATGCCGGGCGATGGCACTGGACCCACTCTGTTGTTCCTTCCGGAAGTTGGACGATGAATTGTTCCAGCGCCACCAGGTCGATGATTGATTCCCTCGGTGTCGCGGTTGTCAGCCCTCAGCCACCACCAGCAGGTGTCCCAGAGTTGCTGGCCAAATGCGAATGGCCGGCCGACCTCCTCCAGGCACAGCGCAAGGAAGCACTGCCGTTGCTGTTCTGGGGTGCGACCCACATGTTGGAGGACAGCCCTGCGGAGGTCCACATAGACCAGCCGGCTGTCGGCGGGGAGCTGTAGCACGGCCAGTTGCACCTCGCCCGTTAGCAGGGGGAGAAGGCGTGCCACACACTGTTCCACCGGCCAACCCCACACCTCTGCTGCCTGCTCAAAAAGAGCGAGGAAGGCTTCAGGGTCATCATGCAGACCAATCTTCGTTAGGGTGAGGTGGGGAGGGTCTGCGGTGGTCGTGATCGTGGACCCCGCCAACACGAGCAGGTGCCTGGATGCCTGGCGATCTTCTTGCTGTGCCAGCTCCAGGGCTTCGAACCGTTGTTCCTGCTCCTTCCGGAGGGTGATCAGCGCCTGGTGCTGGCTCTGTTGGGCTGTGGCGAGGGCATGGATCAGGTCCTTGAAGGGGGAGGACTCCATGGGGCTATTCCCTTCTGCACTCCTCCCAGGTTTTGGCACCACTGTAGAATCAGACCCGGGGGGTGGAGCACAGAAGCATGGCAGGCCAGAACTGAGTTCTCAAAAAAACCTTTTATTTTAGCTTTTCAGCTTTTACATTTACTCTCCCATGCACACATGAGTTCTGGCTGGGGGAGAGCTCCCTTTCTCTGCTCTCTCTCTCCTTTTATAGGGCGCGGTCACTGGGGAAGACACACAAACACAGGTTAATTCACATCAGGTGCAGTGATTCTACCACTTGCCTTCCCTAACTCCGCCCTCCATTCACAGACCAACGCTTAACCACGCCCCTGCTGCCACAGTGAACCTTTGCTTTCAGTATCTGGTGTGACCCCCTTGTGCAGCAATAACTGCAAATAAACGTTTCCGGTAACTTAAGTCCTGCACACCAGCTTGGAGGAATTTTAGCTCATTCCTCCCGATAGAACAGCTTCAACTCTGGGATATTGGTGGGTTTCCTCACATGAACTACTCGCTTCAGGTACTTCCACAACATTTTGATTGGATTAAGGTCAGGACTTTGACTTGGCCATTCCAAAACATTAACTTTATTCTTCTTTAACCATTCGTTGGTAGAACGACTTGTGTGCTTAGGGTCGTTGTCTTGCTGCATGACCCACCTTCTCTTGAGATTCAGTTCATGAACAGATGTCATACATGTCAACCTTTGGTCAATCAAACCTGTATAACCAACCTCCAAAATCCATATTTCCCTTATAAAATCCATATAAGATGCAAATTAAAATAATTTACCTAAAATTTGAATGATAATTAACAATGATATATCCAAGTTACTTTTTATTCAATATTAATAACAATAAACCTTCAGAATGAATACAAAGCTCCAATGTTCGACAAAAACACAAAGTGTCACTCTAATGTTCTGAATTGTACTCCATGACAGCTTTTTTTAGCACTCTGCACCAATACCTCATGAGGCTGCATCTCACAGCAAGTGTCTGTGTTGATCTTGCCGGAGTGCCCGTTCAGAATCTTTTCAGTCGCTAGTGAAAGTCGCTCAGGTGGAAATACGCGTTTCAAACACTTCCCGGTTGGTGGGATTCTCGCAATGCGGTGTGCGCATGAGCAGAAGTGGAACAAAGTCTCGCTACCACAAGATAACGCGTCATCGTGGGAATTGATTATAGCTCTAAATAAATATTGAAGTTTTTTTTAAAAATCTGTATAACTTTATTTGTACGCCCGTATACTACATTTATTTAATCAAATCCGTATAAAATACGGACATTCCGTATAGGTTGACATGTATGAGATGTCCTGACATTTTCCTTTAGAATTAGCTGGTATGATTCAGAATTTGTTCCATCAGTGATTGCAAGCTGTCCTAGCCCAGATGCAGCAAAACAGGCCCAAACCATGATGCTACCACCACCATGTTTCACAGATGGGATAAGGTTCTTATGCTGGAATGCAGTGTTTTCCTTTCTCCAAACATAACGCTTCTCATTTAAGCCAAAAAGTTCTATTTTGGTCTCATCCGTCCACAAAACATTCTTCCAATAGCCTTCTGGCTTGTCCATGTGATCTTTAGCAAACTGCAGATGAGCAGCAATGTTCTTTTTGGAGAGCAGTGGCTTTCTCCTTGCAACCCTGCCATGCACACCATTGTTGTTCAGTGTTCTCTTGATGGTGGACTCATGAACATTTAACATTAGCCAATGTGAGAGAGGCCTTCAGTTGCTTAGAAGTTACCCTGGGGTCCTTTGTGACCTCACCGACTATGACATGCCTTGCTCTTGGAGTGATCTTTGTTGGTCGACCACTCCTGGGGAGGGTAACAATGGTCTTGAATTTCCTCCATTTGTACACAATCTGTCTGACTGTGGATTGGTGGAGTCCAAACTCTTTAGAGATGGTTTTGTAACCTTTTCCAGCCTGATGAGCATCAACAACGCTTTTTTTTTTTTTTTTTTTTTTTGGAGGTCCTCAGAAATCTCCTTTGTTTGTGCTATGATACACTTCCACAAACATGTGCTGTGAAGATCAGACTTCGGTAGATCCCTGTTCTTTAAATAAAACAGGGTGCCCACTCACACCTGATTGTCATCCCATTGATTGAAAACACCTGACTCTAATTTCACCTTCAAATTAACTGCTAATCCTAAAGGTTTACATACTTTTGCCACTCACAGATATGTAATATTGGATCATTTTTCTCAATAAATAAATGACCAAGTATAACATTTTTGTCTCATTTGTTTAACTGGTTTCTCTTTATCTACTTTTAGGACTTGTGTGAAAATCTGATGTTGTTTTAGGTCATATTTATGCAGAAATATAGAAAATTCTGAAGGGTTCACAAACTTTCAAGCACCACTGTATTATATAGTTTTGATGTACTTAGTATTATTCTACAATGTAGAAAAACTTATGAATGAGCAAGTGTGCAAACTTTTGACTGGTACTATATGCCACCCCTTAAAATCTTCATTCCACCCCATGAATATTTCTCTTGATCCTCCCCTGAACGGCTGTAGGTGTTGATCAGGATAACCTGGATCAGCTAAACGACCTTGTGAATGTTTAAGTAAATACACCCTGCACACAGTGCTGATAATCCTGAGTAAATAACCTCACCTGTGCAACATGAACATATAGCAGGGTGAATTTTGAAATCACTACTCACATCCAAACTTTAAACTCACGGTTTCATTTCAAATACAATTTTCAAAGCAAAAAGAACAAAAAGTTGTCGCCTTCGATAAACCTACACACCGTGGAACAGCTGACATAAGTCACTGACTTCAAATGAACACAGTGAAAGGGTGAACATAACGGTTTACTACCTGAATGAATTCCTGTTACGGTCAGAAGAAAGAGGGTATAAACACATTTTGCATGCTGTTTAGCTGTGTAGTAATGTAACTGGTTTAGATAAAGCTGGAAAGGGGAAGCAGCTGCCTCATTCCTGGCATTCCCAGTGCAGGGCTTTCCAGCTGTCAGATGTAACACACCTCATTCCTGTGTGTATCACAGCCCTGTGCGCTTCCCTTATTCGGTCGTCTGGCATTCAGTCATGTCATGTCCTCCTTTTATATCAATGATTATATGCATGTGAGCACTGCATGTCTACGTTAGTTATGGGTTAAGCGAGTACTGTACTGGGGTAAAATGTCCTCTTGAAACTGAAAATAGTCCCGCGGATAGGCAGCAGCATGGAGCTTACAAGTAGTGTGTGCGCGCGCGCTACGTTTACAGGACCGGATTTATACATATATATATAAAATTCTAAAAAAAAAAAAAATCCGAACACTTAAAAAAAAAGAATTCGGTTTTTTTGTGGGGGTTTTTTTTTTTTGGGGGGGGGAGGATTGTGTGTGTGTGCGCGCGCGCTACATGTAGAGGACCGGATTATTTTTATTTTTATTATTTTTATTATAATTATTATCAAAAAACCGAACACTTAAAAAAAAGTTAGTTAGTTTGTTTGTTTGTTTGTTTGTTTGTTTTGGGGGGGGGTATTTGAGGAGTGTGTGTGTGTGTGTGTGTGTGTGTGTGTGTGTGTGCGCGCGCGTTACATATAGAGGACCGGATTATTATTATTATTATTATTATTATTGTCAAAAAATCCGAACACTTAAAAAGACTTCGGGTTTTTGTTTTTTTTTGGGGGGGGTGGGTTTGAGGATTGTGTGTGTGTGTGTGTGTGTGTGTGTGTGCGCGCGCTACATATGGACCGTATTATTATTATTATATTGTTGTTGTTGTTGTTTTCAAAAAAATCCGAACACTTAAAAAAAGAGTTCGGGGTTTTGTTTGTTTGTTTGTTTGTTTGTTTTGGGGGGTGTTTGAGGAGTGTGTGTGTATAGAGGACCGGATTATTATTATTATTATTATTATTATTATTATTATCAAAAAATCCGAACACTTAAAAAAAGAGGGGTTTTGTTTGGGGTTTTTTGTTTTTTTTTTTTTGGGGGGGGGGGGGGGGTTGAGGAGTGGACCGGATTATTATTATTATTATTATTATTATCAAAAAATCCGAACACTTAAAAAAAGGGGGATTTTTTGTTTGTTTGTTTTGGGCTTTTTGTGTGTGTGTGTGTGTGTGTGTGTGTGTGTGTGTGTGGAGGGGTGAGGATATTTTATCTGGTCCTAAGTTCTTAGGAGGGCTGTTTGAGGGTTTTCGGGTTCAGGTTAGGGTAAGGGATAGAGAATGCATTATGTCAGAGAGAGAGAAAAAGAGAGAGAGAGAAATTGATTTGTAGTGATGCGAATCGTGACTCTTTTCAGTGAGTCAGTTCTCCAATAAGAATCGACTCTTTTTGGCTCCCGAACGGCTTCATGTTGTTGATCTGTCGCATTAATAGTTTAGTAATGTCTGAAATGTCTGATTAAAAGCACATTATACTATGGATCGTCATCATCTAAACAGTCTATAAAAAGTCAGTAAAAATGTCACCATTCTCACTAAATCTAAATCATTATTTTGGGTTACAAATGTCAGATGTTGGTAAGAGTCACTGAATGCGTCTCGGTCACTGTATTAGAGAATCAAACACTACTAAATATTTCACAGCTAAACAGTGTCCTGTGTTTAACAACAACAAAAGCCCCCATTACGATTCTTCAGATATGCGAGTCGACTCCCAACGTTCACCTAAAAGAACCGGATCAAAGAGTCGACTCGACTGCGAACGAAGCGTGTTCTAGCCGGAAGTGGAGTATGGGAGCAGTTTCCAGTGTGACTCGTGAGCTGAACGTGCGTGATTCACCACAAACTTCAGGGAAAATAAAAATGTACTCAGTTTGCAAGTCTTAATGCCGAGCGTGTGTCATCTACCGAAACGACTCATGTAAATTAAATGGTCCTCAGAGGCAGTTTGTTTACAAGGTAAGCAATGGAGTTTACTAGCTAGCGTTAGCTAACTTTAACACAAACACTTAGACGCAGTAATGTTACTTTAACCAGCCGTTATGCTATGCTAGCTCGAGATTAGCCTTGAATTGAAAATAGTCTTGTATCCAAATTGTTTGAAATGCATAACGTTGTAGTTTACGCACCTTTATTGTCTCAAATTGTCTTTTACAAAACTAGCAAACAGTGACTTTACTTCCCGAAGTTTGTTAGTCAGGAATTGCTTGTGCTCCCACTTGTTGCTGCAGCCATGCCGTCAGCTTTAGCCAACAGCAGGTTGGTTGGTGATGAATGTAGTCGGGTTTACTTTGTTGACGGAAAACATGCTCTAACGCGAAGTGTTTATACGAGCAGGTCGTAGAGTTTGTGTTTTAAGGCTCTACAGGTACCTTTAGTGTTTTGGAATTTGGGAGGGAGCTGTATTAGATAAAATGCTTCATTCATCATCTCATTCTTCGTCACACGCACTCTGTCAGTTCCTGACTTTGTTTCTAGCTGCCTAATTAGTCAACAAATAAAGAGCCACACCACCCACACGGGTGAGTGTATTGTGTTTCAGGTTTCGTCTCACTCTCGGTGTTTTTGTGCTATCCGAGTTGTTGTCGCATCATAAAAATCACAGCAGCACATCAGACTTTGCTCAGGAGTTTAGAGCTACTAGCATAATATTCTATTATTTAGTATTGATTAAGATTTAACCAGCTATACTTTTTATTAAAAAAATCATGATCTATGATCCCTCTGCCTTCCTTTGCATATTTGGTGTTAGTAGTAAGAGTTCAGTCATTCTTGTTTCTTAATTAGCTTTTCTTTCTTGATGGCATATTTCTAAATAGAGCGGGGGCTACAATTATCGACACCTTAACGATCTTGGCCATTGCAAAAGTAGAAAAGACTTTCAGTGCATAAGTTGTGCATGAATAATTACTCAAACTTCTACTGGGAAAAAGAGTTGATTCCCGATTACTTAGCGTATCAGATCACGTGACACTGTGCCACAATTATCGGCACCTTTGTCCACGGTTACCAACACGGTTCCACAATTATCAGCACCTTTGTCCATGGTTACCGACACGGTTCCAGAATTATTGGCACCTTTGTCGGTGGTTACCGACGCGGTTCCACAATTATCGGCACCTTTGTCGGCGGTTGCCCACGCGGTTCCACAATTATCGGCACCTTTGTCGGCGGTTGCCCACGCGGTTCCACAATTATCGGCACCTTTGTCGGCGGTTGCCCACGCGGTTCCACAATTATCGGCACCTTTGTCGGCGGTTGCCCACGCGGTTCCACAATTATCGGCACCTTTGGCGGCGGTTGCCCACGCGGTTCCACAATTATCGGCACCTTTGTCGGCGGTTGCCCACGCGGTTCCACAATTATCGGCACCTTTGGCGGCGGCTGCCCACGCGGTTCCACAATTATCGGCACCTTTGGCGGCGGCTGCCCACGCGGTTCCACAATTATCGGCACCTTTGGCGGCGGCTGCCCACGCGGTTCCACAATTATCGGCACCTTTGGCGGCGGCTGCCCACGCGGTTCCACAATTATCGGCACCTTTGGCGGCGGCTGCCCACGCGGTTCCACAATTATCGGCACCTTTGGCGGCGGCTGCCCACGCGGTTCCACAATTATCGGCACCTTTGGCGGCGGCTGCCCACGCGGTTCCACAATTATCGGCACCTTTGGCGGCGGCTGCCCACGCGGTTCCACAATTATCGGCACCTTTGGCGGCGGCTGCCCACGCGGTTCCACAATTATCGGCACCTTTGGCGGCGGCTGCCCACGCGGTTCCACAATTATCGGCACCTTTGGCGGCGGCTGCCCACGCGGTTCCACAATTATCGGCACCTTTGGCGGCGGCTGCCCACGCGGTTCCACAATTATCGGCACCTTTGGCGGCGGCTGCCCACGCGGTTCCACAATTATCGGCACCTTTGGCGGCGGCTGCCCACGCGGTTCCACAATTATCGGCACCTTTGGCGGCGGCTGCCCACGCGGTTCCACAATTATCGGCACCTTTGGCGGCGGCTGCCCACGCGGTTCCACAATTATCGGCACCTTTGGCGGCGGCTGCCCACGCGGTTCCACAATTATCGGCACCTTTGGCGGCGGCTGCCCACGCGGTTCCACAATTATCGGCACCTTTGGCGGCGGCTGCCCACGCGGTTCCACAATTATCGGCACCTTTCGCGGCGGCTGCCCACGCGGTTCCACAATTATCGGCACCTTTGGCGGCGGCTACCGACATCCAAATGATTTATTTTTTTTTTAAATGTGGTATTAAGTTAACAAAACATCATTTTTATTTAAAATTTGTTTTACATAGACTTATATTTAGTACAAAATGTATTTTATATAAACATATCGATGTTGGTGCTTGCATAAATGAGGAAGTAATTCTAATGTTTGTAAACAAATGAGCTGATAATGTTTAATTGCTGTCAGAAAATCTTTTTGTTCCACTTCCTAGCCACTTTCTAAGTATTTTCATAGCTCACATTTTATTAATCTTTTGTTGTTTGTATTAATTTCTAGTTTCGTAGTTTACCAATTAATGTCTACAGGCAATAGAGATCTTGCAGTCACGTGACCGGAAAGTACACAACCGCCATCTTGTCTGTCAAAAACACAGCTGAATACTGCTGCACTCATGTACAGAATGGATCAATTTCAACCGACGGACTACACGGCTCATTTTTCTAATGAACAGATAACTAGATATATGTCTAAAATAAACGATCTACAGATTTGTGACCCTTATGGCTTACCGGACAGAGTTTTCACGACCGGATTTTGAACTGCCAGCGGAATACCCGGACGTGTATAATTACCTCATTAACTTTCCCTCGCTGTTCAGTGGTGAAGCACTGCGTGCCTATAAATCTCTGGACAGTTATCTTTACAGAAATTCAGGATTTGTCAGCGACTCAGATGTGGCATCTTGTAAACAAGAATCCTCATTGGACGGGTAAGTCACTTAAGTATTGAGTATAGCACTGACCAGCCGATTATAGAATAGAATAAGGTAATTCCAGCTGTAATTCCAAATCGTCCGTCTTGTTTACATGGATCTGGCGTTGGAGAGGTAGAGGTTTGGCAGTGGAGGTTTGAGTGGCTGTTTTCTGAGCTTAGTCAACAGGCCGGCTCTGCCTGTAGCCTCGCTTTTGCTTCCACTCCCGGCGCCGCCTCCTTCGCTTTGCTTCCGATAACAATCCACGGAGACCCCGCTGGTCTCGCTATCTTGTCCGGAATGATTTTTTTTTTCTCGTCCGGAATGTTGTGCATGCGATGGGAATCGCTACAAACCGTCATTTTCTGCTGGAAACCAATGTCCAGTAAGTCCATACGGTTGTAGTGGATATTGAAGTCCGGTACAGACGAACAACACACAAAAATACACACAAAAAACATAAACGTGCACAGGTAGGGAGAGCTTGTAGCTGCAGCCGTTGTAGTAGAATTGTATATAGTAGGTTTTTCCAGAAGAAAAGGTAGAAGTAGAAGGCGGAATATGGCGTTTGACCGACAAGATGGCGTCTGTCACAATCTGGATCGGCTGTGACGTCACATGCAAGTGCTCCATTGACATTGTAACCACATGAAAATCCAGGTCAAAGTTCGCATGTCATTCCTCAAACCAAAATATAAAATGTCTACTGATATTGTAATATGTGGTAGATATTTACAACAAACTGCAAAAATGTGTTCTGAATGGAATAGAAAAATCTGAATATTTCAAGCATGTGATTTTTTTTTTTTTAAATATATATGCAAGGAATTTAATTCTAGTCTAATTCCATTTATTGCAACAGGATTCCAAATACTAGATAAACATTCCATTCTGTTATGAATCAGAAAAAAATATTACTAATCACAGCACTTTTATTTTTTTAAAGTACTTCATCTACTTCAACAATGTTACACAAAGATCGCTCCATAACAGTTGTAAATGTCACTTAATTCCACAGTGTGTCGATAATGGTGGACACCGGTGAAAGTGATCACTATTATTGACACCTCACGTGACTTCTCAAACACACGTTTAGATACAAAATGGCGATTGTCAAATGAAAGAGTAAGAAACAAAGTAGATTTCGACAAGGATGTCATGAAATATCGGTGAATTTGAGAAGTAAAAACATGTCCATGATCTTTCCATCATGCTTACCTGCGATGATAACATCCAGGTTTTCCTCAAATTGCTGATGGTGATTTAAAAAAAAAAACAAAAAACCTCCATCTCAGGTAATGAGCTGTGTCATCAGATGACAAGATCAAAGGGCGAGGGGGGTCTTCTGGTTGATTAATTAACTAATAATAACTGTTGTAACTGAAACTCACCTTTGTAAAATTGTTTTTTATTGGTAAATCTGAAAAGGTGTCGATAATTATGGACTGTCGGTAATTGTAGCTGCCACTCTGGTTGTAAATGCTAAAAATCGGTGAGCAGTTTTCTCTAATGGTAAGTCCCCCCACCACCACCACCAGGGTTCAGCTCTTGAAACACTGAGTGAATATCGTTGTGTATGTTTGTCATGTAATTTCAGTAATTTGCTGCCCTCTCTTATCAGCAGAACGCTGCAACAGTTTTAGTATTGCGTATACTGTTTGCTCAAATGTGAAATAACTGCCTAGTAAGAGTAGAGCTGAAATGGGTTAGGGTTCATTGATAAGTGACAAGTAATGGATATTTGTTTCTGAATCCTCACAAGACTGTAATCCATAAGAATGCTTCCTAATCTTTTGTCATCTGATTTCACTTTTCCCCCAGGGACCCATGTAACAGCCTTCTGGATCCAGACACATTTTCTTGTTTACCCATGGCTTAATTTGAAAGTGAAGCGGTGGAAATCATTCTGGCCTCTGAAAGGTCTGTTACTGGTGAAACATGCCTTTGCCGTTTGGATTAAAACTTAAAAGGACACGAAGATATACGGTCTCTAGCAAGAGCTGCCTGGTCACACGCATACAGCTGCTTAATGGCGAATTTGTTGAGTTTACACTTTCTGTGGAAAGCACAGGCCAGGAATGTTTGGAAGCAGTTGCTCAGAGACTCGAATTACGAGAGGTTTGTATTGTTTTAAGATGATTATAAGATTCTAGATGGGGTGGTGTTTTTTTGTTTTGTTTTGTTTTTAATCAAAAGGCAATCGGTAATGGAATATGTCTATTATTGTCTGCCCACACTACTGCTTGCTCGATGTCTATAATATACGCTTAGTCTAAGCAATCCTGGTTATTTCTTCTAAAATCATTGCATTTCATTCACTGCACCTTGTATGTAGCTGTAAACTGTACAGGCATCAATATGTCAGTGTTAAACATTGAAAATTTTTTTCCCCCCTTAGTTTGGTGCTTTCTTGCCTAATAAATGACCAAGTTCGTCTAAGACTGTTCAGTTTTCACTTGCTGAGTCTCTTGGTCAGATTAAACAGGGATGGACTGTTTTTATTTGACCAGAATACACCCACGTGCAAAGTTTGTTATTCAACTCCATGCATGTAGATGCCTTGAAATGTCACATCTGATAAACACGAAACAACAGAGCACCTTCTGTGGCTCATTGTCCTTGAGAATGCAGCTGGGCTTTTTTGAGTAAAGGATGTCTGGATCTGTGGCTAAACAGCATGCCGACTACATAGTCATGGCTGGGATTCTTCAATGACTACATAGAATATGAACAGCCAAACCAGCAGGTGTTCTGTATTGGAGCAAGTTCATAAATTCCTATGGGTCATTAATTGTTATTAACTTTTTTTTTTCTGAGTTGTCATGAAGGCTGGTTGTGTGGAAATTGGTAGTAGTTTTCAATTTTTTTTTTCTTTGTCCTACCTTTAAAAAAAAAAAAGCAGTATGCTCCTTTAACCTGTACAGTTTATTGACATTCTGTTCATTCTACAGATAATGTACTTCAGTCTCTGGTATTTCAATAAACAAAGCCAGCAGCGATGGATTGATTTAGAAAAGCCTCTAAAGAAACAGCTTGACAAGTATGGACAAGAACCCACTGTTTACTTTGGAGTCATATTCTATGTGCCGACAGTTTCCCAGCTGCAACAAGAGATTACCAGGTGATTAAGATGCTTGATCTATATTGATTTTATATTAGGCATGATGTCTTAACTGACAACACGTTATTAGGGCTGTTGATGGAAAAACAAGACTTGAATAACTCCCGTTGATGATATTTCTCGTTACAAAGTTCATATGCTCTTCAACAGATACCAGTATTACCTCCAGTTGAAGAAAGATGTTCTGGAGGGCAGGATTCCTTGCTCAATTGAGCAAGCCATCCGGTTAGCTGGCTTGGCTGTACAAGGTATCTTAACAGTATGTTTTTCAAGATTAGGCTTTCACATGGATGGTTAGATTAAATTCAAATTCCATACAAACTGTATTTTAACTTTGCCCTTGTCTGTTTGTCCACTTATAATTAAGTTACTCAAACTGCAATACCGGACTAAGCTAGCTGAGCTTGTTGGCTTAAGATTTCTGGCCCCAGTTTTTGCCAAGGGGAAGAATCTCAAACTCTTCTGGCAAAGATATTTCTGGCAGCACAAGCTACTGGCTTGGAGTTAACGTAGCAGTGGAACTGACATCACTAACCATTGCAACCACATCTAAACTTCTTCCCCATGTGCATCTCATACAGAAAAAGAATGACGCTCTTACACACTCGTACACTGGATCATAATTGCACAAAAAATACTTTAGTTTGATTTGGGTCAGTTAGATCAAGTGTTTAACACAGGCTATTTTTGTGTATGAGCAATGCTGTGTGTGGAACCTTGTAGCTATGCTAATACTTTGGATTGTCAGCATAGCTTATTTACATTTCTAACAGGATGACTGGACTTGCTGTTAATGACGGACTACTATAGTTACAAAGGCTAAAATAGTTTCCTTGCATGTCAAATGGCTTTTCTTTTTTTTGTCTAAAAGATGTCCTTGTTGCAAAGTACTACAGCAGAGCTAGTTGTGTTTAACATGTAGTAAACGTAATGAAAATGGTTAGAAATAATTACCATGGCTGCTGGACATGATCACTAGGCATGTTTAAGAAATTGTCACTAAAGGTTTTCAGGTTCTGTGTTTTCACCATATAGGAGAAAGTGGGTGTATGCAGTTTGTGTAATAAACCATTGTAATTTTGGCTTCTCCTCTTTTAAATAGAACCTGAATATTAAATTGAGTTAAAATTAAAGGGCTTGGGTTTTTTTTTTTTTTTTTTTTCCTGGTTCTAGCTGACTTTGGAGATTTCAGCTGCTATGACTTGCAGGAATTTCTTCAAAAATTTGTGCTTTTCCCAATGGTGAGTTTTTGTTTTGTTTTATTTTTCATGTTAGTGTTACCTAGTGGCCAGATATACGTTGACTCTCTTTCGCCTCTCTTTTTCTATAGGAATGGATTCAAGATGAGAGAGTTGTTGAAGAAGCCACTCAAAAAGTTGCCCTGCTTTATCAAAGCTACCGGTGAGAACTTAAGTCATAATTATTTCTGATATTTTTTTTTTTTTTTTCATGCATTTGTTAAACCGAACAGACACTGGACATTGACCGTACATACTCTAAAGTTTCTTTATAATGCCTTTTTCTAGCTTTGGTAAATGGTTGCACGAACATCTGCCACATTTTAAGACTTTAATTTCTAGACAAACAGATAAAAAGCAAACCAAGCAAAAAGATATTTGTCAAGAGCTTTAGTAAGAAACTGTGTTTGGATGGTTTAAAAACCTAAGGTTATCCTGTTGTGCAGCAGATAATCTGTGGCATTTTAACTGCGTACAGCTGTACGATTTAAACGGTTCTTAATGGCTTCTTTTCGTTATGCATGTGTCAGAATGGGTAAATTTGAAATATAATGTGGTTAGTTAAGCAACAGTTTGCTGATTTTATGACTCAGAATTGAGTTTGCCAAGTACGTTCTCCCATACAAGGAATTTGCTTTGGTGTTTGGTGTGTGAACAGTTAAGATAAAAGAACTTGATAAGAGACAAAAATAGTAATATAAATAGAATAAAAATATGGAGAAATCTAAAATATACAATTGGAAAAATAGACCTTTAAAGAGTATGTGCATGGATTATTTAAAAGTCCAAGTATGTGTGTCTGTCTGTCTGTCTCGGTTTTTCCTTTTCCAACGCCAACTGCACCATTAGAGGTATGCCAGTACCAGAAGCAGAATTGTTGTACATGCAGGAAGTGGAGAAGATGGAGGGCTATGGTCAAGAAAGTTTTCAAGCAAAGGTAAACTGTTGCCATGAAAATTGCTGAGAAAACAATGTTTCATTTCATGTTAAAGGAGGAACCTTTATTGTTAAATACATTTTTCATTGTCATTTTCATTTTTCCTTGACTCTTGTATGCTGCATAATTGGGGAGAAAAAAAATAGATACTTTTTTTTTTGAGAGTTAAAATCGACCGCAAAGTTGGCATTTGAGCTGCCCTGCTGAGCCAGCCAGCCCTGAGTGGGTGACATCACAGTGGGAACCGGTGCTATAGACCAAAGCCAGACTTGGCAAGCAAGAGTGGTTGCAATGGCCTCTTCTTTCAGATTTATGGGAGATTCGTCGGATTCCTCAGGTAGTAGTACATCTGACTGTGATCGTCTTGAAATCGGAGTGTGTGTGTACATGCTACTGCTATACACGTAGAACTGTATCAGTTCGAACCATCGGAAAGTGAATCAGGTAGTAACAAGTTGGCCACGGAGGCCCCCACCTTACAAAATGAAGCCAGAGAACAAAGCAGTCTAGAGATTTGGATGGAATTGAACTGACAGTCTCTTGTGACTCTCATTAAAACAGGACAGGTGTGTTAACTTGTGCAACATACATGTACATGCATGCATTTTCACTGATAAAAAACGTAAAAGGCTAATTAAATAATCGGATGAACTGAGACAATCAAATTCTGAAGCAAATTAAATAATCTTATACCGGTAACTTAAATACACAATACAAGTTATATGTATTAATCTAAATGCACGTAAACAACGAGTGTTTTTTTTTTTTTTTAATGTAACCAAATGAGAGTCGGATCTTACCCGTCTGTGTTCTCGCTTCTTGAAGGCCGAGCTTGTGGCCAATTGTTTTGAAACAATCTGACTTTCAGGTCTTCGTTCATTTGCTTCTTCCACATAAGGGCAAGATATCACTGCTGAGGCAAGCATATCCAGCAGAGAAATCTGACTACTGGTCCACTCATTCTCCATTTTGTCCATACTGAGTATTCCGCCATTACTGCTCAGCTCACACTCCGGGAGAACTGGTGCAACTGAACTTACTTTCCTTTTCTTGTAGTTTTCTTTTCCTTTAATTGTTGGTACTGCACCCTCTTTCAATACGGGCTTATAGCCAACGCTCCTCAACAGATCAGAGGTCTTGTACGAGTCTTCAGTAAAATGTGCAGAGCAGAGGAGAGACCACTTCATAGGCACCCAATCCGTGAATTTCTCACAAAACGCGTCCAAATCTTTGCAGTTTGAACATTCTTGGGCCATGAATGCAACGTAAATCCACCTTCTGTCGTGTTGCTGCACCCGCCAGTAACACATCTATGTGGCATGGCGATAAATTAGCTCAAAATGGAGGATCGAAGGTGCAGTTAGCTATGTGTTTTAGTATAACGGAAATGGCGATGAGACCGATAGCCTTCCTGCTGTGATGTCACAGATGTCAAGGTCATTCACTCAGACCGCTACCTGTATGAATCACTTTCATTGTAAAAATTACTATATTAGATTTATTGTTAACGCTTAAAACTATTCCTGTGCCATTCTTGAGGTCTCGAGGCATTTATAAACAAAAGGTGAGGCCATGGTTCTGCGTATCTCCTTTAAAGTTACAGAAAATAAATTCGTATACATGGCTCATGTTGGTGCTTAAATGGTCAAAATGCTCTAACACCAGTGTTGTCTGGTATATATATATATATTTAGTGCCTCGTTACTTCAGTTACTGAGAACTGCTTTCTAACATTTTTGCATTTCCTACAACACAGGACAGCCAGGGTGCAGATATACTCATTGGATCCTGTCTGGATGGGATTTTTGTTAAGCACAAAAACGGCCGAGCATCTCTTTTATTCCGGTGTGTATTTGTGAGGTGGAGTCTAATCGAATATTACTTATCTTGAAAAAAGGAAAGGCGTAATTGCATACTCCATACGTATATGCATGCACACTATATGGCCAAAAGTAAGTGGACACTTGACTATTGCACTCATGTGCATGCTGAACATCCCATTATAGATTTAGTCCCTCCTTTGCTGCAAAACAGCCTCCCCTATTCTGGGAAGGCGATGTACTAGATTTTGGAGTGTGGCTGTGGGCATTTGTTCCCATTCGGCCACAAAAACATTCGTGAAGTTAGGCACTGATGATGAACACAAAGGCCTGGCTTGCAGTCAGCATAAAAGTTCTTCCCAAAGGGGTTCATTGGGGTTGAGAATTAGGGCTTTGTACAGGCCTCTCAAGTTCTACACCAACATTGGCAAGCCGTGACTTCATAGACCTCGCTTAGTTCATGGGGCATTGTCATGCCAGAACAAGATAAGGCTCAGCCCATTACTTTCATCTCATCTCATCTCATCTCATTATCTCTAGCCGCTTTATCCTGTTCTACAGGGTCGCAGGCAAGCTGGAGCCTATCCCAGCTGACTATGGGCGAAAGGCGGGGTACACCCTGGACAAGTCGCCAGGTCATCACAGGGCTGACACATAGACACAGACAACCATTCACACTCACATTCACACCTACGGTCAATTTAGAGTCACCAGTTAACCTAACCTGCATGTCTTTGGACTGTGGGGGAAACCGGAGCACCCGGAGGAAACCCACGCGGACACGGGGAGAACATGCAAACTCCACACAGAAAGGCCCTCGCCGGCCCCGGGGCTCGAACCCAGGACCTTCTTGCTGTGAGGCGACAGCGCTAACCACTACACCACCATGCCACCCCCCATTACTTTCAGTGAAGGAAAATCTTAATACTGCAGCATACAAAGACATTTTAGACCAGCGTTTCTCAACCTTTTTTCAGTCACGGCACCCTTCAGAAGTATGCAAATTCTCAAGGCACCCCCATGTAAAATATACGCAGTCACGCTGACCCCAGCAGTGACGTTGTGACATGGGGAAAGGGGGCCGTGAGACAAATTTTGATGATGCATGAGGCGGCGATGATCTGCATTAGTGTAACTATTGTTTTTTGGAATTTTAATTCATTTTATTTATTTCAGTGTTAGAATATATAATTTTTTGACGGCACCCCTAACAAAGCCAGACGGCACCCTGGTTGAGAGAGGCTGTTTTAGACAATTGCATGTGTCCACCTTTTGTGGCAACAGATTGAGGAAGGCCAACATATGGGTGTGATGGGCAGGTGTCTACATACTTTTGACCATATAGAGTCTCTGTATGTTTCTATGGCCTTGATTTGGGTGCATTCATTGAAAGGGTATTGCATGGGTGAATCTTTCTTTTCCCCATTTAGATGGAATGACATTAACAACATGACTCATAACAAGTCTTTTTTTGCCCTGGAGCTGGCCAACAAAGAAGACACCATTCAGTTTCAGACTGTAAGTTCTGTAAAACCAGTGGTGCTTCTACTCATTATCCCAGACATTTCAGATGCTTTTCTTTCCTCAGAATAGGTAACAGTTATGTGGGTTGAGCTACGTGCTCATGCCTATGTATATTAATAGAGAGGTGTGCCTCCACACATATAAAAATCCTTGCATGCACATAAAATGCTGGGTGTAGCTAGTATCTAAAACACACAGGCCACTGTTTTCATCTGCATACAATAGGGCATAGTCATAGATGCTTGTGATTCTTGACTTGTTTTTGCAAATGCTCTGTCTCTTTTCAGGAAGACATGGAGACGTCCAAATATGTATGCAGAATGTGCTTGGCACGGCACCGATTCTATAAGATCAACAAAAGTACTCTGTAAGTGTGTATTCCAGGCTATCTCTTTAGCCAGATGGTGTGTATGTGTCTTGCTCCTTATTGCTTCATCCTTATCACGTTCCTGTCTCCAGAGAGGAATCTGATGCTCCACCTTCTGAAAGCTCCCAGAAGTCCATTCTCACTCTATCATTTCCACGCTTTCCAATGCTCTCTCGTCCCTCTCTGCCTTCTAACAAGGGGTGAGCAAGACTGTTTCAGCCGTCACCTACTCTTTCTGCTCAAAGCCCCCCTTCAACAAAAAGAGAGATTACCTTCTCAGTGTTTAATGTGCGAATCTGGAAATCCCTGCTGCATGTTCTAATACAAACTGTTCTAAAATCAGTGGTTTGAGGAGGAGTGTTTTTATCAATTGCTAATCTTGGCTACTCCATTGTGCAACGTATGATTGTGCATATACGTTTCCAAGATGAGACGCTTTCATTTCATGTCTTGAAGGGAAGCTCTTTTGATACAACTTTTAGTTTGTGTCAGGGTTTCATGCTACACAATATACACGTGTATTTCTAAAATGATTCTGGAATATGCTGCCATTCCTTCAACTGCCAGAGAGCATTAGAGTTGATGGGCTGCAGTCTGGTTTGCTTCACTCCGTTTCATCTGTTTTGACAGTCAAGCTGAACCAACGCCAGTGAACCCAGTTAGACGACGCTCCTCCACAAGAATTTCAATGGTAGGTATAACCTAAATAATTCCCTATTTAGACAGCTTTTTGATGGTTGTCATGTCATTTGCCTTTCTGGATCTTTCTATGGAAATAGAATGGCTGTTATGGCTGAGTTATATCCACGTGATTTCTCTTGGAACATATGGTGAGCTCATAATCTGAACAGTGGTGCCTTTTTTTCTTGCTGAAGCCCAAGCCTCAGACATACATGATGCCACCACCTCAGTTGCACTACAATAGCCATTACCGGGAGCCTTACAAATCTTCTCAAGGTAAAACAAAACCTTCCATGTGTCTGTTATCAGCTGTATGTATATAAGTATTTAATACTTGTTTATGCCACTTTCTCAGACAATCTTTACATGAACAATCACAATGGTTACTACTACCACTCTCAGACCAGCCTAGACCACTCACCACATGAGTACAATGGAAGAATCCGGAATGGCAGCGTGTACAGCGCCCACAGCACCAGCTCCCTCACCAACCCACAACACTACATGCAGCCATCACCAATGTCCTCAAATCCAAGCATCACGGGCAGTGACGTCACACGGCCTGATTACGTGCCCTCTCAACGCCACAGTGTCCTGATCCCACCCTCGTACCGTGCCACACCCGACTATGAGAGTGTCATGCGCCAGAAGAACCACGGTGCCATGGCAGCCATGCCTGAGCGTCACAGCCACTCTATGAGGAACCTCAACATTGGTAATTCTTACGCCTACAGCCGACCTGACCCACTTGTGTACAGCCAGCCTGAGATCCGTGAGCACAGAGGAACAGCAGCTCAGTATCCCCTCCACTACAGCTTTCACAGCCCTTCGCCATACCCATACCCAGGTGAGAGGAGGCCAGTGGTGGGTGCCGTCAGTGTGCCCGAGCTCACTGATGTTCAGCTGGCACAGGCTCACGCTTACCCGGCGCCCAACATCATGGGTGCTCAGGTGTACCGACCACCTCCACCTTACCCATACAGCCGTCCACGGCCAGCCAACAGCACACCCGACTTATCACGTCACCTTCATGCGAGCAGCAGCAGCCCTGACCTGATCACTCGTCGCGTACACCACTCTGTGCAGACTTTTCAGGAAGATAGCCTACCTGTGGCACACTCGCTACAAGAAATGAGTGAGCCACTCCTTCCCACCAACACGAGACACCCTTACACACACAAGCGCAACTCTATTGAGCTTGCTGGACTGATGTATGGTCTGGAAACCATGAGGCTGAAAGAAAGAACTGTTTCTGTTTCTGCCTCCGAGACTCTGTCCAAGCTTGCTCCACCTGTTGCTCTCCCTGCTTCGGCTTCTACCTCCCAGCTTGATGTCTTCGAGGAGAGAACTGAGGCTGAGGACATGGTTCTAAAAGAGGATGCGCATTACGGGCATAAAAAATCCCTATCTGATGCCACCATGCTGGTCCACAGTAGTGGAGAGGAAGAGGAGTTTGAGGATGACAGTGGCCGACACACGCCTCAGTCTCAGGATGCAATAGCAGCTTCAAAGGAGCATATCAATGTCCTGGAAATCCCTTTAATGGAGACACCTCTGCCTGCCTATCCTTTCAGCACCAGTTTGGATCAGGTTATCCCCAACCCACTGGGTTTTCAACCCCAGCCTCGTATCCGTGAGCAGGACGAGACAGGATCTCTGTACCCATTTGGTGAGGCAGATGCCATCATGCCTTCAGTTTCAGAGGGAGATCTGAGCAACCAAAGTCGATGGAAGCTTAAAAGGGAGATGATCAAAAAAAGACCTGTTTCAGATGTGCCTTCTACACGAAGAAACATTGATGGCCTTCCACCACCTGTAAGTTCTTCTCGAGTTGTTTACAATCAGAATACATTCTGTGCATTTGAATCACAAAAAATCTAATAAAACAGTATTGTGCAGAAGCAAAGATGGTTACACAATATAAAAGACTTAACTATAGGCGTCCACCTTACATTTCAGAGCAAAGTTGAAGGACACGTCTCAATTTAAACGTTCGTTTAATAATTAAGTCTTCAATTTAATAAAATACATTTCTTATATAACCCCAATTCCAAAAGTAGGGAAGCTGTGTAAAACATAAATGCAATAATTTGCAAATCATCGAAACCCTATTATGCATTTAAAATGGTACAAAGACATCATTTCAAATGTTGAAACTGAATTTTTTATATATGAGTGATTCCACGCTTATGGGTACTGAAATGGGGACATGAACTTATTCACCTAAAACCATTTCTTTTTTTACCATCAGGTCACAAAACATGTAATATTTAATGAATGATATGTTAAAAGATAAGTTTAATTTTCTGAGATGTAATAAAAACATATTTATATGCCAAAGTCAAGCCTATGAGTTCCAAAATGATGTCTGTTACATTACTTCTGTTATGATTGTCCATCTCGCGTCTGTTACAAATTAATTACAATCTAGCTATATACCATGTTAATCTTATTGAAAGAATGTGTATGTTTATTCTACTACACATGTTTATTAATTATATTTGCTAAAACATCACCTTCCTATGTTTCAAAAAGTAATTCTACATTTTTAAAATTGAGAATATATATGTCCACAACACTTCTGTTACGTTCTGACTTTGGCATATAAATATGTTTTTATTACATCTCAGAAAATTAAAGTTATCTTTTAACATATTCATTAAAGATTACATGTTTTGTGACCTGATGGTAAAAAAAAGAAATGGTTTTAGGTGAATTTTTAAAAATAAGTTCATGTCCCCATTTCAGTACCCATAAGCGTGGAATCACTCATATTTATTTTTAAAAAAATATATATTCACTTTGAATTTGATGCCAGTAGTATGTTTCAAAAAAGTTGGGATGTGGCACTTTTATGTTGCATCACCCCTGCTTTTAACAACATTCAGCAAGCATTTGGGAACTGAGGAGACCAATTGCTGTAGTTTTGAAAGTGAAATGATGTCCCATTTTTGCCTGATTTACAGTTTCAGTTGCTCAACAGTTCAGGGTCTCCTGTCGTTTTGGTTTTCGTAATGCGCCAATCGTTTTCAATGGGTGACAGGTTTGGACTTCAGGCAGGCCAGTTTAGCACCCGGACTCTCTTACTACATGCAGTTATGTGTATAGAAAATAGTTTGGCATTGTCTTGCTGAAATAAGGCCTTCCCTGAAAAGATTTTGTCTGGATGACAGCATGTTGCTCCAAAACCTGTGTATATCATTAATGGAGCCTTTCTAGAGGTTCAACTTTTGATATGTCGTCTCTGTACTATTTTGAATGAAATATAGGGTTTCCATGATTTTGCAAATCTTCTCACTATATTTTTGTTTTACTGAGCATCCCTTAACCTTAGCTACGTTTTACACTTTGACAGGACGTCATCTTTACATGTAATATGCTTGTAAATGGAGTATTTCAACCAAGCAGTGTTTAGGGTACATGCAAACTGCTCTTCTGTAACCTGCCACCAGATTTATGAATCTTTGCATGTGCGCATAGTAAGTGTTTGTTTTGTTTTTTTGTGACAATGTAGTTGATTATCTCATACAATAATATGTAAACATGTTGAAGTGCCTTCTGTCTTATGAAAAAATGTTGATTGTTTTTAAGTGTTGTTTTTACACTAACCAATAGAAAGAGATCACTTTGCTGGCCACATTGTGTTTATGCATGGCCTGACAGTCTTTTATTTTGGTCTGTTGTCACAACGTCACATGCAGTTGTGGTTTTTAATTAATTTGAATGGAGAGTATCAGGATATTTCTGGCTACAGGAAGGGGACGCTGGTAAATTCCATACCTGTGAAGAATGTAGTGGAGCAGGTTAGTAAGCACAGCTGGTTGCATTCCTCACAGTTCTGGGAGAGTCTGTACGCAGTAAATGCCCTCTAGTAGGCTCTCTACCTCACTGTCACTACCACCATTGTCACAACAGGGTATGAAGAAAGGTGTTCGTTCAGAGATGAAGAAGACGGGTCCATTGAAGCTGGCAACTCTCAATGGCTTGACACTTGCCCGGATGCCCGTACCTGACGAGGCCAAAGATGAGCATGGGAAAGCCTCTAATGATGACAGGGTAGGAATTCAGATCGGTATTGAATTGAAACCTTATGTGTTTCTGTGAAAGGGAGTATATTGCATGATCTCGTAATTGTTGTTGTTGATGACTGACTGTTTTCTGTATATATTTTTGATTCTATAAAGCAAGTAAATTGTGAAATTTACTTTTCATGAAAATTATATTCTATCGTCAGTCATGAGTTCAGAGTTAAAGTTGCAGTCAGAAGTTTACATGTACAGAAATCTATCATTACAATATTGGGTTTTCAGTGATTTTCTTTGAAATGTTCTTTTTCTGTTACAATTATTATACAGTATAGCTTTCATTTAAAAAAAACAAAGTTGGTGCGCAAGTTAATTAATTTGGGGTTTTCTGAAATCAACACAGGGTCAAAAATATGCAAACAGCACACCTAATATTTGGTTAAATGTCCCTTAGCAAGTTGCAACTTGACCAGATGCTTTTATTAGCCAACAACAAGCTTCTGGCAGAATTCTGATTGGTTATTTGACCTGATTTGGTTATTTGGCAAGATTATGCATATATAAAACACATATCTGAAGTGCTTTCAGAAATAAGTTAACGTTATTCACGTTAGCATAACTCCGTTTTTACATGCTAACTGTGTCCAAGTTATCTAGCTATGTGTTAACGTTAGCCATGGACAAGGCGATGGCAACTTGGAAAATCCATAGAAAGTCATTTGACTAACCAGACTGCATAGCTATTGCAATGTTATCGCTAGCTCTAAAAGCACATAAAACTTCATTGCAAGCTTTCTCTTGGAATAAAACGTTTATATACCTCGATATGCTTCCACAGATCTGACAGCAAGTTTTTGTAGGCTGTGATGTGCTCCGTTTTAGGTAAACAAAGCAAACATTTAAAACGAAACAACTCTTTATTCCTTTCAGAAAACTGAAACCTGGGTTCTAGCTATAGAACAGTGGGTGCGTGCATTCCCAACACCGCAACAATTTGAAAACTGAATTTGAGGAGAAAATTACTTAATTATCTTGCTGCATGGACAAATATTTTTACTTGATAAGACATCTTGGAATAAGTTGGTTGCAATCTGGAACGAAGTTTAATAATCTCAGAATTGGTGTCTTGTATTCTTCTAATAGGAAATGTTAGAATGTTTCAACTATTCAAGATATTTTCACCTGCTAAGATATCATTTTTTGCAGTGCAAAGAACCGCCTCCTTCCATTCTGCCATCAACTGATCATGTTAAATAATGCTGTGGAGAAATCATTGATCTTGATTTTATACAGTCTATGGATGTGATGTGACCCTAGTGATTACTGATAGGCTCAGTGTCACCTGGGGGAAAAAAACCAATCACGATTTAGAAAAGAAGAGGAAAAAAACCACCCACTTTCAAAGCCACTTCATAGTAACGAGGACCTTGATAGAAATGTAGTGGGGTAAAAAGCATGATGTTTGTCTTTCAAGTGTAGTGAAGTTACTCATAAGTTGCCAAAAAATAGTCCTCAAGTAAATGTACTTCGTTACTGTCCATCTCTGTTGTCCGCACCAAAATTCATGCTCAACCATGCTTCCACACTCCATTACCCATCAGCCAGTGCATGTAGCATGGACTGGTTTCAAGTTGTATGTCTAATTTAATCACCAAGTTCCAGTTTTTGTTTGTTCTTTTGTTCATGTTCAGGCTTATGCTTCTTGTTTTGATCGTCTTGCCAAGATATTTCATTTCTGAAACGAATTCTGCACTTGCATACCTCTCACTTGACTTTCCCTGACAGGTGTGAGTAAATTTCTGACCATGCATGTGTAATTTTGACTCAGTGTTGACTTCAGAAAACGCAGAATAAATTAAAATGTGTGCACAAATTCTTGTTTATTTCCTATTAAAGATGTATTGTACAATCATCCTGTCACAGCACAAAGAACAGGTCAAAGACATCTTTGAAATCCCAACATTGTCATGACGTTCATGTCTCTGTATGCAAATTCAGACCGCAACTGAATGTGACTTTTTCTTAAAGTGTAAGCTACTGGAGCAACGGATGGAGCAGGGCCTGGTGTTTACAGAATACGAGCAAATACCAAAGAAATGGCCCGGTAATGAGTGCAGCATTGCGCAGCTTCCAGAGAATGCAGAGCGAAACCGCTTTCAGGATGTGCTGCCGTACGATGACACAAGGGTAGAACTTGTGCCCACTAAAGAGAACAACACAGGATACATCAATGCATCGCATATCAAAGTAGGTGCCTCATGTACTCTTAGCTTTTGGTTTTACTTTTAGTGTAAGTCATCTGCTTCACCTTTTACAGTAAATTCCAGTCTTGTAGCAAAATGTTGACTGTCTCATGTTCCCATGGATTATTGTAATTGTCATTCCAGTAATTGAGCTTTCGGTTTTACTTTTAGTGTAAGTCATCTGCTTTGTTAAAGTATGGCAGCCCTCAGGTGCTCTTAATCAATATTCAGTTAATGAGGTGCTCTTAATTCAGCATGTGTTTTCATGTTTTTATCAGCTTACAATAGGGGGAGAAGAGTGGAATTATATTTCAGCTCAGGGTCCTCTCCCTAACACATGTCAAGACTTCTGGCAGATGGTTTGGGAACAAGGGGTTACCATTATTGCAATGGTTACTGCTGAAGAGGTGTGTATTTTAGACACGTATGCATAATCAAGGTCAGTACACATGTTTTTCTTGAGCACGTTCTTCCGATTTGCGTATTTTCTGATTCTGATGTCGCACTTTGCAGGAGGGAGGACGAGAAAAGAGTTTCCGTTACTGGCCCCGTCTAGGCTCCCGCCACAACACTGTTACTTACGGGCGCTTTAAGATCACCACACGTTTTCGCACAGATTCAGGTTGCTATGCTACCACAGGCCTGAGGATTAAACAACTAATGACAGGCCAGGAGCGAACTGTCTGGCATCTGCAGTACACAGATTGGCCTGACCATAGCTGTCCTGAAGATTTTAAAGGTTTTCTGGGTAAGTTAAACAAGTCCCAAATGGCTGAGCCACAAATGGGTCACCTAAAGAAATTTACCCCGATTCCAAAAAAGTTGTTTGTGCGTTAAATATCTTGTTTTGGTATGGTATTCATTTGAACATGGGTCAAAAAGGATTTGCAAATCATTGTATTGTTTTTTTTTTTTTTTTTTTTTTTACATTTTACACAGCATCCCAACTTTTTTGGAAGCAGGATTGTACAACCCCGATTCCAAAAAAAATTGGGACAAAATACAAATTGTAAATAAAAACGGAATGCAATGATGTGGAAGTTTCAAAATTCCATATTTGATTCAGAATAGAACATAGATGACATGTATCAAATGTTTAAACTGAGAAAATGTATCATTTAAAGAGAAAAATTAGGTGATTTTTAAATTTCATGACAACACATCTCAAAAAAGTTGGGACAAGGCCATGTTTACCACTGTGAGACATCCCCTTTTCTCTTTACAACAGTCTGTAAACGTCTGTGGACTGAGGAGACAAGTTGCTCAAGTTTAGGATAGGAATGTTAACCCATTCTTGTCTAATGTAGGATTCTAGTTGCTCAACTGTCTTGGGTCTTTTTTGTCGTATCTTCCGTTTTATGATGTGCCAAATGTTTTCTATGGGTGAAAGATCTGGACTGCAGGCTGGCCAGTTCAGTACCCGGACCCTTCTTCTACGCAGCCATGATGCTGTAATTGATGCAGTATGTGGTTTGGCATTGTCATGTTGGAAAATGCAAGGTCTTCCCTGAAACAGACGTCATCTGGATGGGAGCATATGTTGCTCTAGAACCTGGATATACCTTTCAGCATTGGTGTCTTTCCAGATGTGTAAGCTGCCCATGCCACACGCACTAATGCAACCCCATACCATCAGAGATGCAGGCTTCTGAACTGAGTGCTGATAACTTGGGTCGTCCTTCTCCTCTTCAGTCCGAATGACACGGCGTCCCTGATTTCCATAAAGAACTTCAAATTTTGATTCGTCTGACCACAGAACAGTTTTCCACTTTGCCACAGTCCATTTTAAATGAGCCTTGGCCCAGAGAAGACGTCTGCGCTTCTGGATCATGTTTAGATACGGCTTCTTCTTTGAACTATAGAGTTTTAGCTGGCAACGGTGGATGGCACGGTGAATTGTGTTCACAGATAATGTTCTCTGGAAATATTCCTGAGCCCATTTTGTGATTTCCAATACAGAAGCATGCCTGTATGTGATGCAGTGTCGTCTAAGGGCCCGAAGATGCCACGGGCACCCAGTATGGTTTTCCGGCCTTGACCCTTACACACAGATTCTTCCAGATTCTCTGAATCTTTTGATGATATCATCATCTACAGTGCATAATATGTTCAAACTCTTTGCAATTTTACTCTGTCGAACTCCTTTCTGATATTGCTCCACTATTTGTTGGCGCAGAATTAGAGGGATTGGTGATCCTCTTCCCATCTTTACTTCTGAGAGCCGCTGCCACTCCAAGATGCTCTTTTTATACCCAGTCATGTTAATGACCTATTGCCAGTTGACCTAATGAGTTGCAATTTGGTCCTCCAGCTGTTCCTTTTTTGTACCTTTAACTTTTCCAGCCTCTTATTGCCCGTCCCAACTTTTTTGAGATGTGTTGCTGTCATGAAATTTCAAATGAGCCAATATTTGGCATGAAATTTCAAAATGTCTCACTTTCGACATTTGATATGTTGTCTATGTTCTATTGTGAATACAATATCAGTTTTTGAGATTTGTAAGTTATTGCATTCCGTTTTTATTTACAATTTGTACTTTGTCCCAACTTTTGTGGAATCGGGGTTGTAGGTTCATAAATCATGTAATTTAAACAACCCCCCCCCCGGGGTTTTTTTTTTTTAATGTTCTGCATGTGTATTAATTTGTAGTGAATACGTACTAGAAAGGTGCATTGATGTCCTGAGTCAATGACTTAACTGTGTGTGTATGTGTTTTTCATATAATATATAAATGAGAGAGAGACAACCTTTGTCATTCAGTATGCAACAAGTGTACACAACGAAATTTCGTTGCAATTTGGCTCAGCATGGAATTAAATATAAAAGTATATTAAAATCTGCAGCAGCAAAAACATTATTAAGTGCAGTAGTATAAAGTGACCTGTGGAATTAGGAATTGTTCAAGTATAAATAGAAATTTAGGGGAGAGAAGCTGTTACAGAACCTGGTGGTCCTGCACTGAATGCTGCGGAACCTTTTTCCAGAGGCCCGGAGGGAGAACCAGTCCATAGTGAGGGGTCACTGATGATTGATTTTTTTTATATATATATAAAAATATAAAAGAAATGAATTTATAAGAGTGGGTAGAGAACAGGATTTGTTTCTGTCCTTAATGAAATTTGACTGGGGTGTAACTGGCTCAGTAAACTGTTCTAAAATTCTGTCCTAGCATATTTGGAAGAGATTCAGTCTGTGAGGCGGCACACCAACAGCACCAGCGATCCAAAGAACACAAACCCGCCCGTGCTTGTGCACTGCAGTGCAGGGGTGGGGCGCAGTGGCGTGGTCATTCTCTCTGAGATCATGGTTGCCTGTCTGGAACATAATGAGGTGTGTGTATATACACACATTTGCTTATTCTGGCAGGAGTGCAGGAAAAGCCCTTATGTCTACTTAACATAATATAACCTGCAGCTGACTTCTGATGCTTACTCTTGCCTTTTAAAGGAAGGTGATAGTGATTTTATAAAGGAAAACTGAGCTGGACCTTTAACCCATTGACCTCTGTTGTTGTTGTTGTAGATGCTGGACGTCCCTACTGTTCTGAGCCTGCTGCGACAGCAGCGCATGATGATGGTGCACACAGTTTCCCAATACACCTTCATTTACAAAGTTCTAATACAGTTTCTTAAAAACTCCAGACTTATATAAGCTCACATTGTTGGCTATGCTGCCACACACCTGGACAATGTTGTTATAACTGGAACAGATCATTAGGCCTCACAGGATTTTGTAGGGTGTGAAAGGGCAGTGTGGTGAAGGGAGACTGAGAGGACTGCAGTCGCCTTACTTCTGACTCATGAGCACTTTCTCCGAGTATTAGTGAAGGAGCTAGAGCAGGTATGAAGGATGCTGTAAACCAGCATATACATTCTCATTCATCAGTATTATTCAGATACGTCACTATGGAGTTTTACACTATACAATTGCTACTAATGAATCTCAGCACTTTTAGTTTACTACATTGAGCAAATGACACTAATGCTGCATCTTTATTTTTAAATGTATAACAAATATTGATAGCCTTTTTTTTTTAATGGTTTTTTTTTTCTTAATGCCTATCTTGGTTGATAGGTGAAGGTTTACGGAGTTGAAATGAATGGTTCCAGTGTTGAAGTGTGCAAGTTTAAGGGTGAAAATGAAGGATTCTTGTGTGTATTGTAGGATGACTACATTTGTCATCGTAAAATCCTAACCTTTGAATATGTACTCAAAATGAAGGATAATGACTAAAGCTATATGGCTGTGCACTCTCTTGAGGTTTGCGTTTATGTCTGCAGTCTTTCACGTAATGAAGTAATGTTTTGCTTAAGCAGTCCAAACCTTGCATAGCGGTTATGTGCATCATAAATGCAGGTAAGGTTACAGCCAAAGAGAAGTTGAGATGTTTATATATACGTGTGTGTGTGTGTATGTGTATATATTGATTTGCATATGCAAGTATTATAAAATAATTTATGTATCCCATATGTGTCAGTAAGGATTTATTACACCCAAGTTTGTGGTGGGATTACCGTATTATTATTATTATTATTATTATTATTATTAACAACTATTTCAGCAGGATTCTAAAACTAACAACCAAAGAGGTGTCAGACATGACTTTTAGGTTCTATGAAGAATAGCAAAACTTTTTTTTTTTTTAAGCTTTGTTCCTATGACATGATCTACCAAAGAAACTACATTTTCCAGCCGAGATTACCACCAATGTCTTTTTAAATAACATAAAATGTTTTAAACTCCGGTGGACCTAAATAAGGGAGAGAGTATATTGAAATTGAGGTAATGTACCATGTTAGTTTAATCCATGTGTGCACAACAATAGAAGCTTTTCAGTTCTTGCCAAGTCTGGAGATCAGCTGTGGTGCAAGCGATTGTAGCTTGTTCATCTATTACTTACATTTCACCACAAAACTAATGGGTTTAAGGCACAGATCATAACTTTGTCTACAATAGGCAGGCCAGGACTTTATCTGGATCTGCTGTTGAATCGGGAATTATAAACATTAACAGCTCGTCACTGTAAAGAACATGACCGTGTAGTTCACCTTTATATTTGTGCTGTTTTCATGCATTGTTGAAAACATGAATGCAACTGAATTCAGCTACTTGTGGATCTCACTGGATTGGCTTTGGCTGCTAGTGCATGCAAGTTAAATTACTCGTTCATCCCAAGCATTTTGATGCATCTATTTGGTGCTCTCCCTTGGCTGCAGAATCCATTTGCTTTGGTAATACATGGCTCAGAGTTGTCAACTTTATCTCGAGTATTTTGTCCAAACAATTATTGCAAAATTGAAATCTTTCATAACATGAATTACTGTTGTCAAGCCTGTATGAAGTCACAGGGAGATTTGGATTTAGATTAGGGTTGGCTTTCGAGTGAAGGTAATGGGGAATTCCTATTTCTGTCAAAGTAGGTTTTCTACAGATCAGGTCTAGACAAATTAAGTCTTTTCTTCGAAGTCAAATGCAATGTGAAGGCTTGGGTTTTTTTTTTTTTTTCTTGTGTGTTGACTTAACAGCAATTTGCAATCTTACAAATTTTCATTGACCATAATTAAATTTCATCAGCACTGCAAAGAGATCATTTTGACTCTTCAATGTATTACCTCAATCAAATGGTTTATTTATATTATTGTTTGTTTATAAGAGGGCTTGTATCCAATAGCACGGAGTTCCTGGAAATCCAGAAACGGTGTTAAATTCCAGAAACTTAAGAATGAAATGCAGTCAGTCAATGTCCAAGCAATTCTGACAACTATTTTTGCCTTTTATATATCATTAAACAGATGTATTCAAATACAAATTGGCTACTCTTTGAATGTGCCATGTGTTTACAATCTGTTACTGTGCTTCGTTTTGAAAATGGCAGATAATTTTCCATTTGTCAGAGCTCAGCTTCACCATTAAATCAGTTCATCTTCATAAGTCGTAAACCAGTTTTATCCCCCAAAATTCTGTAATTCTCTACCGTTTCGCATCTCTAAGCATAAGGGCATGCTTTGTGGATGAAAACATGGATGTAGAATGATTTCAGTTTCATGTTTAGTTGCATCGTCCCTACCACAGATGAAGGGTTTCAAAGTAATTGGGAGATATGTACACTGTTTCCATTAATACCCTACTGTTACTTATGGACATTTTTGCACATCAACACCCAGTATACCCAGTTCTTAAGATAAACACTTGACTGTATTACAAAACTGTCCTATTACAATTATCTGCAATCTGTTTATACATGGTGAACAGCATTTTTTTTTCCCAGACTGTCTCACAGACATGTATAAATAGAGTATTTGAATTTAAATGGAAGTGCACATTGCCCACAAATTTGCTTTGTTTCCGAATGCAAAATCTTCCAAGCTGGATTTGTGAATTAGTATTTAGTGCATGTCTCCCACTTATATTACTATCATACAAAGTTGGAGAGATTGAACAAATATTATGAACAAAAAGACAACCCCTTTTTTCACCAATGGGATATGGGTTCTGTTCCGGTTCGCACACCAAATTTTGAACCATTCGGAGCATTTTTACCAAAAATAAATTGGTTCAGACCCTGAGAAACTGGTTTCTAGCTGAAACCAAAAGAGGGCTGGTTTTCCCAGTGTGGACTGTGATGACATCACTGGGTGTGTCATTAGTTTGGAGAGTTTTTACATCTTAGTAGTAGTTAGTTGATGCCTGGTATTTTTTTTTGGATGAAAATGAATATCTGCAATAACGGAACAAAAGTTTGCAGGTAATCAATGTGATCTACCATCTTACTGCTACTGTTCTTGTATTATGCCTTGTACAACGGTCTCTGTTGATGCTCAAAACTGGTGGAAACACAGCCTGGTTCATAGAATCCTGAACAGAACTAGTTCAAGAACTCTTTCCCTGTTGGTCGAAAAGCATGAAGACTGCTGTGGGGGTTTTTTTGTTGTTATTTTTTAAATGAAGTGCTGGGGTTTTTTTTTTTTGGTTTTTTTTTCTGTTTTTTTAAAATATGTAAAGCTGTATCATACACTGTTTATATTGTTAATTGTAGTCGTATTGAGCATTAATGGCGATTTCTTTGTTAGCAATACCTGTCCTACTGTCTTTTGTCTCATGGTTGAGAATATATCCTATAAATCAGAATTCATATCCCACTGTAAATGATTTGTCCAGAGAAAAGCTGTCGTTCAGGAAATAAATATTTTCAATAAATTGGGTTTTTGTTTTCCACTAATATATACTGAGCTACTAACTGACTGATACCTATTCCAGTTTTAATGTCCCTAACTGACTTCACTTATTTCCTTTTTTTCACTTTGATGTAATACACAGGCATGAGACAGAACATCAGACCAGATGTGATCATATATTACCTTAATCTCAATGATTAGTGGGTGAGGTGGGTCTTTTTTTGGGGGGGGTGCTGGCTCAATTCCAATTGCTATATCTCAGAATGAACTTGTACAACAGTGGTGCTTGAAAGTTTGTGAACCCTTTAGAATTTTCTATATTTCTGCATAAATATGACCTAAAACATCATCAGATTTTCACACAAGTCCTAAAAGTAGATAAAGAGAACCCAGTTAAACAAATGAGACAAAAATATTATATTTGGTCATTTATTTATTGAGGAAAATGATCCAATATTACATATCTGTGAGTGGCAAAAGTATGTGAACCTTGGCTTTCAGTATCTGGTGTGACCCCCTTGTGCAACAATAACTGCAACTAAACGTTTCCAGTAACTGTTGATCAGTCCTGCACACCGGCTTGGAGGAATTTTAGCCCATTCCTTCGTACAGAACAGCTTCAACTCTGGGATGTTGGTGGGTTTCCTCAGATGAACTACTTGCTTCAGGTCCTTCCACAACATTTAGATTGGATTAAGGTCAGGACTTTGACTTGGCCATTCCAAAACATTAACTTTATTCTTCTTTAACCATTCTCTGGTAGAATGACTTGTGTGCTTAGGGTCATTGTCTTGCTGCATGACCCACCTTCTCTTGAGATTCAGTTCGTGGACAGATGTCCTGACATTTTGCTTTAGAATTCGCTGATATAACTCAGAATTCATTGTTCCATCAATGATAGCAAGCCGTCCTGGCCCAGATGCAGCAAAACAGGCCCAAACCATGATACTACCACCACCATGTTTCACAGATGGGATAAGGTTCTTATGCTGGAATGCAGTGTTTTCCTTTCTCCAAACATAACACTTTTCTCATTTAAACCAAAAAGTTCTATTTTGGTCTCATCCGTCCACATTTTTCCAATAGCCTTCTGGCTTGTCCACATAATCTTTAGCAAACTGCAGATGAACAGCAATGTTCTTTTTGGAGAGCAGTGGCTTTCTCCTTGCAACCCTGCCATGCACACCATTTGTTCAGTGTTCTCCTGATGGTGGACTCATAAACATTAACATTAGCCAACGTGAGAGAGGCCTTCAGTTGCTTAGAAGTTACCCTGGGGTCCTTTGTGACCTCGCCGACTATTACACGCCTTGCTCTTGGAGTGATCTTTGTTGGTCGACCACTCCTGGGGGGGGTAACAATGGTCTTGAATTTCCTCCATTTATACACAATCTGTCTGACTGTGGATTGGTGGAGTCCAAACTCTTTAGAGATGGTTTTGTAACCTTTTCCAGCCTGATGAGCATCAACGCTTTTTCTGAGCTCCTCAGAAATCTCTTTTGTTCGTGCCATGATACACTTCCACAAACGTGTTGTGAAGATCAGACTTTGATAGGTCCCTGGTCTTTAAATAAAACAGGGTGCCCACTCACACCTGATTGTCATCCCATTGATTGAAAACACCTGAAGTCTAATTTCACCTTCAAATTAACTGCTAATCCTAGAGGTTCACATACTTTTGCCACTCACAGATATGTAATATTGGATCATTTTCCTCAATAAATAAATGACCAAGTATAATATTTTTGTCTCATTTGTTTAACTGGGTTCTCTTTATCTACTTTTAGGACTTGTATGAAAATCTGATGATGTTTTAGGTCATATTTACGTAGAAATATAGAAAATTCTAAAGGGCTCACAAACTTTCAAGTACCACTGTATACTGGACTCATTTTGTGGTGACGTGCACTAAATGTACTCCCAGGTATGCCAAAATACAAAAATAAATAGACTATATTACTTAATTCCAATATTCTGTCTTTTAAAAAATACTGATTGTATGTATTTTTCCCCTGTTTTGGCCATGGTGTATACAGCAGGCTCTGAAACTATTCAGAACACTTTATGCTCACACTGTTATAAATTTAAAAGAATAATTGAATTAACCTTCCTTAGTCTTGTACACAATACTACATAATTGCAAAGTAGTGTGTTTTTAGACATTTTTGCAAATTTATTCAATTTAAGTACCTTTTATTTTTAAATAAATTTGAGTGGGTAGTATCTCCATCCTTGACTCTTGTATGCTGTATAAATGGGAATATAAAGATGTATACATTTGAGAGTTAAAATCGACTGCAGAGTTGGCATTCGAGCTGCCCCGCTGAGCCAGCCAGCCCTGAGTGCGTGACATCACTGCGGGAACCGGTTTTAAGGCCGAGGCCTTTGACAGCTATAGACCAAAGTTACATAAATATAAAAAATTTATGGTGAAAGTAAGAAATACCGTTACCGACTTGCTCAACTGAGACTGATTTGACTTCAGTGATTGTGGGTTGACTCTCATTAAAACAGGATAGGTGTTATAACTTATGTATGTTGCATGCATTTTCACTGATAAAATGTAAAAGGCTCATTAAATAATCAGATGAACTGAGACAATCACATTCTGAAGCAAATTAAATAATCTTATACCGGTAACTTAAACACACAATACAGGTTACATGCATTAATCTAAATGCAGGTAAACAATGAGTGTTGTTTTGTATCCAAATGAGAGTTGGAGCTTACCCGTCTGTGTTCTCGCTTCTTGAAGGCCGATCTTGTGGCTGATTGTTTTGAAACAATCTGACTTCCAGTTGTTCGTTCAGTTCTCCATTCATTCACTCGGTCCACGTAAGGGCGAGATATTGCTGCTGAGGCAAGTATATCCAGCGGAGAAATCAGACAGCTAGTCCACTCATTCTCCATTTTCTCCATACTGAGTACTCTGCCATTACTACTCAGCTCAGGCAATTACTCAAACCCGGGACGGGACGTCACCGGTTTTAGCAACAACCACGGGGAGGTCACTGCCCGAGCGACATGATGTCACGTCACATCATGTTCCATCCCAGGTTTTAGCAACAACCCTCAGCTCACACACTGGGAGAACTAGTGCAACTGACCTTGCTTTCCTTTTTTTGTAGTTTTCTTTTCCTTTAATTGTTGGTACTGCACCCTCTTTCGATACAGGCTTATAGCCAACACTCCTCAACAGATCAGAGGTTTCATACGAGTCTTCAGTAAAATGTGCAGAGCAGAGGAGAGACCACTTCATAGCCACCCAATGTGCCTGTGAACTTCTCGCAAAACGCGTCCAAATCTTTGCAGTTTGAACATTCTTGGGCCATGAATGCAACGTAAATCCACCTTCTGTCGTGTTGTTGCACCCGCCAGCAACACATCTATGTGGCATAGCGATAAATTAGCTCAAAATGGAGGATTGGAGTTGCAGTTAGCTCTGTGTTTTAGTATAGCAGAAATGGCGATGAGACTGATAGCCTTCCTGCAGTGACATCACAGATGTCAAGGTCATTCACTCAGACTGCTACCTATATGAATAATTTTAATTGTAAAAAATTACTATATTAGATTTATTGTTAATGCTTAAAACTATTCCTGTGCCATTCTTGAAGTCTCAGGGTATTTATAAACAAAAAGTGAGGCCATGGTTCTGCGTATCTCCTTTAAATACAGAAGTCTTATTGAGAGCCTTGGAAAGGCCACTCCAATTTAAGCTCACGCATATCCTTTTTGCTTTGAGTATCTTGGTGTGTTTAGACTGGAGTTGACCTGTGGCAAGTTAAACTGATAGGTGTGTGCCTTCCTAAATCATGACCAGTTTGTATAAGGTCCCCCAATTCACAGCGAGTATCAGACCAAAATCCAAGCAATGAAGTCCAAAGAGCTCTCTGCTGTCCCTCATATTCAAACTGCATCGAGTCATTGATCTGGGCATCTGTATAAAACCCTTTTTACATTTTTGAATGTTTCTAGGAGCACACTGGACGACTTCATTGTGAAATGCACGAGTTTGGGACCCAACATGACTTCCAAGAGGAGAATATGACAGAAGCGACAGAAATGAAGAAAACAAAAATGTGCCCAAACATTTACTGAATATTCGATTTAAAAAGAAATGGGTAGTCGAGGCATGAGTCACAGAAAATTTATAATGTCCATTTTAGGAACCCTTGAACGAGTAAGGGGTAGAGGTTTTTTTTTATACTGGCAGTCAGCCACTAGAGGGCATAAGAGATATTTTTCTTCAATTTTCAAATCTAATGTTCACAATATATTCAATATCTATTTATTGTCTGTGAAGATGGTGCTCTTACCCTACTCGGGGTTGCAGGGAATTTGGAGTCAATCCCAGCTGACACTGGGCAAGAGTTGGGGTACACCCTGGCCATGTCGCCAACCTATCACAGGGCTACCAGAATGAAAAAACAGCCATTCAGGCTAATGTTTACAACTATGGGCAATTTAGAGTAATAGGTTGACATAATCCACATGTCTGGACTGTGGGACAAAACCAGAGCACCCTGAGGAAACCTATACAGACCCAGGGAGAATATGCAAACTCCACACAGAAATGCTTCAGTCGGCAGGTAGGTTCAAAGTTGCTTGCTATAAGGCAGCAGTGCTAACCACTGCACCACCTACATATATAATCAGGGGGACAAAACATATAGAAATGCTGTCATTCAGCATCTCCCAAACAACAGTATGCAGATAACACCAGTTATTGGATTCATTTCAAACAAGGACTAGTTGTTCTACCATCACGAGGTGGCCCAAACCATGATATTTTGCAAGGACTTCATCCTTAACACCTCCAAAACCAACGAACTGATTAGAGACTTCCATAAACCCCTAAACTATAAAGAACCTTATAAAATTTTTAACCAACCAATAAGTAGCATGTACTCTAATTCCTGGGCACTCATATCAGCAGTTTGCTTAAGTGGCCTGAACACCACCACTATCATCATCATCAAGAAAGCCCAACAGAGTTTTTCCATCACCTGAAAACTGAAGAGTGCTGCAAAGAGACAGCTGCTGATACGGCTCTACTCAGCAATCATCCAAAGCATCCTAACATCCTCCACATGGTGATAGCACCCTCTGGAATGCAGTAATCACAGACCAAGAGGAAACTTGAAAAAACCCTCTGATCCTCCCACCAAGCACATCTCATATTTCATTCCCCTCCACTTCAGAAAGGGGTTATTTCTTTCTGCCATCTGAAAAGCCAGAACTTTCCTTCAGGGGCTGCTGCAAAACCCTGGTTCTATCAATTATAACTGCTATAATGTTTACACAGACTGTAATACATACCATATCATTCTGTTAAATCTGCACTCCTACTTCGAATGCATTAACATGTAGGTATTAATGTGACATCTATTTCAATCACTACTGCTGATACTGGTTCAGTCCATCTGTACGATTTCAACATTTGCATATACTCTTCTCTGAGATTTGCACTGACTCCGTATTAATGCAGGCAATCATCCTTTGCCTTGCAAGGCCAATGCTGATGGAGAGTCGATCGTTTGATACTTCTCCATGTCATGAATTTTTATAAGAATTAAAAAAAATGTTAACACTCTTGAACCAGAGACAGGTGCCCCACCTTCCCCAGCCTGCATCCTTGAGTGGGAGTCTGTGAAACTGTGCTCGTTTTCAAATATATGCTGATTGAGACTCGCTGAGCAACTCCGACCTCACATGTCCACCCCCATCTCCTTGCCCGCATTTTATCATCTTTTTCTTTTCCATTGTCCAGCACTCTTGCCAGGTTGGGGTCTATGTGGACTCTATTGATCCACGTCATGGTAATTGGAGAATAGTTTTATGCCAGATGCCCTTCCTGTCACAACCCTCCCATTTCTGGGCTTGGGAAACAACCCCCCCACTCCCACACAAAATTTAGAGTAGCCAGTTAACCTAACTGCATGTCTTTGGACTGTTGGGAAAACTAGAGCACCTGGAGGAACCCCACACAGACACAGGGAGAACATGCAAACTTCACACAGAAAGTCCCCCATTGGCCACTGAGCTCGAACCCAGAACGTTCTTGCTGTGAGGTGAGAGTGCTAACCACTACACCACCATGCTGCCCCCCTTGCCTTCTTTTTATCATTTTTCAAAATTATGCAGCGGGTGGAGTTTGGCTCAGAGCTGGGGCTGGGGGAGGTGGGTTGCCCACATCTGATTAGAAGGCATTAGCATTCTTTTTTTTTCCATAAAAATTTCATGACCTAGAGAAGTACTAAGTAGTCAACTCTACATCATGAAATGTTTCCATCCATTATCTGTAGCCGCTTATCCTGTGCAGGGTCGCAGGCAAGCTGGAGCCTATCCCAGCTGACTACGGGCGAGAGGCGGGGTACACCCTGGACAAGTCGCCAGGTCATTCCAGGGCTGACACATAGAGACAAACAACCATTCATACTCACATTCACACCTATGGACAATTTAGAGCCACCAATTTGCCTAACCTGCATGTCTTTGGACTGTGGGGGAAACCGGAGCACCCGGAGGAAACCCATGTGGGCACGGGGAGAACATGCAAACTCCACACAGAAAGGCTCCTGTCGGCCACTGGGCTCAAACCCAGAACCTTCTTGCTGTGAGGCGACAGTGCTAACCACTACACCACCATGCTGCCATGAAATTTTTATGAAAGATAAAAAGGTTCAGGGGCAGCGCAGTGGTTACGTTGGCTACCCAGTATGATTTCGAGTTTGTAAAGAGTTTGCTAGCATGTCAGGTGGCGCTTCACTGACTAGCTAGCTTAACGTTAAACCACCATGATGGCACAGCATGCGTTCATTTTCTATATTCACATTTCTGTCTTTGGTAACGGCATTAGGTTTTGTAAGCATTGTGGCAATAATACAATGATGCGTTGACAGAAAATTTACTTTTAATACTTAAGTATTTTTAAAAGCAAGTACTTTAATTTAAGTAAAAATTTGACTGGACAACTTTCAATTGCAGAACTTTGGAGCAAACACTATAGTGACATTTTTAATTGTGTTAAGAATGAGAAATTTTATGTTGGAAATGTTCCTTTTAATGATGTGATTATTAGACCTGATGAGGTGTACTATGCCATTGAGAAACTGTCTATGAATAAAGTATGTGGTCTTGACCAGATAACAGCAGAACATCTAAAACATGCTAGTCGTAGACTGCATGTCTTGCTTGCTACGTGATTTACTGGGTTATTAATGCATGGCATACTACCTGACTCTATGCTGTCTGTATTGTTAGTGCCAGTGATTAAAGACAAAACTGGGAAAATCTGCAGCATAGATAACTATAGGCCAATTGCTCTGGCTAGCATAATTTCTAAAGTGTTAGAAAGAATTATTTTAGATAGGATTAGTGAGAATGTGGAAACCTCTGATAGCCAGTTTGGTTTTAAAAGTAAACTTGGAACAGATCAGTGTGTGTATGCAGTAAAAAAAATCATAAGTAAATACAGACGTCAGAATTCCACCATGTTTATGTGCTTTTTAGATGCATCAAAAGCATTTGATAGGATCAATCATGGTAAACTGTTTTCCAAACTCCAAGAGCGAGGTGTTCCACTTTATTTGATAAGGGTCTTGCAGTTTTGGTACACACAAGAAACCATGCAAATCAGGTGGGGCAGTAGTATATCTGCACCCTTTCATGTGACGAATGGGGTGAGACAGGGTGGCATTTTGTCACCCGTCCTCTTCAATGTATACATGGATGATCTTTCCAAGAAGCTTAGTCAGTGTAAGACAGGATGTATGGTGGGTGAGAGTCTCATCAACCATCTCATATATGCTGATGATCTTGTTATTATGTCTCCATACAGTGCTGGGCTACAGCAACTGCTTAAAGTATGCTCCAGCTATTGAGTTCAATATGACATTAAGTTCAATCCTAAAAAGAGTGTCATTTTAATTGTTAAAACTAAGGAAGATCAGAAGCAAAAGTTTCCTTCATTTTTATTGTCTGACTGCACTCTAGATGTTGTTAAGAAAGTACGGTATTTGGGACACATCATCACTGATGATCGTTGTGATGATGATGATATTCAGCGTCAGTGCTGTAAGCTCTATGCGCAGGCCAATATGTTGGCCCGTAGATTTCATATGTGCACGGATGATCTCATCTCATCATCTCTAGCCGCTTTATCCTGTCCTACAGGGTCGCAGGCAAGCTGGAGCCTATCCCAGCTGACTACGGGCGAAAGGCAGGGTACACCCTGGACAAGTCGCCAGGTCATCACAGGGCTGACACATAGACACAGACAACCATTCACACTCACATTCACACCTACGGTCAATTTAGAGTCACCAGCTAACCCAACCTGCATGTCTTTGGACTGTGGGGGAAACCGGAGCACCCGGAGGAAACCCACGCGGACAACATGCAAACTCCGCACAGAAAGGCCCTCGCCGGCCACAGGGCTCGAACCCGGACCTTCTTGCTGTGAGGCGACAGCGCTAACCACTACACCACCGTGCCGCCCCTGCACGGATGATGTTAAAACAAATCTATTTAGAGCCTACTGTACTCCTCTATACACAGCTCATCTCTGGTGCAAATATAGCGCAGCAAAGCTGAAGAAGCTACAGGTAGCATATAATGATGCTTTTAGGGTCCTCCTTAAACTTCCTAGATGGACAAGTGCAAGCACTTTATTTGTCCATAGTAATGTCCCCACCTTCCATGCTGTGCTGAGGAATTTTATGTATAAATTTATGTGTCGACTGCTAGTGTCGGGCGGCACGGTGGTGTAGTGGTTAGCACTGTCGCCTCACAGCAAGAAGGTCCTGAGTTTGAGCCCAGCGGTCGGCGAGGGGCTTTCTGTGCGGAGTTTGCATGTTCTCCCCGTGCCCGCGTGGGTTTCCTCCGGGTGCTCCGGTTTCCCTCACATGCAGGTTAGGTTAACTGGTGACTCTAAATTGACCGTAGGTGTGAATGTGAGTGTGAATGGTTGTCTGTGTCTATGTGTCAGCCCTGTGATGACCTGGCGACTTGTCCAGGGTGTACCCCGCCTTTCGCCCGTAGTCAGCTGGGATAGGCTCCAGCTTGCCTGCGACCCTGTAGAACAGGATAAAGCGGCTAGAGATAATGAGATGAGATGAGATGAGATCTGTACTTTGGCTTAAGTTGGGTACTTTATCCACCTCTAGAAAAAAAAAAAACCACACACACATTTAAAAGTGCAGTACGTCTTTAAATCTTGAGTAAAGCCTGGATGGGCAATATGAGATCCACCAGAAGGGGGCAGTAAACATTTTTGTTTAGATTTCCTGCTGGGAACAAATAGCGACGAAGAAGAAAAAGACCCAATAATTAACAACATATTGGTAAAAAATGGTGGCGAAAGATAAACAAGCAGCGAAGAACAATTTGTTCAACTGTGTATGTGCTTGAAAATCGCTGTCAGCGGAAAAAAAAAAAATAATAATCACCGCAGTTCTCTTGTAACCGAAGCGGAAGACTATCAGAGAGATCTGAGCGAGAAGAAATACAAGGATTTGGTTGATATTTACAGTAAACTGGTTTATATAACTTCGGCAATCTCGTTAGCAACCGAACGGCCTTTGGAAGAGTTAGCATTGCTAGCGGGAAGTTAGCTAAGCTAGCTAACAGTTTTGCTAAGCAGAAGCTCGAGCGGCTTCCAGGAGCCGAGCGAACGCGACGTTTTTATTGTTGGTTTGTTTTATTTTTTAAAATTACGGTTTGTTTTTGGTCGCGTTTCGAGGTGTCTAAAACCAGCAGCAATGGCTTGTGGAGCTACACTGAAGAGGACGATGGATTTCGACCCTTTGCTGAATCCCGGCTCGTCGAAAAGGAGGAGATGCGCCCCGGTCTCGCAGTCCTCAGCCCCGAGGAGTTACCTGCGTCATGAGCCGAGTCCTTTCAGCCAGATCTCCGTCTCTCTCACCACAGGTCTGATTTATGGCTCTATAACAGGGACGGCATGTTTCTGCTCGGGTTTACACAGTTAGTTAAATACCAACAACAGGCTGCGTAACGGTATGGTCAGTCAATATAAAATGGCTTCTTGTGTCATGCAGTGCGCTCCTTAAATCTTTAATTCAGTGTTACATCCATACATATCTTTATTATTATTATTATTATTATTATTAGAGCAGTGGCTGCAATTACCGACAATCCATAATTATTGACACCTTTTCAGATTTACCAATAAACAGTTTTACAAAGGTGAGTTTCAGTAACAACAGTTATGATTGGTTAATTAATCAACCGGAAGACCCGCCTCGTCCTTTGATCTTGCCGTCTGATGACAGCTCGTGACCTGAGAGAGATTATTTTAATTTACTTATTTTTTTCATCATCACGATCAGCAATTTGAGAACGTGATCATCACAGGTAAGCATGGTGGAAAGATCATAGACATGTTTTTACTGATCTTATAATACATAGGGCCAAATTACTCAATTCTGATTGGTCAATCAAGGAGGGATTTTTTTTTTCTTTCTTAAAGTGCATATCCTGGACCAAATTCTAATTTTGCACAAGGCCATCTGTCTACAGCAGAAAAAAAAAATTTTTTATTTATATATATATATATATATATATATATATATATATATATAAACAAAACACGGGCGGCACGGTGGTGTAGTGGTTAGCGCTGTCGCCTCACAGCAAGAAGGTCCGGGTTCGAGCCCCATGGCCGGCGAGGGCCTTTCTGTGTGGAGTTTGCATGTTCTCCCCGTGTCTGCGTGGGTTTCCTCCGGGTGCTCCGGTTTCCCCCACAGTCCAAAGACATGCAGGTTAGGTTAACTGGTGACTCTAATGCCGCTTTTCCACTACACTTCTTCCACTTCCGTGCCGTGCTGAGTCGAGCTGAGCGGGGCTGTTGGAGTTACATTTCGACTACAACCGCGCTGAACCGTGCTGGCTGGAAGTGGGTGGACACATTGGGTGGAGTTAGCGAAAGTGGGTGGACGTCACGTGATGTCGTTAAGCAGCGCAAACAGTGACATCAGTGAGCTTTTAAGCGGTAGTCTCACGACCCGAATAGTAAACAATAAACATGGAGGACATGGAGTCGTTAGTGTTGCTGGTCTTGGTGCTGTGGCTTGTTGTCACCGACAACGCCAACAGATACTGGCAAGAGCGTATAGATGAGGCGAGGCGCATAAGGCTTCAGAAATTCTCGTAATTCGTAATTCTTCTTCTTCCGGGTTTGCGGTGTTTACAGATCCTAGCGTGCTCGCGGGGCGTGTGTGGGCATGTGAGGACACTCCTCCTCACCAATCAGTGCACAGGGGAGTGTCTGCTCACACCCCCAGCCTCACTCCGCTCGCTTTGGCTCGCTTCAGCCCCACTCCAAAACGGTGCGAGTTTTAGGGGCTAAGCAGGGCTGAAGCGAGCTGAGTCGTGCTGTTTTTTGGTAGTCGAAACGCGAGCCGTGTCGGGCTGAAGCGAGCTGAAGTGAGCTGAAAAAGGGTAGTGGAAAAGGGCCATAAATTGAGCGTAGGTGTGAATGTGAGTGTGGATGGTTGTCTGTGTCTATGTGTCAGCCCTGTGATGACCTGGCGACTTGTCCAGGGTGTACCCCGCCTCTCGCCCGTAGTCAGCTGGGATAGGCTCCGGCTTGCCTGCGACCCTGTAGAACTAGGCTAGAGATAATGAGATGAGATAACAAAACGCGTCTGGAAAAATCCCAAGGGAGTCTGGACCCGGATTCGTGACGTCACCTGCGGAAGCGCCAGCAGGCTGCGAGAGCCTGCACGGTTTCAGTGCACAGCCTGTGTAGACCAAGTTTAGCAGCTAGCGACTTTGTATTGAAATATGGAATTGTCACTTGAGCGCCATGTTACTTCACCTTTGGATGAAGGATGTAATGAGATGTCAGAGTTAGGGCTTCATCTGTTTGGATTTGATGATGATTCAAGTAGTGAAGATGACGGAGACAACACCGGGGATGTAAATAATACATGTGAAGTAAGTGTATTATCGCCCAGCGCTTTCGTGTTGTTTACTTTTGTGTGTGTCAATAAATAACATCATCCGTGTACCACACAAACACAGGAACACCTAATTTAGAGTATAGTCTCTCTTATTTCTTACCCTGGCAACAGTCAACTTGTGAATTTCCAATTTTCTTGGTCTTTTTCTCGGCTCTGTTTGGTCCTCGGCTTCGAGGGCCTCAGTGGATGCGGCACTTCGCCTTCCGTCAGGGGAGACGAGCATGGTTGGCTCCTTTGGTGACGCTGACACAAATGGAGACGGTGTTGCTTTGGGCATTCTGACAGATGGAACTGTGTTTTTGTTTTTTGTTTTTTTTTTTTCAGATCAAGTTGCCTCGTGAAGCCCATTTCCCACTGCAAATAGTTCTCAAAGTCGTCGGGCCTTGTGAAGTGAGCCCCACATATGATGCTGTAGTCTGTAGCATGTAGCCAATTTTTCCGGGTGCCTCGCATGAAGCGCTCCCATTTCTCTTTCACTGTCCGGGCTTTTGGGAAACGATGAGTACTAATCCCATCAAGACTGGTGTTGCTACACCCTCCTACGATACATCTGTTAACCGTTTTAATAATTACATTGAAGAAATTTGCAGAAAACCACCAGGTCGTTTTCTCATAAACAAACCAGCGCTGACGTAGGATTCAGAAGGAGGCGTCCCACACGCGACGTCACGAAAATCAATGTTTCCCGGGAAATCCAAATGCCAAGTTTTTTTCAGAGGCGGACCAATTCGCCTCAAATGGCTTGAATTTAACTGAATTTTTCTGGTATTGCGCAAGGTAAAAAAAATTGCACAAAATGTGACAGATATTTGACCAAAGTTTAATATAAAATAGGAGAATTACATTGATCTTGCTCCTGAATTTACCCGTGATATGCACTTTAACACGGGGCCGTATTTCTGAAATGCTATTGGCTAGTTCGTTACTTGGTTACGGTTACAAAAATTAATCAATAACATTTTGTCAACAAAATGGCTGACTCAGCAATGCCGCGTTTCACTATATTTGACGAAGAAATGATAAACCTCAAAATCCCCGTGTCGTGTCGCCATGTCATGATGAAAGAAGCTTTAGAAACTGATTCAAACGTGCAAGATAGTCTTGCGCCCTGATTGGTTCAGAAAACGTGAATGACAAATGTTGTGAACTTGAATGGCTTCCGAAATATGAATTTGGCCCTGTATATTATAAACAAGTAATCGTATGGTTCCTCGTAAAATTAAGGATCAATTTCACTCGTGATTTCAAAGTTTTGAAATTGCCCGAGTCGCGAAACTTCGAAATCACTTGAAATTAATCCTTAATTTTACTCGGCCCCATACAATTACCTATACTAATTCACCGACATTTCATGACATCCTTGTCAAAACCTACTTTATTTCTTACTCTTTTGTTTGACAGTCACCATTTTGTATCTAAACGTGCGTTTGAGAGTCACGTGAGTTGTCGATAATAGTGATCACTTTCACCAGTGTCCACCATTATCGACACCCTGTGGAATTAAGTGACATTTACAACTGTTATGGATCGAGCTTTGTGTAGCATTGTTGGAGATGAAGTACTTCTTTAAAAAAAAAAAAAAAATTGCTGTGATTTTATAATAACTTCTTTTTTTTTTTCCTGATTCGTAACAGAATGGAATGTTTATAGAGGATTTGGAATCCTATTGCAATGAATAGAATTAGACCAGAATTAAATTCCTTGCATATTAAAAAAAAAATAAAAATACATGCTTGAATTACTCAGATTTTTCTATTCCGTTCAGAAAATATTTTTGCAGTGTGTTGTAAATATCTGCCACGTATTACAATATCAGTCGACATTTTATATTTTTTAGATGTAAAACTATGAAGTTTTGGTTTGAGGAACGACACGCGACCTTTGACTTGGATTTTCGTGTGGTTACAGTGTCAGTTGCATGTTGACATTTATTGGTAAACTACAAAACTAGAAATGAATATAAATAATGAATGATTAACAAAATGTGATCTACGAAGATACTTAGAAAGTGGAACAAAAAGATTTTCTGACGCAGGTTAAACATTCAGTTCATTTGTTTACAAACATCAGAATTACTTCCTCATTTACGTAAGCACCGACGTCGATATATTTATCTCATCTCATCTCATTATCTGTAGCCGCTTTATCCTGTTCTACAGGGTCGCAGGCAAGCTGGAGCCTATCCCAGCTGACTACAGGCGAAAGGCGGGGTACACCCTGGACAAGTCGCCAGGTCATCACAGGGCTGACACATAGACACACAACCATTCACACTCACATTCACACCTACGGTCAATTTAGAGTCACCAGTTAACCTAACCTGCATGTCTTTGGACTGTGGAGGAAACCGGAGCACCCGGAGGAAACCCACGCGGACACGGGGAGAACATGCAAACTCCACACAGAAAGGCCCTCGCCGGCCATGGGGCTCGAACCCAGGACCTTCTTGCTGTGAGGCGACAGCGCTAACCACTACACCACCATGCCGCCGCCGATATATTTATATAAAAAATATTTTGCACGAAATATGTCTATGTAAAACACAATTTAAATAAAACCTATGTTTTGTTAAGTTAATACCACATCCCGATTTATTTTTTGTGGCGACTGCGTCATAGAGCCTGTAGCCACTACGTCATCGTAATGTAAGAATGAGTGTAACAATTACGCATACAGGTGTTCCTATTAAAATAGCCGGTGAGTGTATACAGTTCCGTTCACCATTCGAAATAAATGGACTCAACTAAAGAAATCGCTTTCAGACATGTTTATTACCGAGGGAAAGTGTGTTCCTATTTTAAAGTATACTCCAGGGGTTGTCTCCCTTTTCCTCGCCTTCTTAAAGGGGTACCAAATATAATATATACAGTTGCTGATGTGACAAAGTAACGTATTCTTAAGTATTCTATCAAATTTATGTACTAGAAAACAACGAAATATCTTGGTAATTGTAAATATAATAGTCGGTACGCTAAACGGCACAAGAGTCGCCATTTTTAAAAGACCGTGACGTCAGCACTACCCACTGCACTAGGAGAGAAGCGTGTAATCATGGCGTCGGGCGCATCAAGTGAAAGCGACAGCTCTGTCGAATCATACAAAGAGATCCCGCAAGACACACTGCAAGCAGGCTATGGCTTAGAAGGGTACCAGTTTGAACCAGTTTGTGTAGCCGATCACTTACAATTCATCCTACTTTCCGATTCACACGTGCTAGTCCCAACCTCAATGAGCCAACATAACTGGGCACATACGTCATGAGTGTTACGCAGAGAAAATGAACGTGCATTCTGATTGGATAAAATTAATATCATGGCGGGCTGTTCAAACTGCGGAAATAGTTTGCTCGAGCTACTTTCAAAACACTATAACTTTCCAACCTTAGAACAAAAAACTTTTGTAAGTCTTGAATAAGGTTCGTTAATGTGTGTTTTATTGTTATATTTACTCTATATATTGCCCTCTGTTCCCCTTTAAGCCAGTAGGTCCTATGTGTGATGTAGATGTGACGCACTTACGAGTTGTTACAGGAAGTTGTCGAAAAGAGTATTGAGACCACTGAGTTCTACCGCCGGGCCGTTTCCGGGAAATAAGAGTTTGGGTCATGGCGACAGCGTGTGTATGTCAGCCTCGGTTCGGAGGTTTCAGTTTCGAAAACTGTAAGAGTAGAATAATATAAAGTACAGACACTTGGTATGTTTTACTTCTGTGATTGTTCATTTTTGGATTACGCTTCATTTTTGTAGCTACTGCCTCACAGAGTAAATATACACGCTATATTTACTGTATGGACATGGTATCAGAAAACTTTTATTTACAAGCAGTGGCCACATGTACCCATAGGGTACCTTTTTTAATAAATAATCATCTGGATGTCAATAACTGTGGACAGGTGTCACGTGATCTGATATGCTAAGCTGTCTTCCATAACCCGGTACGGAAAGTATGAACCGGAACGGGACGGTACGTTGCAATAACGTTACGTTTTCTAAATATTCAGGGGTTTCATACTTAACATCTTGTACTCACACTTATCACTGTCACGTATTCTTTGATTATCCAGTATTATTATATCCCGTCACATTGTATTAACGTTATATTCACGATATTTTCCATCAGAATTGATCTAAAAGCTCGGAACTCCAATTACGGAATATACCTCGGCGTGACGTCACAAAGAAATTCCCTGCTTTGATGATAAAACAACTAAACAATATATTTTGTTTTTCTTCTAACTTTATTTATCATACATGACGGGGCAGGTTCATCTATAAAGGCGGGATGACTAATGTAAGTACCGATAGATAAAATGGTGGACATGACGGATGTCTCTGTTAAACTGGAACAAAAAAAGGTACGATTATACATTATGTAAATACTGTAAATGTCACAAAAATGGCATTGCGGGACGGAACACTTGTTGTACATGGGACGGAACAGCATATAAAAACCCGGAAGGCAAATATAAGAAAATACGTGACACCACATTAAAATGTGCGACGGTACTGTTCCGTCCTGTACCGGGTTACGGGAGATGCGTACGCTAAATAATCGGGAATCCCCCCCATGGAAGTTTGAGTAATTATTCATGCACAATTTACATATTGAAAGTCTTTTCTACTTTTGCAATGGCCAAAAGATCGTTAAGGCGTCGATAATTGTAGCCACTGCTCTATTATTATTATTATTATTAATCCACAGTTTCTTTCTTAAAACAGAGCAAATCCTTCATAACATAAAGCAAGAATACAAGCGCATGCAGAAGCGGAAGCATTTGGATGGAAGTTTTCAGCAGCCTGAGGCTTGTTCAGCTTTTATGTCTCAGTCTCACGCCTCTCTTCTGAGTGGGTCCAGTTTCCAAGGTGAGTTGAGCTTCAGTCACTGTGTTAATTGTCTCACACTAAAAAGATGAGTAATAAATATCTGAAAGATGAGTAATAAATATCACCAGTCCTTTGAGAGAAAGTAAGTTAAGGCATGTTTTAAATAGACGGTCGCTATAAGCCCCTAAATCATTTGTATATCAAAATATCTTTCTTTATGGAACCGGATTTCCTGAAGGCACTTAAGATAGAAAAGAGTTTGATCAGAATAGAAAAGGGCAGATTATAAACCTAACTCTTTCTTTAATATAGAAAGTAGTAGCCTTTGATCATGGCACCATAACTATTTGCAAATTAGAGTCAAACTAACCATTTATGTATTTATACAATGTTGTAATTTCTATAATGAACACAGAGCTAAATTACTGATAGTCAGGAAATGGACACGAACTGTTGCATAAGGGATATCTTGCTTTTCATTGCTTGGAAACATAACCAAGGTGAGAGTTTAAAATTAAGAACAAAGAAATTCTGATCAGCAATTGGACATTGACCGCAAGTTGACCTAGTGGTTAGCGTGTCCGCCTCTCGACCGGGAGATCGTGAGTTCTACTCGCGGTCGGGTCATACCAAAGACCGTCGTAAAAATGCCATCTGGCAAGGCACGCTGCAGATGTGAGTAGGGAGTTAAACTCTCACGGTTACCAGAGGACTGGCCCCCCACTGTAATGCTATAAGCTATATAATAGGTGAGAGCATAGACATATAAACATAGACGCCGCATTGAGCTAGTGTCCCCATTGCTGGGATACATCAGAGTGTCCGCCGTATTGGATGTGGCAAATCTTCCCCGTAAACCAATGCAAGTAAATGGACTGAACTTGATAAAGCCCCTTTCTACAATAATATTTAACTCGATGCCTTTTATTCACCCATTAAGAGACACACGTATATATTTGGGAAACAAACAGGCATCAAAACAACATGTATAACTTTTAATGTGATGGTTATAAATAGTGTGCGAAATACCCGTCAATATTCCGTGGGAGGTGTGACCTAGATGAGCTGGGAAACTGAAGACTGAAGGAACAGCTCCCTCTCTGATCCTGACCGTCTGACCTGTTCTGTCAAAATCCTCCGTTCTGAAGTGTTCACTGCAGAGCATGGATGACGGAGTAGCAGAAAACCCTTCCCGTCGCACAGCTGTCTCCCACTGCTTTTTCATGTCTTTATTTTTGGGAAACCTACATAGTATGTGAAAAGTTAGCTAAGCAACTAACAACAATCAGCGTAGTTACGAAGGAAATACTTCGTTGTTTGGAGACAGGTTTCACCGAGCGGCTATTATGCGCGAGACTTCATATTAGCCACGAAGTCAGAAAAATCTGTTTGTAAAATTACGTTATAATGACCAGTGTTGGGCACGTTACTTTCAAAAAGTAATTAGTTATAGTTACTAGTTACTTTTCCCAAAAAGTAACTGAGTTAGTAACGGAGTTACTTTGTCATTAAAGTAACTAATTACCAGGGAAAGTAATTATTCCGTTACATTTTGTTCCCCCTCAAAAAAAAAAATCAAATTCAATTAGTGTAATCATAATAAAAGTGAATGTTAAATGTGTTTAATGACTGAAATGGACACTTAACAGAACCAATTAGTAACGTTATCTACACTATATTAATAGTTTTGTGGGACAATGTGAGATAAGACATCTATCAAATGTAATATATTTTTGTAGTTATTAAAATTGTTACTAATTACTGGCCACTGACGAGGACAAACGCTTTGTTCCTCGACATAATGTGCATTGCACGTAAACACTCTTGCCTTTTATTTCAAGTAATGAAAAGTAATGGCTGTATTTCCAGTGTGAAAGCGCAGTGCTGGGCTGACCGCTCGCCATCGCTGGGTCTTCTGATTGAAAGAGTGTGCAGTAGTGCAGTAGGCGTGGCCTACCTACGTATGTTGTCCAAATCTACTCTGATTGGCTTACTGTGCCGTTGTCTCGCGTCTCCCCGCCCCACAGCAGAGTAGAGCAGCTTTAATAAAGTAACGCATAGTATTTTATTGTAAGTAACAGGAACGGTGTTATAACGATGTAAAAAGTAATTAGTTAGATTACTCGTTATTAAAAAAAGTAACGCCGTTAGTAACGCCGTTTATTTCTAACGCCGTTATTCCCATCACTGTGTGTGCGTAGCGGGAAAACACAATCGACTCCACCCACCTAGAACATCTTAGCAAATCACGATTTGTTCTCTTGCATTCAAAGGGTGAATGGGAGAATGTAAAAGCCATATTGGTACATAATTATTATAATATATTGCGGTACCGTGTTGCCAATGCTCATGTTGTCAAGGCGCCCATATCAAATTGTAACGCATCACGTTACTTCCCGAGTAACGGTAACGGCGATACAAATATGGATTAAGTAACTAAGTAATTATTCCGTTACCCAAAATGTGGCTCCGTTAGTAACACCGTTATACTCTAACGCCGTTATTCCCAGCACTAATAATGACCAAATACAATGAAAAGTATTTTTCCAGTCTCACCTGTGAAAGGTAATCACGTGATCTCGTTTGGACGGTAAACCTGTTGGTACAGTTAAACACAGCACATGAATGAGGCATCTTTATTCTCGGCTACTGCCTAGACGCTATACCAGAGACGGTTGAAGAATCTCCACTTTGCCACATCCAATATGGCGGCGAGGATGACGTATGATTCTACGCAGAAGGCGGCGTCTATGTTTATATGTCTATGGGTGAGAGGCCGAGGGCTAGTGAAACGGAGATCGACGCCACACCCATGCGCCTCCCCACAACCAGTATGAAAATGCGCACCATGGGTAGTATTGGGACAGGAGACTAGATCCTGGCACGAGAGGGACTTTGACTTGGACATTGGGAAACTGGTGAACAGTGATTGGTCATGGGGAAACGATCAACGGTCATCAGAGATTGGACACCAAATCGAGTGAAAGTTACTAAGCTTACAGCTTGTCACTCAAGGCATGTTCACAGCCCCATAGGTTGCAACCAACTGTAACGTGAAGGGTTTCAAACCAGTGGAGCTGGATAATATAACCAGATTTACTGATCAGCAACCGTGCTCACCACAGAACACTGTATTTTACAGAGACATCCTCTGGAGCCGTTTCACCCACAAGAAGAGAACAGCCGCTGTTCACTTTAAAACAGGTCGGCATGCTGTGCGAACGCCTTTTGAAGGAACGTGAAGATAAAGTCCGAGAAGAATATGAGGAGATCATGACATCCAAATTGGCAGGTTTGTGTTAAATGCTTTGTGTCAGGATCAATAAAACAAGAAATACTTGAAAGTGCAATTCAAAAGAGAGTATTTTCCTGAGGCCTTTTCAGAACCTGGTAGATTACTAAAGGGGTGTTCACACGGCACATATTTGCATCGATGCTGCACCGATGTATTTTGTTGTGATATATCTTACACCGGTGTAAATTTTGTGGAGCGTTCACACGTCACAAACCTGCTTACTAGAGAGAAGCGTGTTAGCACCGGTGCAGCCCCACTTGCGTTCGCACGGCAGTTTTTGCGACCGTGCTATACGATAGTAATAATGCGGAAATGAAATATGCGCATGCGTGAAAATGTACTTCCTTTTCCTGGTTGTCATGGCATCACCAAGCGCCGGGAAAACAACGTGGATGAAGACACCAGTGTTGCCAGATACTGCTGACGTTTTCCAGCCCAAAATATGTTCAAATCCGCCAAAATGCACTTAAAACCGCCCAATCTGGCAACACTGGAAGACGCGCAGTTCTGTTGTTGATGTTCGCCATTTTGGAAGCGCAAAATACCAGGATGCAAATTATGCAATGCCCGTATGTAATCAACTCTCCTCACGCGTAGCGAGTCTACCCCTGTAGCGTTCAGACGTCCTATTTTATATCAGTGCTGCCCCGCAAACTAGCATTTACTCCGGAGTAAATTTCTTAAACCACCTCCCGACAGAGTTAGATTTGCACCGGTTTAAGCAGCTTTCAGGGGCTACACCGCTATAACTTAGTACCGTGTGAACGCTCTACCGGGGCAGCCCCGGTGCTACACCGGAGTAAAAGTTGCCGTGTGAACACCCCTAAAGTTTGTGCTGCGTGTATGCTAACTACAGTGTTTAAGACTGCAAAACATAGTCTCTGACAGCATCTATATTAAAAACCAGAATCTAGACACTTTTATACTGAACTCACATTTCTCCATTATCAGACATTATTTAGTAGCACATTTTTGTTGGAAGTACAGTTGGATTTTTTTTTTTTTTTAAACTAACAGGACTGAGATCAGCATGCGTCCTGAATTTCAAGCAGCTATGCTATACAGTATATTTATAACAGAATTGTTAAACAGCATCCAGTGAAATGTAACTAGAACTAAACTCACTATGAATAATAGTGGTGTGTTGTAAATAACATTCGTTTGTAATCAAATAAAGGATTGTCCTTCAACATGAATTTAATGTCCCTAAACCACACTTTTTCTTTTTTTTTTCCCCCTTGTACAAAGCAACAATCATTTGACCGTGTGTTTTTGAACTGTAGCTGATCCAAAAGGCCATAAATTAATGGAAAAATCAGTAAAATCAGCCAATTTTCACGGAATCTGACGAGACTGAACCGGAAGATCCCGAAGGGGTGCGTGATGTCACACGTGTAACAATGTAGGTATCAATTTCATTCATGTGCGCAGCAGTAGTTAGACCAGTCTCGATATGGAATCAGGTTTTGGAGAGAATTCTGATAGTGATTGGGATTCTTATATGTCAGATGAAGAGGCAAATGGATTATCAAGGATATTCCAGAGTAAATGGTTATCTTTTGCCGCTTTTCTACTACCAACGCGGCTGAGTCGAGCTGAGCGGGGCTGTTGGAGTTGCATTTCGACTACAGCCGCGCTGAACCGTGCTGGCTGGAAGTGGGTGGACGTCACGTGATGTTGTTAGGCGGCGCAAACAGTGACATCAGTGAGCTTTTAAGCGGTAGTCTCACGACCTGGATAGTAAACAATAAACATGGAGGACATGGAGTCGTTAGTGTTGCTGGTCTTGGTGCTGTGGCTTGTTGTCACCAACAACGCCAACAGATACTGGCAAGAGCGTATAGATGAGGCGAGGCGCATAAGGCTTCAGAAATTCTCGTAATTCGTAATTCTCCTTCTTCCGGGTTTACGGTGTTTACAGATCCCAGCGTGCTCGCGGGGCGTGTGTGGGCATGTGAGGACACTCCTCCTCACCAATCAGTGCACAGGGGAGTGTCTCCTCACGCCCCTAGCCCCAGTCGGCTCGGTTTGGCTCAGTTCAGCCCCACTCCAAAACCGTGCGGGTTTTGGGTGCTGAGTAGGGCTGAAGCGAGCTGAGTCGTGCTGCTCTGAGGTAGTCGAAACGCGAGCCGTGTCGGGCTGAAGTGAGCTGAAAAAGGGTAGTGGAAAAGGGCCATTTGAGTCCCCAAGACGAAAAACTGCCAGTTCACGACAGTCCCACTCAGCACCGATAGCGCACCACCAGCCAGAGAGAATTAGAAACACAGATTGGTTTGTGGATTTTTATTTTAAGCTGTCTACTGCAAAATACAGGGAAAATACTTACATGTACCTCAATAAATGCAGAAATATAATTTTAAAAACGTATACTTATTCAGTGTAATTATTAAAAGAAATTATGAAATGGGTGATAATAGGGGAATCAACGAACAGTCCAAACGTCAGATCAAATGTCATTTATTAAATAAATGTTTTTGGGTTTTTTTCCTCCAATAATTCCCATGTGGTCGTTCTGGTGGTGATGAACACTTGATGAATCAGATTTATTAGTAGTAGGCGACACGAAATCTGCCCGCTTCGATTGTACAAACCTCACCCACTGTCGCTTTAGGTTAGATTAATTTCCATTTCTCGGAAATTTGCGAACTGATTGTCCTGTTTGTATATGAATTTGAATATCCAAACACAACTTGGTGCTTTCCCATCATTATTTTTTGTAAGATTCCAACAACAATATCCAGTTTCAGCGAGTAAACAAGCGTGGAGCCAGATGAACCGAAATGACCCGGATAACCGGGGTTCCACGCGTGACGTCATGCGAGATTAGCCCTGAGGCAAGGCTGCCTTTTTCTGGGATCTGGATGCCACGATTTACTGATTTGGTTTTGTGCTTGGTAATAAAATAACAAATAATTAATATTTCCCCCTGCTTTATTAATTCATTTTGGTTGTTACTAATACAGTGGACATAAGTGTACATACACCGTTAAAATGATGGGTTTTTCTGATGTAAAAAAATGAGAACACGATAAATAATTTCAAAACTTTTCCCACCTTTAATGTGACCTATAACCTGCACAATTTCATTGAAAAACAAATCTGTTTGAGGAAAAACATAAATAAAAAACATGCAATAAGCTAGTTGCATAAGTGTGCACACCCTTAAACTAATACTTTGTTGAAGCACCTTTTGATTTAATTGCAGCATTCAGTCTTTTCGGGTCGGAGTCTATCAGCCTGCCACATCTAGACTTGGCAATATTTGCTCACTCTTCCTTGCAAAAGCGCTCCAAATCTGTCAGATTGCGAGGGCATCTCTTGTGCACAGCCCTCTTCAGGTCACCCCATAGATTTTCAATTGGATTTAGGTCTGGGCTCTGGCTGCGCCATTCCAAAACTTTTTTGGGGTCATTGTCATGCTGAAGGATGAAATTCCTCTTCAGTTTTCTAGCAGACACCTGAAGGTTTTGGGCCAAACTTGACTGGTATTTAGAACTGTTCATAATTCCCTCCACCTTGACTAAAGCCCCTGTTCCAGCTGAAGAAAAACAACCCCAAGACACAATGCTGCCACCACCATGCTTCACCGTGGGTATAGTGTTCTTTTGGTGATGCGCAGCATTGTTTTTGTGCCAAACATACCTTTTGGAATTGTGGCCAAAAAGTTCAACCTTGGTTTCATCAGACCGTAACACATTTTCCCACATGCTTTTGGGACAGTTGATGTGGGTTTTTTTTTTTTTGCAAAATTTAGCCAGGCCTGGATGTTTTTCTTTGACCCTACCTCATAGTCCAGACATATGGAGAATACAGGAGATTGTTGCCACATGTAGTACACAACCAGTACTTGCCAGACATTCCTGCAGCTCCTTCAGTGTTGCTGTAGGCCTCTTGGCAGCCTCCCTGACCAGTTTTCATCTCGTCTTTTCATCAATTTCGGAGGGACGTCCAGTTCTCTGTAATGTCACTGTTGTCCTGTATTTTCTCCACTTCTTGATGACGGTCTTCACTGTGCTCCATGGTATATCTAATGCCGTGGAAATGTTTTGTCCCCTTCTCCTGACTGATACCTTTCAACAATGACAGCCCTCTGATGCTTTGTAAGCTCTCTGTGAACCCTGGCTTTTGCTGGACAATGCAACTGAGTAAATGTCTGAACTTTATTTGGGGTTAATCAGAGTCTTTTTAATTGATGGCAGGTGTGAACCCAAAAAGACTGAATGCTGTAATTAAATCAAAAGGTGCTTCAACAAAGTATTAGTTTAAAGGTCTTAGGCAACGGGCGGAGGTGAAACATAGAATATCAACTTTATTGTCTAGAAGAACGGCCCAAAATGCAAATTCAATCTTCCTGGTGTCTAATTTGCACACTAAAATTTAATAAAACAGTTAAAATGTACTGTTTTTGGGCAAATTCTGAAGTTTTGTTTACATCTAACTTGCGCGCACTTTCACTGCCAGGGGACCGTCGTCGTGACGTCATTCAAGCCAAACAGACTGGGAGCAATTCTGTTTACACCTGCGAACTGAGCACACGTGTACGGACTTTGGTCGTGAGAGGTTGTGTAAAATGTCTGAAAGCGATAGCGATTTTGAAGTAGGAACTCTCCGAATTGAATATCGAGAGGTGAAACCATATATGTATGAACCTATGGCCGTTGCGAAGCCATAGTGGATATAGGTAATGATTACTTGACAGTGCGCCGGTAGGCCACGTTAGCCTGCCATCCACGGTATTTCCCGGTGTCAATATATCGGGCCTGACATCTCTTCTCGTCTATCGATGATTTCTTTTCAACTACCGAGCATTTAAATGAAAAAGGTAAAAATGTTTACCTCCAATCTTCTCCTTTTTCTTGAGCGTTGCTGGTCCGTTTCTTCTTTGACTGCACACAATCCACTCTCTCCGCTTCGTCTTCTCTTTTGGAAAAAGCCAAAACTCCTGCTTCACGCGCACAATCCACTCTCTAAGCCTCGTCTCCTCTTCCGGAAAAAGCCAACCCTCTCGCGCCGCCTCTTCTCCTCTTCCGGAAAAAGCCAATGCGCTCGCTGTCTCGTCTCTTCTGTCTCGGAAAAAGGTAAAAACTTCTTCCTGAACCGGTCCCGTTGTTACAGTTCACTGCACAACAATAAGGCATGGTTTTTCTTTGGAAATTCCCGAACGCACATCTGCACTCAAGCCGAACGGCAATGCAAATACACAGAAGTGGACTCAAGTCAAGCGGTTTGTTTGTCTCGAATGACATCACACACCGAGTGGTCATGAAAATCGCCGAACAGAAATTCGCCGTGATCCGCGCTAACTTGCTTTAATTATTACTTATTAACAATACTTCTTGGGACCTGAAGAAAATTACAGAGGGTTTTTTAACATATAAAGTTTCAAATGTGCATAAAATTAAAACCGTTGCCTATGAGCTTTAAGGGTGTGCACACTTATGCAACCAGCTTATTGTACTCCCCCCCCCAACAGATTTGTTTGTTTTTCAATTGAATTGTACAGGTTATAGGTCACATTAAAGGTGGGGAAAGTTTTGAAGTTATTTATCGCAGTCTCGTAGGTTTTTCTGATGTTAAAAAAAAAAGTATCATTTTAACAGGGTGTGTATGTACACTACCGTTCAAAAGTTTGGGGTCACCCAGACAATGTTGTGTTTTCCATGAAAAGTCACACTTTTATTTACCACCATAAGTTGTAAAATGAATAGAAAATATAGTCAAGACATTTTTCTGGCCATTTTGAGCATTTAATCGACCCCACAAATGTGATGCTCCAGAAACTCAATCTGCTCAAAGGAAGGTCAGTTTTATAGCTTCTCTAAAGAGCTCAACTGTTTTCAGCTGTGCTAACATGATTGTACAAGGGTTTTCTAATCATCCATTAGCCTTCTGAGGCAATGAGCAACACATTGTACCATTAGAACACTGGAGTGAGAGTTGCTGGAAATGGGCCTCTATACACCTATGGAGATATTGCACCAAAAACCAGACATTTGCAGCTAGAATAGTCATTTACCACATTAGCAATGTATAGAGTGCATTTCTGATTAGTTTAAAGTGATCTTCATTGAAAAGAACAGTGCTTTTCTTTCAAAAATGACATTTCAAAGTGACCCCAAACTTTTGAACAGCAGTGTACACACTTTTTATATCCACTGTAATTCTATATGTTCATTTTAAAGCATTACAATAAGGCATTGCATTCACTTTAAGACGTTTTAATCAGCCACTCATTTGTTCACACCGTCAGTCATATTTTTGACCGGGGATTGATTTCTTTCTACTGCAGAACAATACGACACCTTTGTGAAGTTCACACACGATCAGTTAATGCGGCGATTTGAGGAACAGCCTGCTAGCTGTAAGTGACTTGCCCAAATAATCTCACACACTTTTTCACATAAATCTCTGTTGATATTACTTAAGACTGCTCTGCTTTCTCTTTCTTCTTCAATTAAAGATGTATCTTGAGATCACGACGATGCTGCGTGCTGCAGTTTACTGAGCTGAATGTCCGCTGATTCCACCGCAGACCTGGTTTGAAATGAAACCGCTCCAGTGTCACTCATGCTGACAGAGGCTGTCTTTAGAATTTGTCAGTATCTATTATTGTTCCTTGTGAACCTGGGTGCTTCCTCTTGTAAATGTATACGGACCTTGTATGTCTGTTTATTCTACCGGTGGCCTACATATAATCTGTATTATGAGCCTTTTCTTGCATTCCACGATGTATCAATAGAGATACTGCGATGCTTTATTTTCTGGACATTTCTCATGTGCTGCATAGACATTAGCGTATGGATGGAAATCCAAAATGTTGAATACCTCTTTGTGAGTATTCCCAGAGTGCTGCACAGCTTACAGTCTATCCTTCTTTAAAAAGTTTGATAGAAAATGTGTTTTCACGAGCCAAACCAAGTGCAGCCAGAAGACGAAACTTCACACCATTGTTGGTTTTGACTGGGACTAGATAAAGCTGTTCTGTACTATACACTGAGCTCATGAAATGTTGCATCAGTCAGTTAGAGCTTTCGTTGGTTTTATTTTTGCTTTCCTTTGTACTTGTATAGACCCAAGGTGTCGTTCTCCAGTCATGAAGGGTCACGGAATTCAGTGTTTAGGGATTACCTCAGATAAGACCCACAATTCAACTCCTTAGCTCATTACCAGAGCCTTCATGGGCTGAATCTGGTGTGACGGATTTAAGATCGACACCGCGGTATACATGAAAGCATTTTATTAATAAATACTTGTGTGTACATAATATTTTGTGTTGTGCACTTTTAAACAGCGTGTGGAATGTCCTTGTTGATTCTGAGAAAAGTCTGTAATTGCCATCTATCAGTGTACGAGAATATAAATTTCTCCTGAATGCAGTGGCAAAACAGAGAACTGGCCCGATTCAATATGACCAAACAAACAGGATTAGTTGTTAAAATCTAACAAGATCAACTGCGAGCTACTGCTGAGTTGCGTATCCCCCCCGCTGTCGCTTATATCAGAATGCAAGCAGTCGAAGGAATAGGACACTTATTATGCATGTACAGTGCCTTGCAAAAGTATTCATACCCCTTGAACTTTTTCACTTTTTTCCACCTTACAACCACGAACTTAAAAGTTTTTTATTGAGATTTTGTGTGGTAGTGGTTAGCGCTGTCGCCTCACAGCAAGAAGGTCCGGGTTCGAGCCCCGTGGCCGGCGAGGGCCTTTCTGTGCGGAGTTTGCAGGTTCTCCCCGTGTCCGCGTGGGTTTCCTCCGGGTGCTCCGGTTTCCCCCACAGTCCAAAGACATGCAGGTTAGGTTAACTGGTGACTCTAAATTGACCGTAGGTGTGAATGTGAGTGTGAATGGTTGTCTGTGTCTATGTGTCAGCCCTGTGATGACCTGGCGACTTGTCCAGGGTGTACCCCACCTTTCGCCCATAGTCAGCTGGGATAGGCTCCAGCTTGCCTGCGACCCTGTAGAAGGATAAAGCGGCTAGAGGTAATGAGATGAGATGAGATTTTGTGTGATAGACCAACACAGAGTAGCACATAATTGTGAAGTGAAACGAAAATGATAAACGGTCTTCAAAATTTTAAACAAAAATCTGAAAAATGTGATGTGCATTAGTATTCAGCCCCCCTGCGTCAATACTTTGTAGAGCCGCCTTTTGCTGCAGTTCCAGCTGCAAGGCTTTTGTGGTATGGCTCTACCAGCTTTGCACATCTAGACACTGAAATTTTTGCCCATTCTTCTTTGCAAATAGCTCAAGCTCAGCCAGATTGGATGGAGAGCGTCTGTGAACAGCAATTTCCAAGTCTTGCCACAGATGCTCAATGGGATTTAGGTCTGGACTTTGACTGGGCCATTCTAACACATGAATATTCTTTGATCTAAACCATTCCATTGTAGCTCTGGCTGTATGTTTAGGGTCATTGTCTTGCTGGAAGGTGAATCTCCTTCCCAGTCTCAAGTCTTTTGCAGCCTCCAACAGGTTTTCTTCCAGGATTGCCCTGTATTTAGCTCCATCCATCTTCCCATCAACTCTGACCAGCTTCCCTGTCCCTGCTGAAGAAAAGCATCCCCATAGCATGATGCTGCCACCACCATGTTTCACAGTGGGGATGGTGATGAGCAGTGTTAGTTTTCCGCCACACATAGCGCTTTGCATTTAGGCCAAAAAGTTCAACTTTGGTCTCATCTGACCAAAGCACCTTCTTCCACATGTTTGCTGTGTCCCCTACATGGCTTCTTATGCCTGTCTTTCAACAATGGCTTTCTTCTTGCCACTCTTCCAAAAAGGCCAGATTTGTGGAGTGTACGACTTGTAGTTGTCCTGTGCACAGATTCTCCCACCTGAGCTGTGGATTTCTGCAGCTCCTCCAGAGTGATCATGGGCCTCTTGGCTGCTTCTCTGACCAGTGCTCTCCTTGCTCACTCTGTCAGTTGAGGTGGACGGCCATGTCTTGGTAGGTTTGCAGTTGTGCCATACTTTTTCCATTTTTGAATGATGGATTGAACAGTGCTTCTTGAGATGTTCAGAGCTTGGGATAATTTTTTATAACCTAACCCTGCTTTAAACTTCTCCAGAACTTTATCCCTGACCTGTCTGGTGAGTTCTTTGGTCTTCATGATGCTGTTTGTTCTTCAGTGTTCTCTAACAAACCACTGAGGCCTTCACAGAACAAGTGTATTTATGCTGAGAGTAAATTACACACAGTAGGACTCTATTAACTAATTAGATGACTTCTGAAGGCAATTGATTGCACTGGATTGTATTTAGAGGTATCAGAGTGCAGGGGGCTGAATACTAATGCACACCACATTTTTCAGATTTTTACTTGTTTAAAATTTTGAAGACCATTTATCATTTTCGTTTCACTTCATAATTATGTGCTACTCTGTGTTGGTCTATCACATAAAATTTCAATAAAAAACTTAAGCTTGTGGTTGTAAGGTGGAAAAATGTGAAAAAGTTCAAGGGGTATGGATACTTTTGCAAGGCACTGTAGACAATTAACCCTGAAACAAGTAAGTAAAGAGCAGTGTTCTCCTCAGGGATTTCAAATATCATCCTAGTAAATGGTCATTTTGAAATAGCATTCTGCTTCTTGAAATAGTGTCATTTCACTGTATAACCTGTTATAAAATTAACACCGAGAGCATCATATTTGTACCATGATGCTACAAGGCCCTGAGGAGAATATTTGTTGTGTCTCATTATCTGAATACTTATGAGTACAAACCATTCACAAATCTCTTTAATCTTTTCAGCCATTTGTCGATTAAAATGTCATTTAGATACAAACACACGGGAATAACATGTTCATCTGAATCCACTGGTTCCAATGACAGAAATAGTCATTTACACAATTAAATACCATCACATCCAAGAGAAATAGTTGTCCATATTAATCTGTTAGTTCAAGTGCAGAAGCAGGGACAGACCTGAAAACGCTGTAGAACTCCAAGCTGAAGCTCGGTACCAAATATCAAGCAGTTGTGATTTGTAGTTGCTGAGAAAAGTGTGATGAAAATTTTGTAAATCCACACTTTCCTCAGCAACTGTGGATTTACAAAATTTTCATCACACTTTTCTCAGCAACTACAAATCACAACTGCTTGATATTTGGTACTGAGCTTCAGCTTGGAGTTCTATACCGTTTTCAGGTCTGTCCCACATCAACTTCCTGTTTACCAACTTAGTGTGGATTTACAAAATTATCTGTTTCGTAAAAACAATAAGTTGGTAAATGGGAAGTCGATGTGCGGCAGACCTGCAGACGGTATAGACCCCTAAGCTGAAGCTCGGTACCAAATATCAAGCAGTTGTGATTTGTAGTTGCTGGGAAAAGTGTGATATATTTTGTAAATCCACACTTTCCTCAGCAACTACAAATCACAACTGCTTGATATTTGGTACCGAGCTTCAGCTTGGGGTTCTATACCGTCTATACCATTTTCAGGTCTGCTGCACAAAGTGTGGATTTACAAAATTTTCATCACACTTTTCTCAGCAACTACAAATCACAACTGCTTGATATTTGGTACCGAGCTTCAGCTTGGAGTTCTATACCGTTTTCAGGTCTGTCCCACATCAACTTCCTGTTTACCAACTTAGTGTGGATTTACAAAATTATGTTTCGTAAAAACAATAAGTTGGTAAACAGGAAGTCGATGTGCGGCAGACCTGAAAACGGTATAGACGGTATAGAACCCTAAGCTGAAGCTCGGTACCAAATATCAAGCAGTTGTGATTTGGAGTTGCTGGGAAAAGTGTGATAAACTTTGTAAATCCACACTATGTTTTTCGTAAATATATTTGGTTGGTAAACAGGAAGTCAGTGGGTGGCAGACCTGAAAAAAGTATAGAACCCCAAGCTGAAGCTCGGTACCAAGTGGCTATGATTTGTGGGTGCTGAGAAAAAGGGTGTTCCAGACGGACAGAGGTAAGCCAGTGTACAGTAACCCCCCCCTCTGATCATTCCTATATGGAATAATTACATGACTTATTTACAACTGTTAAAGGCCAATAGCTAATACAGAGTGATGAGGGGTGCTGCAAGTTTTGATTAATCATGTTTAGGTCATGCAGAGATGCATCTAAACATCAGGGTCGAGTAAGTGCTAGTATTTAAAGTGCTACAAACTCACACAGATGCAGAGACATGACTAAACAGCAGAGTTAGGGTGTTAATACATACCTATTTAAACATGCGTGCATGCACAAGTCCTCATAGGGAGAGAGCCGAGTGTTGGCTATTTATGTTTGGGCAGGACTCTGAAAATAGCTCATTTGGGAGCAAATTTGTCTGGTTTTAAAATTGAGATTAGTCCAAGATTTGAGAGTAATCATCTTGTCTAATATTCATTCATCTGCTATATCTTGGTCAGGGACAAAGTGGATCCAGAGCGTATATTGAAAACACTAGGCAAGATGCAGGAATACACCCTGGAAGGGATGCCAGTCCATGCGCATACACATTCTTACTCATTCAGAGCGAGGGCCAATTTGGCATCGCCAGCTTATCTGGTGCTGGGGGTGAAACATGAAACACCTCACAGAGACGAGCCTGAGCTCAATCAATCAAGCAAGCATGAACTCTAGAGCTGTGAGCCAGCAATGCTACCCACTGTACCACCATGCCACCTATCTGCGCTAATAATATATTGATTAAAGATCAAGTGGCACTAAAAACTTTAGAGTTAGACGGCCTTTCGATTTCATAAAATTGGTGAAATTTAGTTCCCTCTGAAATTTGATCATTGTGATTTTTTTTATTTTCTCTGTAATATCTCACAAAATATCAGGCCATTCTGTGGCTGGGAAGTTATTTAATTTGAGGCAATTCCCGAGCAAATAATGTGCATGAAATTGCTCGCTTCGTGCAGTCAAGCAGACAGAGGAAGTCCGTGTGCGCAGGCGCAGGTTTACGTTCTTTTTCTTTTGGGTTTTACAGCAGCTGGCATCCGGTGTTGCATTACTATCATCTACAGGTTTACCTTTGACCGTACACTGACAGTTACATCATTGTCACTAAACGAACAGCTGAGGTTCTCGCTGACCACTGATATTTATTAGTTTGGTCCTGCGTTTCCTTTCCTTCGCAATATAACATCTTTTCTTCTCACTTTACGATACTGTAGTCGGTCTTTCATGTTTCATTCATGCACTCATGTCCTCCATTTTTCTCTCCTGTTTCAAATTTGGATCCCATAATGCCTGGCACGAACAGGGAAAGCCCACCACGTCATGCATGGCGTAGTATTTTGAATTGGGTCATGGTGAAGCAAGTAGCCCTAAATTCTGTTAATTGTTCTATTTAAACTAGAGTGCTCTGAGAGCATGATATCCCCTGCTGGCAACTAGGTCATAACTCTGGTAATATGTGACTGAATTGAACGAAATTGCAACATGCATATTACCGACGTATAACAAAGAATCCTGCCAAGTTTTGTGAAATTCATCCAGAAATTGAAAAAGAGGAGTTGATTTCAGAAGCTTCCCAGGAGGGAGGGACAGACGGATGGACATCGCCACGACATAATCCCCCTTCGGCCAGCGGGGGATTATAAAAAAAAAAAACCTAATAAATTTGGAAGTCTGTGATTCAAATTCAGTAGCTTTCAGTCCACTAAACAAAAATAACTGGGTGTCGGGGAAAATTCTTTTTATGACCTACACTTAAAAAAAATCTGAAAGGCAGTCTAGCTTTAACCAAGAGTGCTTCTGTAAGAACCATTATGATGCAGAAACTCCCAAACTGGTACATCCAAGCAATGACGGTTTTGGCAGGAGATCCAGATGTCCAGAATTGTAGTTTTCTTTAGTCCTCAAGAATGAAAAGTCCATGTCCTTGACATGTCCATCACAAGTCCTGTGTTTTCAGCCTCACACAGTCAGACTCTTGTGTCCTGGGATTAAAACTTTCCACAGTTCAGTATTCCATTAATGCAGTCCCAACACCACGGTATATAAGGAAGGTTGTTAATGTGGGTATTTTATCAGTTTTTCAGCAAGCACCTGGTTTACACGGTCCTATTATTTGTTCCCTATGACAAAGCGAAAGATTAGTTTAGCTATTATGGATCACGAAGAAAATAAGTAACAAATTTGTTATCCACATTAAGTCCATCCATTATCTCTAGCCGCTTTATCCTGTTCTACAGGGTCGCGGGCAAGCTGGAGCCTATCCCAGCTGACTATGGGCGAGAGGCGGGGTACACCCTGGACAAGTCGCCAGGTCATCACAGGGCTGACACAGACAACCATTCACATTCACACCTACGGTCAATTTAGAGCCACCTTAAATTAACCTTACCTGCATGTCTTTGGACTGGGGGGGGAAACCGGAGCACCCGGAGAACATGCAAACTCCACACAGAAAGGCCCTCGCTGGCCGCTGGGCTCGAACCCAGGATCTTCTTGCTGTGAGGCGACAGTGCTAACCACTACACCACCGTGCCGCCCTCCACATTAAGTCATTATGTGGAAATAGATACAGTATTGTGACATTATCAGGCGGAAAATGTAACGGAGATGTAATTTTAGAAACCCACATTGATAACCACACAGTCTCTGCAGCCAGCTCTGCTACACAAATGAACTAGCGCATGGTATATAAAGTCCACAAAATGACCTTTAATCAAACACGTAGCTACAATCAATGCACTGGGACCATCAATATTAAAAGTTTAGTCAGGATAGTGGATCCTCCACCCTTCCCCCCCACTTCAACAGGCATTTCTGTGCCCAGTGTTTCCAGGACAGACTTCAGATCCACTATGGCCTTGACCAGGATAACGTGGTTGCTTCAGTTGAATGAATGAATCAAGGGGCAAATACATTTCAGCTAAATTCACTTAATATAATTGTCTTTCTACAAACCATATAATTTGTTAGCAATAAAGGACAATAGACATATCAAAAATATTTTTATTCAAATACATATTTATCGCCAAAATGGATCACCGTTAACAACCTCCCCAGGTCAGTCGTGCCACATGGTCAGTTTTTTGCTTTGTTGATTTCACAAATCCCAGGAACTCCAGCTCAGACACCGCTTGGATGAAACGAGCACTGTTTAGTTAAAGGCAATACAAAAAAGTACGAACAAATCACCAACAGTACACAATAGCATGACAAGCTGGGTATAATCACCAGCATGGCACCATTAATATTATGGCCCAGTTATATTAAAAAAAAAAAACCTGCACTGTGAACATAAAGCTACGGTCACACTACAGCTTTGTCAATGAAAATGAGGCGTTTTGGTGATGCGTGGCGATATACAGGTGAGCTAAAAGTTGTAGTCGCACAGCAGGTGAACGCTTGATTATCACGCCTTCATGCACTTGAGCCTGGCGCAGCTCGAGCAGCCACACCCACTCGCAGAACGTATTGTGCGTGCTCTTGGGACCCAATTGTTATGGGAAACACCTGATACTGATTTGAATGCAATCAGCACATGCAGATAAGGACTCTTTTCACAGAGATTTTGCGAAGCATTATCACGGTCACGTTTCTTTCTAGCCATGTTTATGACTCTGGTTAAATATTTTGCTTTTGGTTTCATTTGTGCTTTATTACTCTGACCTTGCCTCACATTTTGTAAAAATATCACACCTACTAATAAACACTCTTCTTGCACTTCAATCCGTCTACCGCCACGTACTGTACCTGACAGAATACTTTGCAAAGTCTCTGTGAAACCAGCGTCTTTATATGCACGTACTGATTGCGCTCAAATCAGCAACAGGTGTTTCCCGTAACGACTGGGTCCCAAGCACACGCACAATACGCTCCAAGGGATCACCGAATGTAAATGCACTTTTTAAGTCTCGGCAAAGGTTAGGCTATGCGAAGCCGATGTGTTGATGAGGCTCCCGCGAGCATCGGGGATATGGATTTGTGACAAATACATCTCAAGGGGCTCGATGAAGATTCCCTGAGCTTCAGGAAGTAATCCCAAACCCATCTGCAAGTATGCGCCACTTAGTTTGTCAACGAAACCATCGCCACCAAATTTCAATGCATGCAGTGAAATTTTTCATGACATTTTTGGCTACTCGTGAGGTGGAGACGCACCAAAAAGCAACTCGTGAAGCTCGGAGAACATCTGCCGTGAATCACGTGATTGGTGGCGAGGCTACCATTTTTTCATCGGCAAGTATTTGCAAACCATTCGAGAGCTGTAGCGTGACCAGGGCCTAAACTCGCTCATACCACCATCGCCTGTGTGGATGAAATGGAAGCAATGCCTAAGACAGGAGAATCAAACTCCTTTTCGATAACGAGGCATATCACGTTTAATTTAACATCAAGTAGACTGGACCAAAACATGATTCATTTTTTTTTTCAAACCACAAGATGATTAATTTATACAACAGTTGGCTCCGTTTTACTAATTTGATTGGACGAACGCATTCCAAGACTGCTTATATTTGCTATAACACACTGGGACGTTTCACTGTTTGAATCACTCTGCATTTTGAAATTCTAGCAACAGTCCCACTGAAACCACTACTTAATGTAGAGTTAGCAACATCAGCAGGGAGGGATGGAAAAAAAAATATTTTTCATGAATATAACTTTTGACTTACAGTGGTGTTTGAAAGTTTGTGAACCTTTTAGAATTTTCTATATTTCTGCATAAATATGACCTAAAACATCATCAGATTTTCACACAAGTCCTAAAAGTAGATAAAGAGAACCCAGTTAAACAAATGAGACAAAAATATTATACTTGGTCATTTATTTACTGAGGGAAATGATCCAATATTACATATCTGTGAGTGGCAAAAGTATGTGAACCTCTAGGATTAGCAGTTAATTTGAAGGTGAAATTAGAGTCAGGTGTTTTCAATCAATGGGATGACAATCAGGTGTGAGTGGGCACCCTGTTTTATTTAAAAGAACAGGGATCTATCAAAGTCTGATCTTCACAACACATGTTTGTGGAAGTGCATCATGGCACGAACAAAGGAGTTTTCTGAGAACCTCAGAAAAAGCATTGTTGATGCTCGTCAGGCTGGAAAAGGTTACAAAACCATCTCTAAAGAGTTTGGACTCCACCAATCCACAGTCAGACAGATTGTGTACAAATGGAGGAAATTCAAGACCATTGTTACCCTCCCCAGGAGTGGCCGACCAACAAAGATCACTCCAAGAGCAAGGTGTGTAATAGTCGGCGAGGTCACAAAGGACCCCAGGGTAACTTCTAAGCAACTGAAGGCCTCGCTCACATTAGCTAATGTTAATGTTCATGAGTCCACCATCAGGAGAGCACTGAACAACAATGGTGTGCATGGCAGGGTTGCAAGGAGAAAGCCACTGCTCTCCAAAAAGAACATTGCTGCTCATCTGCAGTTTGCTAAAGATCACGTGGACAAGCCAGAAGACTATTGGAAAAATGTTTTGTGGACCAATGAGACCAAAATAGAACTTTTTGGTTTAAATGAGAAGCGTTATGTTTGGAGAAAGGAAAACACTGCATTCCAGCATAAGAACCTTATCCCATCTGTGAAACATGGTGGTGGTAGTATCATGGTTTGGGCCTGTTTTGCTGCATCTGGGCCAAGGACGGCTTGCCGTCATCGATGGAACAATAAATTCTGAATTATACCAACGAATTCTAAAGGAAAATGTCAGGACATCTGTCCATGAACTGAATCTCAAGAGAAGGTGGGTCATGCAGCAAGACAACGACCCTAAGACCTCATTCGTTCCACCAAAGAATGGTTAAAGAAGAATAAAGTTAATGTTTTGGAATGGCCAAGTCAAAGTCCTGACCTTAATCCAATGGAAATGTTGTGGAAGGACCTGAAGCGAGCAGTTCATGTGAGGAAACCCACCAACATCCCAGAGTTGAAGCTGTTCTGTACGGAGGAATGGGCTAAAATTCCTCCAAGCCGGTGTGCAGGACTGATCAACAGTTACCGGAAACGTTTAGTTGCAGTTATTGCTGCACAAGGGGGGCACACCGGATACTGAAAGCAAAGGTTCACATACTTTTGCCACTCACAGATATGTAACATTGGATCATTTTCCTCAATAAATAAGTGACCAAGTATAACGTTTTTGTCTTATTTGTTTAACTGGGTTCTCTTTATATACTTTTAGGACTTGTGTGAAAATCTGATGATGTTTTAGGTCATATTTATGCAGAAATATAGAAAATTCTAAAGGGTTCACAAACTTTCAAGCACCACTGTAAAATTTGAAAGCTCATTTGAGGAAGAAGGGAAGCCAATTTCCCTGGCAGTACCTTTCAAGCAAATGTAAATGTGGCTTCTTCAGGATCCATTTCTGTTGGCGGAGCAAAACTAAATAGATTTGAGCATGTTGTGTCCAAAATATAAAGTAGCTGACATAAATTTTTTATGTATAATACAATTGTATAAAAGCAGTATTGCACAGGAAACTGTGGTTACATTGAATTTTGACACCATATTCAGTATAACCGCAGTCTTGCTCATGCGATACTGCTTTGAAGCGTTTTATAAATAAGAACTTTGTATCAGTGCCCATTCTAGCAGATCTCTTTATGCATACAGTCAGACATACGGTATGTGGTCACAGCCTGCAGACTGTATGCATGATGAACTCTGCTAGAATGACATGAGGAAAATATACAACTGTTCAAAGTTGTGTAATCAAGTGTGACAAATACAGATTTGAACACTCGTAACAGTGCTATCCAAGATCACTGCAGATTGAGTCGCCTCGAACCAAACAATTTTGATCATACAGCTCATGTCATACTCATTTCAGAATTTGATTGTCTGAAATTTTGATGAATAACGACTGGAGTAATGCAAAAATTGCCTTAGTCTGGTCTAGAGCCCTGCACTCCCGCGGGAGTCCCGCGGGACCCGACGCAAAGCAGTGCGGCGCGGGACAAATTTTGAAAGCTCATTGCGGGCGCGGGCAGGAGAGGTGATAAGCTGCAGTCCCGCTAACTAAAAACGTGTTTAAAATAAAATTTATAAATTATTAATTATGTCTATCATATATAATTTGTGCTGAATATTTTATTTGGCATTAATAAAAACATTTTAAGATGCCTAAATTTGCGGATGTGGTCTAATCTCGCGTACGTTTCCGATTCCTTTCCGCTCTTCCGTGTTTGAGATCTCCGATCATGGCAGAAGAGCAGAGCTCCTCTAGTGAAGCTCACAATGGGTATCTCTGTAAAGCCTAAGCTGCGCATGCCGCCTGGCAACGCGCACCCTCGCTACGTGCGCTAGGTGAAGGATCGGTCAGTGGAGAGCTCAGCTAAGCTCAGCATGTTTAATTCCCCAAGCCAATGACAAGAACTTTCGTGAGAAATAATGCGAACGTCTGCAGCGGGCGGGAGCGGGATAAAATATGGCAGGCGCGGGCGGGAGCGGGGCTGAAAATCATAATTCTTTGCGGGAGCGGGACTGAAAATTCTGTCCCGCGCAGACCTCTAGTCTGGTCTGTATAATCGAGTTATTACTTCACTAAGATTTGGAGCGCTGATAAATAGTCAAACTCCAAATTGTGTCCATAGTATCCAGATCACATTAAATCAAAAAGAAATGACCAAACCTCATTAGCTGGTAATCAAACCTAGTCTTGAAGTAGCTCCTTTGTAAATAAAGGATACTGCTTGAGTTCATCAACTTTGCCATATTCTTCAGAGTCAGGATCCTTACCCTCTGCAGCTGAGGCCACTGTTGCATATGCCTGAAAAAACACAACGTCTCATTTCTCACCACGGAAAAAACTCAACATCCAGACATTTAACACGGTCACTCTATCCACAATATTGTATTGTCCGACAAGATGGTCTCACCTCCAACCAGTCATACAAGTTGATGAGCCTCCCACACTCCAGATGGAGTTTGTAGGCAATGCAGATATCAGGAGCAGCATTGGAAACTGTGCCTGCATCGGTTTTCAAGCTTGTATTCTGCAAAACGTATAGCAACACACATCACTACATTCTGTGGAGCATTTCAGTGGACTTAAAGCATATACGCAGAGCCATGGACTCACTTTCGTTTATAAATGCCTTGAGATCTCAAGAATGGCACAAGAATAGTTTTAAGCGTTAACAATAAATCTAATATAGTAATTTTTACGATTAAAGTGATTTATATAGGTAGCGGTCTGAGTGAATGACCTTGACGTCTGTAACGTCACAGCAGGAAGTCTATCGGTCTCATCGCCACTTCCACTATACTAAAACACAGAGCTGACTGCAACTCCGGTTCTCCATTCTGAGCTAATTTATCGCCATGCCACGTAGATGTGTTGCTGGCGGGTGCAGCAACACGACAGAAGGTGGATTTATGTTGCATTCATGGCCCAAGAATGTTCAAACTGCAAAGATTTGGACGCGTTTTGTGAGAAGTTCACGGGCACATTGGGCGGCTATGAAGTGGTCTCTCCTCTGCTCTGCACATTTTACTGAAGACTCGTACGAGACCTCTGATCTGTTGAGGAGCGTTGGCTATAAGCCCGTATTGAAAGAGGGTGCAGTACCAACAATTAAAGGAAAAGAAAACAAGAAAAGGAAAGTATTTATTTATTTTTTTAGTGAGTTCAGTTGCACCAGTCCTCCTGGAGCATGAGCTAAGGGTTGTTGCTAAAATCCGGGATGGAATGGTACGGGACATGTCGCTCGGGCAGTGACCTCCCCGCAGTTGTTGCTAAAACCGATGACATCCCGTTCCATCCCGGGTTTTAGTAAGTGCCTGAGCCGAGTAGTAATGGCAGAATACACAGTACGGAGAGAATGAATGGACCAGCCGTCTTATTTCTAAACTGGATATCGCTGCCATCTCTCCTTTACGTGGAAGAAGTGAATGAACGGAGAACTAAACCAACAACTGAAAGTCAGATTTGTTTTGAAACAATCGGCCACAAGATCGGCCTTCAAGAAGCGAGAACACAGACGGGTAAGCTCTGACTCTCATTTGGATAAAAAAAAAAACAAAAAACAAAAAAAACACCACCACGTTGTTTACCTGCATTTAGATTAATGCATGTAACTTGTATTGTGTGTTTAAGTTACCGGTATAAGATTATTTAATTTGCTTCAGAATGTGATTGTCTCAGTTCATCTGATTATTTAATTAGCCTTTTACATTTTATCAGTGAAAATGCATGCATGTAAATGCATGTTGCATAAGTTATAACACCTATCCTGTTTTAATGAGAGCATGTATTAAAGCAAAAAAAATTTATTTGACTGAAAATTTACGAGGGGGGGGGGTTATGGGTGGATTTCGATGAAATTCTTTATTATCAATTAATTAATGGATTAATATATTCAATTTATTGCACTTTCTTTCTATTGCTTCCGTATATTATTTTTTTGTGGCAAACCACACAAATGCAAGTGCCTGGAATGTTTAGTTTTTTGCACCATGAACTAAATGGCTTTCCGTTTTCACCTGTTTCGTACAGCCAAGCCCACCTCCACTTGTTTTACACCTTTATCGATGGCAGACACATCAGTACCTTCTTTCATGTAAAGCACATCCATGCTGCCGAAACCGAAAGCAGAATGACATGCTCCTCTATGCTCGACATCAATATAGAAAAGAGTTTGGATCTTCGCTTACATTAAAATTAAAATTATAATTTGACCTTACTTTGTGTTGAATACGACTTCAAAAACAATTCAAGATTTTTTTAAGAGAAATATTGTGGCCAACACGAGTGTTAAGTTACCTAAAAAATCGCGTGAAGTTGGCTGCTATCTACTTTGCGTTCGTTCTCATTTTCCTCCATCATTTCATAGGCCAGAAACAGATGTTTTGACGTAATTTAACTTAGTAGGCTATGATTATTATTTAACCGTAGTCTTCTAGACATTTTGACTGTTTTTTGCATTGAACGCTGGTGTATGATTTTCAGGGAATAAAGTTTAGCGCATGTCGGAACATCATTGCGCTCGCAGCCTCCAACTCCTCAAACAGCCTTTAAGTTGTGATATAACGTAGGCTATAAGGCACGGTTCTAACATACCTTACACATTGGCCTAACGAAAATAATAATTGTTGGGGCGTCTGCTGATTTGTTAGTTATAAATTTAGGTCTAATTACTTCTGACAGTCTGCAAGCATTGCACCGTCGGGTCTTCAAGTCTGGCTGAAGCAGAGGAGCGGGCTTTCCGGGGTTTATTTTTTCGTTTTTTTTTTTTTACATGCTCTATTTCTATATGTCCAGGTTTGAACTAAGTCATTTTGGCAAGATTTAATTTAATACAAAACAGAAATGGTCAGACACAAGCACGCCAAGCACATGGGAATGTATTTTGCCAATTTTGACAGCGCATGTTTTTTTAATGCTGCACCGTAGACAGCGAACGTTTAAACATGATCAAACATAGGAAATGAACGACACAAAGCATGGCTCAAAAACAAAAAAGTTAAATAAACCCTGCTGATAGTTGATGGTGTTGCAACACATCAGTGTTATAACCCAATCTCTACCTAACCACCCGTCATTTTAATTCTCCTCGGATCAGCACCGACCTCACATTTGGCCTTGGGAGAGTTCAGTTGACGGAAATCTGTCACACGACGGAAAACTTGAATCCATGAATGAGAGTCAACCCACAATCAATGGAGTCAAATCAGTCTTAGTTGAGCAAGTCAGTAACGGCATTTCTTACTTTCACCATAAATTTTTATTTATATGACTTTGGTCTATAGCTATAAAAGGCCTCGGCCTTAAAACCGGTTTCCGCAGTGACGTTACAAACCCAGGCATGGCTGGCTCAGCGGGGCAGCTCAAATGCCAACTTTGTGGTCGATTTTAACTCTCAAAATAAATAAATAAATATAAAATTCCCATTTAGGCGGCACGGTGGTGTAGTGGTTAGCGCTGTCGCCTCACAGCAAGAAGGTCCTGGGTTCGAGCCCCATGGCCGGCGAGGGCCTTTCTGTGCGGAGTTTGCATGTTCTCCCCGTGTCCGCGTGGGTTTCCTCCGGGTGCTCCGGTTTCCCCCACAGTCCAAAGACATGCAGGTTAGGTTAACTGGTGACTCTAAATTGACCGTAGGTGTGAATGGTTGTCTGTGTCTCTGTGTCAGCCCTGTGATGACCTGGCGACTTGTCCAGGGTGTACCCCGCCTTTCGCCCGTAGTCAGCTGGGATAGGCTCCAGCTTGCCTGCGACCCTGTAGAAGGATAAAGCGGCTAGAGATAATGAGATGAGATGAAATTCCCATTTATGCAGCATACAAGAGTCAAGGATGGAGATACTATCCACTCAAATTTATTTAAAAATAAAAAGGTTCTGCGTATCTGCTTTAAAGAAACAAAATGCTAATTACCTGCAGGTAGTAGAAAGGGTGGTTAAGTGCAGTCTGGATGGAGGTGCGTGGAGTTGCATTGAGGTGGCGCCGCAGAACGCCTGAGGAGCTGTAGTAGCATACTTCATATAGTGGCTGCGACTCTGGTGGCATCAGGTGGCTCCTGAACAAAAAACAGAAAATGAAAAAGAATAATACAAGTATTCTCTCCACTGTGTTTTCCATGCAATTTTGCTTCGGGGTTCTGAGGTGTTTGGAATGGGCACATATGGGTGTGATGGTCAACTGTCCACATACCTTTGGCCATAATCTACATGCAGGAGAGAGTTTGTAAACAACAGCTTTGAAGCCGACTCGTTACGATCAAGATCAAACTTTAAATAAGAAAGTTGTCCAAAATTTTAATGTACTCTGAATTTTCCAAGTAGAAGATCCATGTGTTGCAGAAACATTATTCCAGGTAATCAGGAACAACACGCACCATCATGTGTCCAGTCATTTTAGGCCCAGACAGTCCTCACTGTTTGACGAACTGCTCATTATTTAATACCATTACAAACAAGCCAAATGTACATCACACAGGCTGTTACGTCATTAGCATGATCTAATCTAATCTAATCTAAAACTATGAGGTCAGGTGCGATCGAAAAGTTCCAGAACTCTTCCTATTGCGAATGAAGGGAGCACAGCAAGGTCATGGTGTGCAGTACGAGCGAACAGTAACGTGACAACGTGCATTTGCGATCTTACTATGGACGCGAGAGCAAACACCAAATTCTGTATGAAACTCAAGGAATCAGCAAAGCAGATCCTGGAAAAACTCAGCAAGCATATGGCAAATTAGGCAATGAGTTCAAGGGGTTTTGAGCGGCATTTATGCATCAACAGGGGAAGAAGGTCGTCCTCCAATGGCGTCCTGCCAGTCTTGAAGAGCGAATGCCACTCAAAACACCTTTCCCGGCTCACTGCTTCATTCCTGTAGGCTTCTCTCGGTTGCCAATTGGAAACGCTTGTGCATTCTGCAAATGCACACATGCATTTTTTTGTGACAACACGCATGTATAAAACACAGACCCGATGCGGACAGCGCGATATCGTGCGGTATATTGACTCCGGGAAATTACTGCTCGCTGCTGCTGCATGCACATGACCTTACTGCGCTCCATTCGCTCGCAACAAGAACAACCTCAGAACATTTTAAATGTACCTTGTATTTTACAGCAAGATGGAGTAATTTCATAATAGACCAATGTTCTTACAAAAAGCTTTTATTTTTAATGACAACTTATATTTTTATTTATATATATATATATATATATATATATATATATATATATATATACACACACACACACACACATATATACATATATATATATATTAGTGCTGTCAAAAATGTCGCGTTATTAACGCGTTAACTTGACTCAATTTTAACGGCGATAATTTTTTTATCGCGAGATTAACGCTCTGTGACATGATGTAGGTTTTTCATAAGCTTTTGAAACTGCCAGGAACTTGGAACAGAGACTTTGCTTAGAAAACCGATAGCAGCTAGACTGTAATGCCCCGCACAGCCAGAGTCCTCTGCCCTCCTCCCCCAAAGAACCAGCGCGGGCAGGGCGCGCTAGTAGAGATGGGATTTATGGCTCTTTGATGGGATCCGCATCTTTGTGATCCGTTCTTTGAAAAGAGCCGTTCAAAAGACTGGCTCATTTGGCTCTTTTTAAACATTTATTCAGTTTTAAGAAGACAGCGTCTAAAGAAGCCAGATCCCTCTGAACTGTAAACTCAATGCTATCCCAGAAATCCTTCCTGTAATATGCAAATTTGGCCGCCTCTGATTGGACAGCGCGACGCATCAACAGGCAGAAAGTGTAAAAGTACAAAATGTGTTAAGTGAGCTGAAACAGTAAAGATCAGATTCAATGCAATATTTATCAACGAACAACTTAAAGTTAATATAATAGTGTACTTTATATTATAATCAAGCATGTCAAGCCTACCGTCACTGTGTAACCTGTCTCTCTGATAGACTAACTCAAGCAGTAGATCACTTCACTCATGGTTCTTTTGCTAGCCCCGGTGTTCAGCTTAGGTTTCACTTTGCAGTGGCTGTGTCAAGACGTGTTATGCTTTGCAATACAAAGCAAGCCCGTTCACGTTTTTATGCTGATAAGAGAATTACAATGGTTTTTCATGTGACAAAAATGTGCGATTAAATTGCGATTAATCGTGAGTTAACTATGACAGTCGCGACATTAATCGTGATTAAATATTTTAATCGCTTGACAGCACTAATATATATATATATATATATATATATATATATATATATATATATATATATATATAAATAAATAAAAACCTGTTACTCACTTCACAAGGCCATCAATAACATCTAGTGCCTCGTTTCTCAGCACCTCAAATGGACTCATTTTCTTTGATCTTCTAGTGCCTTTCATCTCTAAGAGAGTCTAGAAAGAAAACAGACATTACCAAAAATCCACCAAGAACAAGCATAAGCATAATATCGTTCCAGGAAATCCCATACAAGCCATAGAAACCATTACTTTCTGAAGCTGGAAGAGATCAGTTTTCTTTTGGAGATCCTTTCCTGCTGAATTAACTTCCACGTCATCAAGATTCTCTTCAGACATATCTAACAGAGTAAAATGGGTTTTATTCAAAATCAAATCCCAGTGGGATCTTACGAAGTTAATGACCACTGATAATGGGTTAGAGTAGGACTCATTTTATTTCTGTAACACAAATTCCTAGTATTCTCAACACCTATAAGGTATACAAACAAAGGTTTGGTTTCAGTCACGTGACTTTTCTTAGTGGTTTTACGGGAAGTGAAATAGTCGGTGGTCGAAACGGCTGCCGTAGTACAAACAGCTAGCGATAACTTATCAGAGTACGCTCGTAATCTAGAAGCCACTGTTGGCTTAGGATATATTCAGAAGATTGCTATGTGCAATGGAATCGACCCCTACAGTCTGGGAAAGAAGGATTTGTCATACAATCTCGAAAACTACCCTTCAGTCGAGTTCCCCGACATCTCGAACTATCTGGTGTTGCAGACGTCCTTCAACACCACAAAACAGATGAAAGCGTGGAAGAGTATGGAGGCTTACAACTTTTTTTGTATGTGGCTGGGTAAAGGACCTCGGTATCAAGTTGCTGCTGAATGAATCCTGGATTGTTTTTGCCCCTGTAAGTATGTTTTTTTATTTTTTTTAAATAAAAGCTTTTCTTTCACGTCTTTACAACGAAGCGCTGCAAGTTGAAGTGTAAACATACAACAGTTGGCTTGATCCTCACTTGTGTTGGCTCTTATCTCTCAGGTAAATCATTCACAAAGATCATCAGAAACCCCTTTAAAGACCTGGATCTTAGTTAAACAAGACGGAGAAGTGATCACGGCGCACTGTAACTGTATGGCTGGGTAAGAATTTTGTCGCGACCTTCATGCATATGGACTTTGTGAGGAGTAAACAAAGAAACAGCTGGGGACTTTAGCACTTTGTGACTAAAAAAAGTACCGTAAAATAACGACACAGCAAGACAAGTACTTGGAAAACACTAACGCCATAGCTGAGAGGGAAATACAAACCTTTCACCAAGTGATCACTGCAAACTCGAGCATGCTTCGACTCGGCTCCCTTCGATTTCAGTGAGAGGTTCAAAAAGCCACCTTTCTCGACATCTTTTTGTGAAATCTTGTGTTCGTTCACCCTTTTTTATTAGTTCACAGGGAACCCTGAAGAAACTTTTCAGTTTCATGGTTTGATTGATTCAAACCTAAAACAACGTACGGTAAGCGTAAGGTATTTTTCATGCGAGCGACGCACCTTCTTCTTACAAACGCTTTGTCAGCTGAGCTTTGGTAGACCACCAGCTAAAATTCTGAATAACTAATGAGGCAGAGGTGACGTCACGTGAAACCCAGCAATTGCTGTTGGAGTTGAGATGTTTCACGTTGATTCAAAGTTGATTTGAGTTGAAATTAAAGAGTTGCGTTGCTACACACACCATGTATCCTATGTGTAAATGTTTTGCTGAGATAAAACGCATCCTGCATTTTACGATCACGGAGTTTGCCAAAGCAAGTGAGCAACGATGATATGTGACCACCATGGGGCGTATTTGACCTACTTTTAACCAAAACAAGTCGGCGTTAGCAAACATGGCAGACTCCATTCTCCCACTAATTAAAAGCCAGCGGAAAAGGAAAATATGAAAAAGCGAATCAGCTAGAAAGCGCACCAGAGACCAAAAGGTTATCCACAAGAAATTTCGTGAAGGAGCAGATCGACCGCTAGAATCGACTGAAGGATGAAACAGGCGTGAAATCTGATGAAGAATTTACAGCGCTTGTCTTGGATTGGTGAGTATGGAGTTATACACCTAATGTTTTGATCTTACAGAGAAAGAAACGAGAACACAAAAGCAGTACCAGAGAAAAGATACATTCATCTTTTGTTTCACGGATCTCTTCACAAAGATCAACCACAAATTACATCCCTGCAACTCAAAACTCTCCGAGGTCGATACAGAGTCATGCACTACGTTCACACTGCAGGCTGAAGTGACTCAAATCCGATTTTTTCGCCCATATGTGACCTGTATCCGATCTTTTATTGACAATATGAACGACACAGATCCGATTTTTTCAAATCCGACCCAGGCCGTTTGGATATGTGGTCCTAATTCCAATTCCTATCCGATCTTTTCATATGCGACTTCAGTCTGAACCGCCAGGTCGCATTCATCCGACTTACACGTCATCAACAAGCCACAAACGTCACTATTCTGCGCTGAAGTAGGCGGTGAGTCTCTCAAAAAAAGTTACAACAACATGGCGCATGACATCAATGCGACTCCGCACCCACACGTTCCTTTGAACAGAGGTTGCAGTCACTACCCCGCAGAACGCCTGAGCCAAAACCCTTGCCCTCTTCCTTCTCAACCTCCTCCTTAACATCAGGCTATTGTGCATGTTCTGGCTCCGTCGCAACAACAACTGCATCATCGCCAGGTACTCCATGCTGGCTACTGTCATACACAGGAAACTTTAGGTTACTTCCGTAAACACTGGCCATGCTCACTGCGTGTGACGTCGTCGTATCCTGCAATGCGCATGCGGAACACTTTTAGGTCGCTTTTCGTTCATACTGAGGATCACATACAAGTCGCATATATTTGTTAATGTGAACGACCTCACAAAAAAATCGGATTTCACAAAAAAAATCGGAATTGAGCATTAAGCCTTGCAGTGTGAACGTAGTGATGTTTTCCATGCGTCGCCATCTTGGTGTGACGCAGTTCCATAGTTATGCTAATTAGTTCAAGCTCCTCACATTCGGCCGTGTCCATGGGGCCATGCTGTTTACCTCAAGAGGTAGGATATTTGGTCTCAAAACGGAGGAAAGCGACCCTCGGCACATCAAAACGATCACATCTAGTCCGCATATAGTTCTTGTGGAAAATAGGAAAATGCCATGCACAATAAAATAATATAAAAATTTCAGATGACGTTGCCGTCAGTACTTTTAAAAAAGCCTGCAACATTGCTGTGCTGTACGAGTGGCACACTGCCAGGTCTTATAGATCAGGGATGAGAATGAGAAATTGCATTTTCAGCTGAAAATTTAATCGGGGGTCCAGGGGGCCGAAGGCCCCCGGAAGCTAATGAGTTTTATACATTTTAGACCACTAGAAATGGTCTCAGATTGCTCAGTTGAATAATATTTTCAGTCCAAAGAAGCTTGAGTTTTGGACACTAATAAACAAAAAGAGTCTCAATAATGCTCAGCTAAAAAGAATTTTTAACTTCATGCTAGAATGAAAGGAATGATGAATATAAATTAAACACAAAGACAGAATATTTGACATAATCCTGTAAATGTTTCAGTTATTTTATTAAAGAATGCAGTTACCTCTTTTGCAGTGAACTTGTCTCAACAGAAACACAATTTCCCTGTTGAACAGTTCTATCAGCTCCCAAAGTCACAATCACATATAACTAGCAACACTACTCTAAGTTTTCAACATATTTACAAAGTACTTGTTCTTTTTCTAGGAATGCTTCATTGCAGAGATGTTTTTTTCCTTTTGGCAGGTAATCTGAATAAGCGATTCGTTTTCTTTTGTGATAATTTTCACCATTTTGAAGCTCTTATTCGCTGTTACATCCTCAATCTCCGGCCTCGTGGAGCGCCATATTGAATGAGTAAGAAAGCGAAATGTGAAGAACCAATCAAAACGAAGCTTACATGTGACATTTTGGCCTTTCCTATCTATGCTCGTTTACCATTGGTCAAATCGCGATATTTCTCTCTCAACGGCCAATCAAATACAGTGTACGTTCTGAACTGCCGATGTAAACAGAGCCTTGTTCCCGATGGTTGACCGGGTCAACACATACCTACACCCCCCCCCAAATATTTTCTCCTCGGATTTAGACGATTCACAAAAATGACCCCTGGGTTGATAAAATCCGCGGAATTCCACGGATCCGCGGAAAATTCCCATCCCTGATAGATGCACGGAGAATATCCGGTCAGTGGTGGTCCCTTTCTACTGATAGATGAGGTAAAGAGGCCAGACAATTTGTGTAGCAAGACAAACATCATAGACTCAATAACTGCATATCTATTAAATGCACCTACCTGGTAGTTACATCTGTTAACATAGTCAAAGAGTATAGCTACAACATGTAAAAACATACTGTCCAACCGCTCAAACTTGATGAGGTAATCCTCCAGCTGTTGCAATGCAGCGCTCATTTTCTTCGTCTTCCCAGATTTAAGAATGTCCACACACTTTCTGAGTGTTGTTACAAGCTCGTCTTTTGCAAGCAACCTATAAAATGGTGTGAAAATGCAAAAATGCATTTAAATTAGATCTATCCGATTTTACACACACACACACACACACACACACGAAATACATCCTGAAATGTTATACATGCATCTTACACAGTGTCTTTGGAATTAAACTGGAACAGCAGTACATGCTCCAACCACTATTTTAATTTTTATTTTAGCACCAACAGAAAAACATTACCTGATTACACTGATAGCAGTGTTCCAGCCACTTTATTTTACCAGAGCACCACACCCTGCCCTCCAGAACTTACACCCTGCCCTCAAATACCAACAACATGCCCAAATTTATATGCGCCCTGCTGATAATTTTCCAGAACTTTCCAAGCTCCTGGCGCAGTGTTCCGACACGGAAATAGTGTGCCCTAATGAGTAACAAATGTTGCCAAGTTCCAGTGAAAGTAATGTATGTTATCTAAATCACAGCACACTATTTGCGCAGGTCATAGTCATGCTCTGTTGACCACTTTTTATTAGCAGCACTCCATACTTAAAAGAATATGGTAATTCATCGACCTGATTTGTGATGGCTTTTGCAACCTTACGTACAGTGGTGCTTGAAAGTTCGTGAACCTTTTAGAATTTTTTATATTTCTGCATAAATATGATCTAAAACATCATGAGATTTTCACACAAGTCCTAAAAGTAGATAAAGAGAACCCAGTTAAACAAATGACAAAAATATTATACTTGTTCATTTATTTATTGAGGAAAATGATCCAATATTACATATCTGTGAGTGGCAAAAGTATGTGAACCTCTAGGATTAGCAGTTAATTTGAAGGTGAAATTAGAGTCCGGTGTTTTCAATCAATGGGATGACAATCAGGTGTGAGTGGGCACCCTGTTTTATTTAAAGAACAGGGATCTATCAAAGTCTGATCTTCACAACACATGTTTGTGGAAGTGTATCAGGGCACAAACAAAGGAGATTTCTGAGGACCTCAGAAAAAGGTGTTGTTGATGCTCATCAGGCTGGAAAAGGTTACAAACCATCTCTCAAGAGTTTGGACTCCACCAATCCACAGTCAGACAGATTGTGTACAAATGGAGGAAATTCAAGACCATTGTTACCCTCCCCAGGAGTGGTCGACCAACAAAGATCACTCCAAGAGCAAGGCATGTAATAGTCGGCGAGGTCACAAAGGACCCCAGGGTAACTTCTAAGCAACTGAAGGCCTCTCTCACATTGGCTAATGTTAATGTTCATGAGTCCACCATCAGGAGAACACTGAACAACAATGGTGTGCATGGCAGGGTTGCAAGGAGAAAGCCACTGCTCTCCAAAAAGAACATTGCTGCTCGTCTGCAGTTTGCTAAAGATCACGTGGACAAGTCAGAAGGCTATTGGAAAAATGTTTTGTGGATGGATGAGACCAAAATAGAAATTTTTGGTTTAAATGAGCAGCGTTATGTTTGGAGAAAGGAAAACACTGCATTCCAGCATAAGAACCTTATCCCATCTGTGAAACATGGTGGTGGTAGTATCATGGTTTGGGCCTGTTTTGCTGCATCTGGGCCAGGGTGGCTTGCCATCATTGATGGAACAATGAATTCTGAATTATACCAGCGAATTCTAAAGGAAAATGTCAGGACATCTGTCCATGAACTGAATCTCAAGAGAAGATGGGTCATGCAGCAAGACAACAACCCTAAGTACACAAGTCGTTCTACCAAAGAATGGTTAAAGAAGAATAAAGTTAATGTTTTGGAATGGCCAAGTCAAAGTCCTGACCTTAATCCCATCAAAATGTTGTGGAAGGACCTGAAGCGAACAGTTCATGTGAGGAAACCCACCAACATCCCAGAGTTGAAGCTGTTCTGTACGGAGGAACGGGCTAAAATTCCTCCAAGCCGGTGTACAGGACTGATCAACAGTTACCGCAAACGTTTAGTTGCAGTTTTTGCTGCACAAGGGGGTCACACCAGATACTGAAAGCAAAGGTTCACATACTTTTGCCACTCACAGATATGTAATATTGGATCATTTTCCTCAATAAATAAATGACCAAGTATAATATTTTTTGTCTCATTTATTTAACTGGGTTCTCTTTATCTACTTTTAGAACTTGTGTGAAAATCTGATGATGTTTTAGGTCATATTTATGCAGAAATATAAAAATTCTAAAGGGTTCACAAACTTTCAAGCACCACTGTATGTACGTACAAACAACATACTGTATGTGTACCACCACAGGAAACCCAATCATAAGTGCAAGGTAGTGAATCTCAAACACTTGACCACCGGACAATGAAATTTGTGTCTTTATTTACATAAAATAGATGGATTTTTATCCAGTGCTTATTTTTAATTTGCTTTAAAAAAAAAAAAAAAAATAATAATAATAATAATAATAATAATAATAATAATAATGTGAAATTATTAACCAATACATTTTATGGAAAACATTCACAACAGTTTCAGTTTTCCTTCACAAATTTCCAAAATGATATGCTGGTGGAATAAATAAAATTCGAGACCCTGTGGTTTTGGCAAGATTCCTCAATGCATGTATGCATCCAGGTCACTAACAACATTAGTTTTGCTATTTTTTGTTTTCATACTTATAAGCTTGGTCCTGAAATACTTCTCGTATCTTGTTTCTTACAATTACAATGATACAACAGAATAAAATTCCATAACCATTTTGGAACTACTTGAAGAAAAGTCACAACAAAATGGTGAGTTATCACTTTTTATTTTTTGAAATTGCAATGCGAGAATTCTCGATGCCTGTGAATGAATTAAGCTTACTCAAGCTTAACTTTCAAGTCTTATGGAGAAACTGGACTATTTAAGCTTATTTATTAATATTATGTTTTAATTATATGGCACGATCTACAGTACTTCTGGTAAAATCGTGCATTCTGATTGGTTCCTTGGCAGGTCGTATTTTCCCGTAATGCCTGTGGGCGATTACAGACTGACTTTCCAAGACCCCGGCTTTCAACGTAGCAAAACACAAAACAAGATTAACTGGAAATCAAAACGGAATCAAAAACGGCTGAAATACAAACGAGCCACCAAGTTATTCAAGAAATGAGCAATGAAGAGCATTCAGAAACTGCTAACAGAAATTCAGTTTTGAAACCGCTAGCCGTTTATTCTGCATGTGTGACTCAACTATGTTACAAATATGACATGACTGAAAGCAGCGTCATGCCTCATTATAATGTCCGTCTATTTTAATCTTAGAAATAAAAAAAAGCCATATCATAAACTCTTTACTAACCTCACTTGCTCTGTCTTTACAGGAAAATATCAGACCTCGGTCTTTTTGTATAGGCTTGGTCCGTACTGTCAAGACCTCGGTCTGATATTTTCCCATTAAGAACTCACGGTCAATTAATAAGTAGTTATTATTATTACTGTTATTATTCTATTCAGGTTGATTTTGTGCCCTTGCAAATATTTTGCTCATGCACTCATCGGGAGATACAGAAAATAGAAAATCTAGTCACTAGTATTAACATGCTAGACTACATCTAATCGAACATTAATATCCTGGAGTAATATTAATTATTGATTAATGCCATTAATATTACTATTATTAGTCATATTAACTAATGTTAGACCTAGTTAAAGGTAATTGCAGCCATTTAGTTTCAAAACAGACCTAACTGTTAGGTCTGCCGATAACATTAAAATACAGCAATAAATCTAAATGTTAGATCTTTACAGTTAGGTTGCTGTACGTCAAAAGGCTTAACGTTATTGGCCTAGATTTGGCCCATGATCTCATTTTAGGTGCTGATGATTTACAAATCCATGTTCTCAAATATTTTTACGGTAATATCAACTAAAACTAACAATCCCAATGCATCATGTTATCAGTGATGTGTGTAAAATACAGTGGATATTTAAAAAAAAAAAAAGTGTACACACCCTGTTAAAATGTAAAAAAAAAAAATAAGACCATGATAAATAATTTCAAAACTTTTTCCACCTTTAATGTGACCTATAACCTGTACAATTCAATTGAAAAACAAACAAATCTGTTTGGGGGGAAAAACATTTATTTAAAAAAACAAAACAAAAAAACCCTGTACAATAAGCTGGTTGCGCAAGTGTGCACACCCTTAAACTAATACTTTGTTGAAGCACCCTTTGATTTAATTACAGCATTCAGTCTTTTTGGGTTCACACCTGCCATCAATTAAAATGACTCTGATTAACCCCAAATAAAGTTCAGACATTTACTCAGTTGCATCCTCCAGCAAAAGCCAGGGTTCACAGAGAGCTTACAAAGCATCAGAGGGATCTCATTGTTGAAAGGTATCAGTCAGGAGAAGGGGACAAAAACATTTCCACGGCATTAGATATACCATGGAGCACAGTGAAGACCGTCATCAAGAAGTGGAGAAAATATGGGACAACAGTGACATTACCGAGAACTGGACGTCCCTCTAAAATTGATGAAAAGACGAGATGAAAACTGGTCAGGGAGGCTGCCGAGAGGCCTACAGCAACACTGAAGGAGCTGCAGGGATTTCTGGCAAGTACTGGTTGTGTACTACATGTGACAACAATCTCCCCTATTCTCCATATGTCTGGACTATGAGGTAGGGTCAAAGAAAAACATCCAGGCCTGGCTAAATTTTGCAAAAAAAAAAAAAAACAAACAAACACAACAACATCAACTCTCCCAAAAGCATGTGGGAAAATGTGTTATGGTGTGATGACCCTAAAGTTGAACTTTTTGGCCACAATTCCAAAAGGTATGTTTGGCGCAAAAACAACGCTGCGCGTCACCAAAAGAACAGCATACCCACGGTGAAGCATGGTGGTGGCAGCATCACGTCTTGGGGTTGTTTTTCTTCAGCTGTAACAGGGGCTTTAGTCAAGGTGGAGGGAATTATGAACAGGTCTAAATACCAGTCAAGTTTGGCCCAAAACCTTCAGGTGTCTGCTAGAAAGCTGAAGAGGAATTTCATCCTTCAGCATGACAATGACCCCAAAAAAGTTTTGGAACGGCGCAGCCAGAGCCCAGACCTAAATCCAATTGAAAATCTGTGGGGTGACCTGAAGAGGGCTGTGCACAAGAGATGCCCTCGCAACCTGACAGATTTGGAGCGCTTTTGCAAGGAAGAGTGGGCAAATATTGCCAAGTCTAGATGTGGCAGGCTGATGGACTCCAACCCGAAAAGACTGAATGCTGTAATTAAATCAAAAGGTGCTTCAACAAAGTATTAGTTTAAGGATGTGCACACTTATGCAACCAGCTTATTGTATGTTTTTTATTTTTTGTTTTTCCCCCCAAACAAATTTGTTTTTCGACTGAATTGTACAGGTTATTGGTCACATTAAAGGTGGGAAAAGTTTGAAATTATTTATCGTGATCTAATTTTTTTACGTCAGTAAAACCTATCATTTTAACAGGGTGTGTACATTTTTTATCCACTGTACAGACATATGATCAAAGCTAAATTTATTAGATCAACACTGACAGTCAGCAGTAATGAACCCTTTATTATCTTTCAAAGTTTTCCTTTAAATTAGTTTAATATATTTAAAAATTTTGCACAAATTGACTGGTTAATGAATGTGGACTTATCAAAGCTGTCTGTCTTTGATGTAACGTCGGCATTCAGAACGATACATTTTTCTTTATTTATATTGTATTAGTCAAGATAGTAATGTTAAATGTAGTTAGACTGGGCCTGTGACAAACGGATGTTAACTGGCAGCAAGGTCCATATTCAGGATTAGTTAGTTTTTATATATATATATATATATATATATATATATATATATATATATATATATATATATATACACATACACACACTATATATATATATATATATATATATATATATATATATATATATATATATATATATATATATATATATATAAAAATAAAAACCATATAATCCATCCATCCATTGAAACACTTCATTATTTTTTAGCCATTTTTGGTCTACAGCATTTCTTTACATGTGCCGAAGACTTTTACACGGTACTGTATGTATTTTTGTTACAATTACAATAATTGCTTGACCACTTATCTTTGAAACATTCATACACAAGCTTTCTTCCTAAATAAATTCCAAACACATGGTATAATCTGTTACCTCAGAAGCTGCATAGCAGACTCGTATTCATTTGTCTCCCATACATTCTTCTCAAGGCAGGATATATGCAGCTCTCGGATCTAAAAATAAGCGTACATTAAATGTTCAGTAAATCTACAGTTTTTTTTCGCGGTCCGGTCTCCATCAAATCCTGCGCTCTGATTGGCTGGCGAGCGGCCAGGTCCTACGATACGGACCCCAGTTACGGACCCCTGGCGACTCGCTCATTCACAACAACAACAAACATAGTAGCGTTTTTTTGTCAACATTTATCTTTTTTTTTTTTTATAAGATTTACTTATAAGATTATCAAAAATCTTGTAAATTTTTGCCAGCATTTCTCAGGAGAATAGCATCAATTTTACAGCATGGATAGCGATAACGACAGTCTTCACAGCGAAAGTGAGTTTTACTACCCTGAGGAAGAAGAAATAAAAGAAAACATTTCAGGAGAAAGCTAAAAACCTGTAACTGTTGTTAACGCCGAGCAAAAACATGGCTGAATCCTGAATGACTCAATTTTGTATAAATAGGGGAAAACATAGGGGGCAAAATGTAGTTTTTTTCCTGCCATGGAAGTGCACATGTATACCGAGGAGGAAGCCATTTGCATTACAGCCGTGAATGAGGATTCAAAATGGTGGCTCGGCTCGGTTTTCCCTTTCAGGCGCTCTCGTTTTCTGTTAGAATTTGGTGAAGGAAAAAATAAATATATTATTTACCACTTAAGGTCGGTCCATATGGTGAAATACCGTGACCTCGGCCTTGAATACTGACCTCGGCCCAGAGGGCCTCGCTCAGTACTTTCAAGACCTCGGTCACGGTATTTCACGATACGGACCTCCCAGCTGGTAAATAACATATGTATTGGAAGTAGCATTTCTTACAACAAATTTAGGAGTACATCTACAATACTAAACAGGCTCTTACTTGTTTCCCCAGAGGATACTTGGGTAAAAACGATGTCAGTGTGTGCAGACAGCAGAGGATGGGATAGTAATTCTTATGGTATTTTCTAAGATCCTTCAGTAACTTCTGACACACCACCTAGAAAAGACCCAAATCAGGCTTGCTTAATATTTCACTTTAACTGAATTCATTAAAGAAACATAAAAAAAAATATTTAAAAATGTATCTTAAAGGAGAACTGAAGTCATTTTTAAACTTGCTTTATTTCTTAATTAACGTGTTACTCAATTGCGTTTTCAGTTTTAGTAACCTTATACCGTGACTCGTATTGGCAACTAATTGCAATTAAATATGATACTTATCTGCCTATTCGGTTTTTAGCCGTGTTGAATTTAGTTCGTTTGGTCGACGGCAGGCGTCGCTTATCTGCGCGATCTTCACAAGACTTATGCGAGACTTCGAAACGTGAAGTGTCAGTGCCGCCATTTTGAAAACTGTTTTCCAAACGAAATATTGCACAAAAACGAGCTTAAATGACGATTACTGCCTACTTTTTTCAAATTTCCCTGATTGCTATCAAAACAAACAAAACTTCCAGCTTGATTACATCAGCATTCGAAAGAGGGCGCGAGTGTCTTTTGACAACGTTGGCAGATGTTGGTCACTTTGATTTCCGCTGTACGTTTTACTTCCGTCCTACGATGTCTCGCACAGGTCTCAACGAGTCTTGTTTACGGCCATTGCTTTGACATATGGACTGATATATTACAGAGCACATTTCAAACACTCATAACTTGCTGTAGCAGCGACAAAATAGCTATCAAAAATATGCATTCCTATATTTAATAAAATGAGATAAATAGAATTCTGATAATAAAAAATTTGCCTTCAGTTCTCCTTTAATGGATACAATTACCGCAGTAGTTATTAGGATCTAAAGACAACAGTGGATACACTTGACTCTGCAATGAGTAATAGGAAAAACACTACAAGGAAGCAAACAATATTTATATAACTATCAAGAGCTTACTTTAACATGTTCATCACTGGTGAGAAGCTGGACTTGTTCCTGTGCGTCTTGTGCCTCTACATATCTGGAATGAAAGCTGAGAGAGTCAGATAAAGCCCCGTCTTTCAAAAACTCTACTCCTGAGCTAGTATGCTTTATTCCAGCTAGTAAGCCATTAGGATGCATAGGATGCCTAACCTTACAGCACATATATGTTTACATAGGCTTTCAATAAGGTGACCAAAAGCAAGAAATGACACCTATACTGCTTCTGCTTCCAATAAAGGTAGGTCCCAGTAAAGGCAGATTAAGGGTATTGACATATGGGGTCACATCATTTATACAGCCCTCATCACCACTGCCTCCCCAAGTTCTCACACATCACATCTTCCCTCATTATTTTCTAGTTTGTGTACTTGAAATTACACTTTCAGCACCTGACTATCACAAGGCGAAGTAGGAAAGCACAGTGGTGCTCTTTCTCATGTAGAGAAACAAAAAAATACATCTCTGGAGACAAGGACAAACATCTGACGTCTATGAGGCCGAGGTAAGGCTGGACTACAGGCTCATCTGGACAACTTTTACCAAGCTAAACCGGTTCCAATTTGTTAGCAGAACTTTAAAACAGTGCTCAGAAAGCCGCCTCCTCAAGTGAGAATATTATCGTCACTGGTAGAGCAATTAGCTTAATTCAAATCGGCAGTAAAGCAAGAATTTAACTAGCATTAGGCAGATTCTACCGTAACTGGATCCATTAACCACTTGCCCACAAAATAAGGAATTTTTCTTGTCCTTTTTTCAGTGAGGTAATATTTTCAAGATTGAAAATATGGTATTTGGTCTTCTAAAACAGCACGTCATTTAAAAATACACTGAGTATATCAATAAAAGATTTTTAAAGAATAAAGTTCTATTTCTTTGACATATCTGACAGACATAACTCCCATTTTAAAAATCACTTTCATTATCCCTGTTGCTATCGTCAGTGAATTTCTGTCAGATGACCTGACGATAGACTCGGCCATTATGGATCTTTGGTAGTTATCGTGTGAAAGCAGGCTTTATAATTTTTGGGTGTCAACAGATAGAGTTGAAATAGATTAACGGTGAAAAAACTATTTCGTTCACGAGAGAAGCCCACAGTTATTTTAAAAAAATGCTATCGTCAGTCTGTCAGTCAAATGCACCTGACGATAGCAAAATTCAAGCCCTCGCCACGCACATGTTGACTGACGCAAAGAGGAAATTCTACTGCGCATGATTTTTGTGACAGCATACATTTACTTCCGGGCAAGACTTGGGAGTTCTGACAGCTAGATTTCATCAAATAAATCAAGGTAAGATTTTCAGTCAGCTATCCTGACGATAGAAATTTTTGACGATAGAAACATTGAGAATATATTTGTGCATTCATATTTAAAATTTTCTGGAGGAAAACTATCGTAAGTTGAGATAAATCGGAGCCACTTGCGACCCTTTCAGCCGACAGGCCATTTCAACGTGTTATTTCCCCGCGAAAGTGACACAGTCGTGTCTATCGTCACCGTTCTGACAATTATTGTTGATACATGGATTAAAGTTTTCCGTCGCTACGACGGATTTCCGTCAACTGGGAGCGCTAAAGGTCAATAATGAGATTGATGCAGATCCGAGGAAGAAAAAAAAAAAAGGGGGTAGGCCCATAGGTCTGACACCGATGTGATTTAGAACTTCACCAAGCTGCTGTGATTGCCTGTTGTTGAACCCTTTCTTGTGCTATGTTTGAGTATATGTAAAGGAATAAGTTGTTGCGCTAGATAGGCATAAATAAATAAATACAGCCTCCGCTACTGTCTAGTCCCGGGGAGGCTCGGCGTAGGCCACTGATGAAACAATCTGGCTGTCCTACTACTAATACTAGGCCTATTGTAGTAGTAGTAGTAATATTAATAATAATGATATTTGCCTATTGAAAGGCGATCAGGTGAAAAATCTAAACAGCCCTGTTGAAGCCGCAGCAAGATCTATGCTATTAAGCCTTTTGTAGGTTAAACAGGCTTCGGCAGACAACGTTCTGGAAAGGCTGTGTTTTTCTTTGGTTTGATTAGCCTACGATTTAATCTTTAAACATTATGGTTTCAGCAGTTCACTTAAACATTGGAGGCTGCAGAGTCGGGCTGCAAGATTTCCCGACACTTGTTTAAGATGCCAAACTTCATAGTAAGGAGAAAATAATTCCACAGTATTTACTGCCTCGCCAGTCTCAAAAATTAATAGTGAAGGACCAACGCGAATTAAGTCCCAAAAATACATCTCGTAGGCCTATAGTTTACATTTTCAAAAAAGTCCGGAATTGGAAGTCGGTCAGTGGAGTGTAATGAAGTGTATCATTCACTAAACACAAAAGGTCGGAAAACAGTGGAGAAAACAGTGATTGCTTAAATAGGCTACTAATGGTTTACATTAGTAATTTAATGTAGGTGACAAATAAATTAATTGATTAAATAGATAAAGAAGCGAATACTCCGAAGCTCAAAATTCAGGAAAGTGGCTCCGGTGTCGCAAGTGCACAAGAACAGTTATTTGAAAGTTAACCTGATGAATTTGTGCGTGCGCGTGCGATTTCATGAAGAACCGGGACAACTGGCATTCGGTGAAAGATTCACACGTGACTCATTATATTCGCGCGCGCCCTCTCGCCCACTGCTGCTTCGTTTTCCCGATTTACATGAGCGTCTGAAGATGGAGTTTTCAGAAATCTCCACTCTGCCCCGAGTTTGCAAAAGTAGCTGTTTTCAGTGACTGAAACCTCCGTATAGGTGTGAATGAGAGGTGCAACCGAATAAATAAATATGCGTCTTTTTTAATCACTAGAGTGCGTCAAATTACTTTCGGTTTTGCCAGCATGGACGCGCTTCTTTTAAATGAAGGCACAGATGTGTCAGACATCGACAAAACGGTAAAGAATAAGTGGAGATGGGCTTGGCGAAATGAAATGGGCGATAATGGCAAGCCATTTAGTTCATGGTGCAAAAAGATGAAAATGGCAGGTGTGTGCTTTTGTGTAGTTTGCCATAAAAAAAAAAGTCTATGGAAGCAATGGCAAAAAACTAGATGCCTTTGGCTTCACTGCGAAGAAGCAGAAAAAGTGAACTTTCACTTTACTTTTCTTGTTTCCTGGTTTTATGTCAACAGATTTTCTTATTTTTCTTTCTGTTCCACTCTTTTGAAAGCATGGTTCAAGTTCAACTGCACTTGCACTTTTCTCTTAACCACTGTTGTGCATTACTAAAGTATTGTTGAAATAAATTTGCACTTTGCGCTGAAAACTTGATGTTTCATCATTTATAGCCAGTAATGACAATGGTAAAGTCTTGCCTTAGCTTTAGTCATTGTTAAAATTACGTAAATGTACTATAAGTAGGGGCCGAGGGGATAATGGACAACACGGCATTTAAAATTTGACGCATCGCTGACGTGGTAGGGGCCAACGACACGGAGCTTTTTTTTTTTCAGTCAGATGATTTTTTTTTTGCTTTAATCCATGGTTGATATTTCAATTTTGAAAATAAAATTTATCTTTTTTATTTCAATATTTTATTTTATTATTTGGTTCTAGTGATGAGGTATTTAATATATTATTACTAAATTTGTCAGATTAATAATGTAAGAAACAGTTTTGTTGCTATTGTCATCTAGAGTGTCTGTCAGAATATGATGGTAGACGTTAGTTTGTCTGTCAGATTTTGATGATAGAAACCGATGTGTTTCTATTGTCATTTAGCATGTCTGTCATGTCAGGCTTTTATTAATTAGTTACCAGGACTACTGTCCTAAAATTTACTGTGAATGTCCAAGACCCCAAATGCTACTAGAAAAACTTAATAGAATGCTCAAAATAATCAATCAATTCAGCAATTTAAGGAGATGGGACTTAACTGGCCTCTGTTATGGTAGAATCTGCCATTAGTATTTGTGATACCAATGTTTTATCGCAACTTTATCATAAACTCCACATCTCTGGATGCACATGTATTGTGAAGCATTGTTATTTTTGCCATCTTGCACACCCTCGCTTTCCAGGGACGATGAGAAATTCATCACCTCATGAAAGAGGGCAGCTGGCGGACCATTTCCACGTCTTGGTGGCTCAACTTCTGTGCATAGACCAGAAATTTCTTTTTCTCACAGCAGAGCACACTGAGAGGCTGTGAATGGAAGTGCTCCAACAGGACAAACTGTACAAGAACAAGCATAATGTTCTCAACACAACAAAACTATTCAACATAGGCACAGAAATCAGAAAGTAGTATACAGTCATGTTGTTGCATCTGCTCACCTGCAGGCCTTTAACAAAGTTGCGGACTGAGAAGTCATGGTACAGGAAGATGCTCACCAGCACCTGCAGAACCTTCCCACTGAGCTTGAATGGAAACTCTGAGGTCAAAAGCAGCTGCAAAACAAAATAAATTTTTTAAAAAAATCATCAACAACAACAAAAAAAAATGAACTAATTGTCAATAATGAATACCTGGTCAATAACAGTTGCAAGGTGCTGGGTACAGGACAGTGACTGAAAGAGCTCAATGCACAGCAGAGATGACACAGAGTGTGGCAACATGCGCTGAATGGTGCTCGGAGACGTGGCAATGCCAAAGACGAAGATCAGCGGAAGCTCCTGGATGTACCGACTGTTCAAAAATATTCATTCTTCAATATCAATAATTTGATAAAATGCACCACATAATTTAAAAAAAAAAATTACATAAAGCAATAAGATCAGGAAACCTAGTTTTGCTGGACGGCTATCAACCGCACAGCAATCCTTGTGTAAATGTCACTGGTATGGGATCTGACAGGATGTTAGAAGTGGATTTGTCTACCGAGTCTTACTATGAAGAGAAATACCACAGTGGCATTTCAAATTTCTGATAGAGTGCAAGGTATTCTACTCAGTGCTGAAAATAGGAGTCGCTTTGTGCTTGTAAAGTTCCTCGCATCTCTTGTCTATGCACATTTCAACACTGGGGAAGCAGTGAGTTTCTTACTGAAAGTCATGGTGACATTTTCCGACCTCTAGGCAACTTCTGGGTTCTGAGAGGAGGACTGTGGCATATAATTAATTTCACTGTTGGACACAAAACTGTCACAATGGACACAAAACTGTGACTCAAGAGACTGGAAATGGTTCTATCTACAGTTAAATTGGATGGGTACCAGGAAAAATATACAGGAATTTAAATAAACATTTCAAATCATTATCTAGAGCATACCTGATACGTATACCATTGTGTTCAATCAATTAACACAAAAAGTAAAACAAATTGAGGAGCAATAAAAAGAAAAAACATTTCTTTCCTCTATTAAAGTGCTGATGACACGTTTTTGACATCTTTGATGTTTTATAACATAAAAACTAATTCCCGATGATCCATATATTAATTCACGAAGGCGCCTATTTTACAAGTTATGATAAAAAACGCGGCTATCTGGGCAAATTTGACGGGGCTGCAGCACCCAGGAGACGAAGGAGGAGCTATATGACATCAGCGAAAGAACCTTCCTCCTAACTTACCAGTTTGTTGTTGATGCGGCAGGTGTTCAGTTTGTCATTATTAGTATTATTACACACACACACACACATATATATATATATATATATATATATATATATATATATATATATATATATATATATATTAATTAGTTATTATGCCTTCGCGTTGTGTTGCCGGCTTTTGCTCCAAAACCTACAAGGATGGGGAGATCCCGAGCTGCATGCGAAGTGGGTGAAGCAAGTCAGGCGCACTCGTGACAAGTGGGAGCCCTCGCCAACATCCGTCCTGTGCTCTGAACACTTCGATTTGGATTGTTTTGACACCCTTCCCAGCTTAAAAGAATCTCTTGGGTGTTCAGTTCAGCACAAACGTGTGTTACTACCATCAGCAGTGCCTACACAGTGTTGCCAGATTGGGAGGTTTCCCGCCCAGTTCAGCGGTTTCAAGTGCATTTTGGTGGGGTTTGAACATATTTTGGGCTGGAAAACATCAGCAGTATCTAGATACTGCTGATGTTTCCCAGCCCAAAATATGTTCAAACCCCACCAAAATGCACTTGAAACCGCCCAACTGGGCGGGATTCCTCCCAATCTGGCAACACTGCCAGTATTCTGGAGGGGGTCTACTAGTAGCTATGCCGGATCCAAAGACAGTCCTCCTGTCAGAACGTGTTGTGAAACGACATAAGATAAAAGGTACATAGAGCTATAGATTCTACATGATAATTATAAATGTATTCATAAAGTCGGCGTGATATCAGTCATGTATTTGCTTGTGAAAGCTTGCGGCTTTCATGTAACTGCCGCCTAGCAACGAGAGGCAAAGGGTAGGCTATCATAGATTCTATTTGGAAGAGATCAACACAATTCTAGACTCCCAGAAGAGGAAGAGCTAGCACTAGAGAGTTCACCGGCGTTTTCATGCGCCATTTCCATTGAGTAGAACCAGAGTAGAACAGCCAGTGAACCGCAGCGTGTTCTTCCGCTGACGTCACAACATGGCCGCGAGCCACGGACCCAGTTTTCTTGCACTGTGCAATTAAAAGTTGGATATTCGCGTAACAACAGCTTCTTTTCACGTAATTATAACATAAATCTAACATGTTTGCCATGTTGTATAGTTTATTTAAGAAATTGCATAGAGTCATGTTCGTGTCATCAGCCCTTTAAAGTAATTAATCCAGCAGCAAATCTTAAAATGGCATTAGATTACAGGCATTTAGCAGACGCTCTTATCCAAAGCGATGTACAATATACCCAGAGCAGCCTAGGGAGCTCAAGGACACTTCAGTCATTCCTGCTGGTCCAGGGAATCAAACCAGTGACCTTTTGGTCAGGGGTTCTCAACCTTTTCTGCTTTGAGGCCCACCTATTCATACTTGTAATGAGTCGGAGCCCATTAAAAGAGAGCCCCAATTGTTTTGGCTTATCTATTCTATTAGAATCTAATAATCTATTGGAAAGTGTATTAATGGAAAGCAACATCAATCCCTGTTACAGATGTGAGCCCAGAAATTACATAAATGCAATAAAAACAAACTGTTTTTAATTGTAGGTATTGTATTTAAAACTGTATGGATGTGCCAGAAGCCGACATAAAACCATGCATGCAGGGCATTCTCAGCCAAAAGGGATTAATGATCCAAAAGTGGAGTCTGGTCCATTAACACAAGAACTTATTGACATGTTTGTGTTCAGCAAACAAGAAAGTTATTAAAACCAAGAAGTTCACTCAAAAGAAGTGAATATAGAAACCACTCAATGGGATTAGATCCTTACACGCTAACAAAGAAGGATTTTTCCTACGAGTTGGAAAATTATCCATCTGTTGAGTTTCCTGGCATCTCAAACTACCTGTTGCTGCAGACATCATTCTACACGGAGACACAGATGAAAACCTGGAAGAGCATGGAGGCGTACAACTTTTTATATGGCTGGGTTAAAGATCTGGTGATCAGGACACTACAAGATAGACGGCGGTAGAAGGATCTAAGTGTAGGAAGAGTGTTTATTAGCAGGCGTGATATTTACAAAAGCAAAACAGAAAGCAAAATATTTAAAACAGCGTTATAAACATGGCTAGAAACAAACGTGACAGTGAAAATGATAATGCTTCGCAAAGCCTCTGTGAAAACACCGTCCGTATCTGCTGATTGCACTCAAATCAGTATCAGGTGTTTCTCATAACAACTGGGTCCCGAGTGCACACGGCCACTCGAGCTACACCAGGTTCAAGCACGCAAAGGCGTAACAGTTAAATGTTCAGCTGCTGTGTGACCACAACTTTTAGCTCATGTGTATATCGCCATGCATCGCCACAAAAATGCCTCATTTTCATCCAGAACCCATCGCAAAGCATCGTGAGCTGTAGTGTGACCGTAGCTTAATGAGTCGGATGCGACGTCGGATGCAACCCAGCAACTGTACCCTACTACGAGTAAAAAATTAACTTCAACTTGGAAAAAAATGAAATAAAATTTGCGACCCATTCGACGGCGCTTCGCAGCCCAGTGGCTGAGAAACACTGCTTTTGGTCCCAAAGCTGCATCTCTAACCATTAGGCCGTGGCTTCCCCAAAATAAACTGCAGCACCTAATCTCATAAACTCACATTGTTATTTGATCACTAATAACAGGCTAAAAATTAGCTCTACCATATAAAGCCTAGGTCACAACCGGACGTACGATTTTTTGGCCGTACGATTTTTGGCATTTCCCCAAATCGCTGCGTTTTTTTTTGTTTGTGGAGAAAGGTGCACGTTGGCCGTAAGTTTGTCTTGCAACCTGAAAAAAACGTAAGCAGCCGTAGAGTTTGTTTGACATGACAAAGAACCTCTGCGGCCAGTCTACGGCTCGAAAATCAGCACGTCACACATGCGCCCTCCGTGCGTTTTTTGCACGTAGACCGGCCGTAGGAGCACGTACGGCCGGTTGTGACCGAGGCATAAGTGCAGAATGTGATATTTGCTGCCAAAATATATTTTTAAAATTGCAGGGGAACAAGGAAGGAGATGAGGCATTGGAGACCACTGTATTGTTATTCATGCCTATACATTTATCCAAAGAAAATGCACGAGGGAAAAAAAAAAAGCAAGAGACATCCTATAGAAGTCTCTCAGACACATGCAACTGTGCTACAAGTCAGCAGTAAATGAGAAACATACAGGCAGCAACCCCTATATACTGCCAACTTCGAGATAAAAACTCAAACACATATGCACTTCTAAGCCTACATGCTTGTTCTGAAAATGTGGAATATCTGACTTTGAAGCCAAGACCATTTTATCTGCCCAGAGAACTGCAATGCATTATTGTGAGTGTCGTGTATATCTCCCCCTCTGCTAAGGAGAAGGCTGCACTGAAGGAGCTACATGACATGATCAATGAGCATGAAAACATATATCCTGATGCTACCGTTATTATTCTGGGAGATTTTAACCACTGCAATCTCTGGAAAAACATGCCTAAACTGCACCAGTTTGTGACTTTCCCCACCAGGGGAAATAAAACACTGGATCACCGCTACAGCACCATCAGAAACGCCTTCTCAGCTGAACCAAAACCCCATTTTGGAAAGTCTGACCACCTGGTGATCCGGCTCAAACCAGTTTATAACAAAAGGCTCAAGACAAAACCAGTCACAGTCAGAACCGTTAACACCTGGACTGAAGGTGCACAGGCTAGCCTGCAGAGCTGCTTAGAGGCCACAGACTGGAGCACTTTCAAAGAGGCCACTCATGACATCCACGAGTACACAGAGACTGTGAGCGACATCATCAGCTGGTGCACGTCTATATGTGCACCTCCCAGGACTGTGCGTATGTTCCCCAACCAAAAACCCTGGTTTAATGGGGACATAAAACAGAAAATCGGGAAGCGGCAGGAGGCCTTCAAGTCAGGAGATCAAGTGGAGTATAAGAGAGCCTGGTACGAGCTGCAGAAGTCCATCAGAGCAGCAAAAAGGGCTCATTCCCAAAAACTTGAAAGCTACTACCTCAACCACAACACAGTGGCAGGGAATCCAGTCTGTCACAAATTATGAGAGAACCACAGACCCCTGAGATGCCACCCTGCTAGACAGCCTTAACACCTTCTACGCCAGGTTCGACAGGCTGAATACGGACACACCCTCAAAAGCCCCGTGACCCCACAGACACTGCCTTTCAGGTGACACACACACACACAGGTACTGAAGGCTCCGAAGAAGGTGAACCCCCCCCCACAAGGCTGTGGGACCCGATGGAGTCCCTCCCAAAGTTCTGAAAGCCTGTGCGGAACAACTAGCTGGTGCGTATGCTGACATCTTCAACTTGTCATTATCCCAGGCTGTAGTCCCCCGTATTTTCAAATCTTCCATCATTATACCTGTCCCCAAAAGACCAGATATATCCACCCTAAATGACTTCAGGTCAGTGGCACTCGCACCAAATCGCCATGAAGTGCCTAGAAAAACTAGTCCTTACACACATCAACCACACGGTCCCGGACACTGTCGACCCCCTCCAGTTTGCCTACCGCCCCAATCGATCAGTGGACGACGCGGTAGCAATAGCCCTACACCACACTGATAGAAAGACCACAGGTGGTGAGAATGGGAGGACAGGTGTCTGCTGAGCTCACAGTCGGCACAGGATCCCTACAGGGCTGCTGCCTTAGCCCCAAACTCTTCACCCTGTATACCCATGACTGTCTCTCCACCCAAGACAACACCATCATCATCAAATACGCTGATGACACCACTATCCTGGGGCTCATCAAGGGGGGAGACGGGTCAGGGTACAGGACCTTGGTAAACAACATTCTTGTCTACGGAGAGGAGAACGACCTCATCCTCAACACAGACAAGACCAAAGAAATAATACCGGACTTCAGGAAGAATCCTCCCCCTCTCCAGCCTCTCATCATCAAAGGGACTGAGGTGGAGAAGGCTGACAGCTACAGATTCCTGGGATTGCAGGTTACATCTGACCTTAGCTGGACTCTTAACACCAGAGCCACAGTGAAAAAAGCCCAGCAAAGGCTTTATTTCATCAGGCTGCTCAGGAAAGCTGGTCTGAACCATCGCCCTCTCACCCTGGCCTACAGAGGACTGATAGAGAGCATCCTCACCACAGGCATCACTGTCTGGTATGGTAACACCACACAGGCAGAGAAGAAGGCTCTGCAGAGAGTCATTAAGACTGCGGAGAGGATCGTAGGGACAAAACTTCCTTCCATGGACTCTACGTATGTGCAGCGTTGTCGGAAAAGAGCAGAGGGAATCATCAGAGACTCACTCCACCCAGCTCACTCTCTGCTCAGACACAAACACTGCACGTACAACCTGAGACACAGCACAGCGGACAGCATCACCACTCATAGAACACGGTTCTTCAACAGCTTCTTCCCTGTCACAGTCAGACTGATGGCAAAACAAAACTATTGAATAAGTGTAACAATAACCCATTACTACCTCACTTCACCTGTCATATGCAATACGTGATATATTATTATCTGTGAAATAGGATTGCGTGTTATATACCCTCTGATAAATGTCCAATATTCTAACTGTGCAATATCCCCACATAACTCTCATCCCCCTCCCAAAATGTGCAATATTTCCATATAACTTTCCCCTCTTTTCATTATCCAGGAACAGCAATCAGAACTAGCCTTTTATTTTATTACTGTTATTTAACATTTGTCCTCTCCTTTTGTTTAATACTTGTATTTTTTCTAATTTTGTACATATTACCACCTTTTGTATAGTGCTTTATCTCATCTCATCATCTCTAGCCGCTTTATCCTGTTCTACAGGGTCGCAGGCAAGCTGGAGCCTATCCCAGCTGACTACGGGCGAAAGGCGGGGTACACCCTGGACAAGGCGCCAGGTCATCACAGGGCTGACACATAGACACAGACAACCATTCACACTCACATTCACACCTACGGTCAATTTAGAGTCACCAGTTAACCTAACCTGCATGTCTTTGGACTGTGGGGGAAACCGGAGCACCCGGAGGAAACCCACGCGGACACGGGGAGAACATGCAAACTCCGCACAGAAAGGCCCTCGCCGGCCACGGGGCTCGAACCCGGACCTTCTTGCTGCGAGGCGACAGCGCTAACCACTACACCACCGTGCCGCCTATAGTGCTTTATATTTTATATTTTTATTATAATGTTCTATTTCCTAACGGGTTTTTTTTTTAAGTGTTTTATTTCCTAAACTGTTGACTCAGAGAGCCCTGCACAAAAATTCCAATGTGTCTGAACTGTTGGTTTATGCACAAATGGCAAATAAAATCTAATCTAATCTAACATGAACAACAACAACTTTACCTCGTGTTCAATTGTCTGTAAATGATTATAGTAGTAACTAGTGTATGCATGCAAAATACATTGAAGCATGGATGTCTGGTGCTATTTATGACAGAGTTTACCAACATTTCATATTGAGCATCACCTGAATGTCTGCATGGTAAGGAAAACACATTTCTAATACATCCAAAATATACAAAAGGCAACAAGAATACATTTACCTGCAGATAAGTATAAAGTCCTGAAGAACACGTGGATTAAAAGCTTCAAAATCTTTGAAAATCACCAAAATTGGTGGAGACTCTGAGAAATCATTGACTGAACTGCATTTCCTCCCTGGTGACGTCACAGTCTGTTTCTATAAGAAGGAGCCACAAACATAATGAGCTCCATATCCAGTAGCATCGATGGACACAGCAACCTCCAGAAATAATTAGACTAATGTCTTCTTACCTTTGTAACCGTCTTATACCACTGACAAAGCGCACTCATTGAGCAGGACACCCGCTTTTGTGGTAAAGACATACTAGGGTCTTCTTCATCATCTTCCATTGACACACTAGCACCCATCAATCTTTCTAATACTCTCTGCATCAGATTCTTGAGAGCTGTATGAACACAAGATTTCTTCACCTAATCCTAAGGTTGTTTTTTTTTTTTTATTTCATATAAAAAGCCACAAAACGATTTTCGGAAAATTTCATAACAGGTACAACCCCAATTCCAAAAAAGTTGGGACACTGTGTAAACTGTAAATAAAAACGGAATGCGATAACTTGCAAATCATGGAAACCCGATATTTCATTGAAAAGACAACATATCAAATGTTGAAACTGAGAACTTTTATTGGTTTTTGAAAAATATAGGCTCATTTTGAATTTGATGTCAGCAACACGTTTCAGAAAAGTTGGGACAGGGGCAAGAAAAGACTGAAAAAGTTGTGTAATGCTTAAAAAAAAAAATTATTTGTTTAATTGGCAACAGGTCAGTCAGATGATTGGGTATAAAAAGAGCATCCCAGAGAGGCGGAGTCTCTCAGAAGTAAAGATGGGGAGGGGTTCACTGCTCTGTGAAAGACTGCGTGGGCAAACAGTGCAACAATTTCAGAATAACGTTCCTCAATGTAAAACTGTAAAGAATTTGTGGATCACATCATCTATGGTCCATAATATCATTAAAAGATTCAGAGAATCTGGAGAAATCTCTGTATGCAAGAGACAAGGCTGAAAACTGACATTGGATGCCTGTGATCTTCAGGCCCTCAGGCGACACTGCATTAAAAGCAGACACGTGTCTGTAGTGGAAATCACCGTATGGGCTCAGGAACACTTCAGAAAACCATCGTCTGTGAAAACACTTCATTACTGCATCCACAAATGCAAGTTAAAACCAGATATACAGTAAACAATATCCAGAAACACCGCCACCTTCTCTGGGCCGGAGGTCTTTTACGATGGACTGAGGCGAAGTGGAAAACTGTCCCGAGGTCTGATGAATCAAAAGTAGAAATTCTTTCTAGAAATCATGGACCCCACATCCTCCAGGCTAAAGAGGAGAGGGACCATCCGGCTTGTTATCAGTGCACAGTTCAAAAGTCAGCATCTGTGATGGTATGAGGGTGCATTAGTGCACATGACATGGGGAGCTTGTACATCTGGGAAGGCATCATTAATGCTGAATGATATATACACATCTCAGAGCAACATGCTGCCATCCAGACAAAATCTTTTTCAGCGAAGGCCTTCCTTCTTTCAGCAAGACAACACCAAACCGCTTTCTGCACATATTAAAACTGCATGGCTCCATAGTAAAAGAGTCCGGGTGCTAAACTGGCCTGCCTGCAGTCCAGACCTGTCTCCCATTTAAAACATTTGGTGCATTATGAAGCGCAAAATACGACAAAGGAGACCCTGAACTGTTGAGCAACTAAAATTGTATATCAGGCAAGAATGGGGCAACATTTTACAGCAATCTGTCTCGTCATTTCCCAAACGTTTACAGAGTGTTGTTAAAAGTAGAGGTGATGCGACACAGTAGTAAACATGCCCCTGTCCCAACTTTTCTGAAACGTGTTGCTGACATCAAATTCAAAATGAGCATATATTTTTAAAAAAACAATAAATTTCTCAGTTTCAACATTTGGGGCGGCACGGTGGTGTAGTGGTTAGCGCTGTCGCCTCACAGCAAGAAGGTCTGGGTTCGAGCCCCGTGGCCGGCGAGGGCCTTTCTGTGTGGAGTTTGCATGTTCTCCCCGTGTCCGCGTGGGTTTCCTCCGGGTGCTCCGGTTTCCCCCACAGTCCAAAGACATGCAGGTTAGGTTAACTGGTGACTCTAAATTGACCGTAGGTGTGAATGTGATTGTGAATGGTTGTCTGTGTCTATGTGTCAGCCCTGTGATGACCTGGCGACTTGTCCAGGGTGTACCCCGCCTTTCGCCCGTAGTCAGCTGGGATAGGCTCCAGCTTGCCTGCGACCCTGTAGAACAGGATAAAGCGGCTACAGATAATGAGATGAGATGAGTTTCAACATTTGATATGGTGTCTTTGTACTATTTTCAAAGAAATATAATGTTTCCATGATTTGCAAATTGTTGCATTCTGTTTTTATTTACAGTTTACACAGCGTCCCAACTTTTTTGGAAGTGGGGTTGTAAAACAGCATACCTGCACATTCTTTGGCCTGTACAGAAACGGCGAAAGGGGTTACTGACTCCTGTAAGAGGTCAGATAGGCTCTGAAATGTCATGTCATGATCTGGTACGTTCACACCTAATGAGTGGAAACAAATGTTAGGAAAATAATTATCATCTTCAATAGACTGGATATTGATATGTGAAATACTGAATTTAAAAATGTACTCATACCAAGCACCAGGGCAGCTGTTGGTATTTCATTGGCTCTCATATGCGACGCCCAGTCACTGGATCTGGACTGGAAGTTTAAGCTACGTTTTTTGATGAATTCTAAAAGGCTATCCAATATTTTCTTATTCAGGTTATCCTGTAATATCTGTTTAAGAGAAAGCAAAACAAGTCACTTTAACTTGGAAAGAAAAGATCAAGAATCAAAATGAAAGCAGAGGTGTTTCCCACTTTATTTCTATCAGAATCTTTTTTTTTTAAATGCCACAAACCTCTGTGTCTGTTTTAATCTTCTCCCAAAGTCTCTGACAAATAATAAAGCGTTCTTTGCCATACGCGTAGTCACCATTTACATCAACAAAGTAGTCTTCTGATCACGATCATGATGGAGAGGCACAGTAAAAATTCTGTCAGTGGGAACTATGGGGATAAACATCACCAGATGGTTGATATACTAATATAATTGTTTGCCCTCTACTTACCTGCGTCTGTATTACGCTTCCTCTTCTTAGAACCTGGCTTGAAGACAAAACATCCCTAAACATGGAGGAAATAAAAATCAAGATCAAAGTTATAAAGTATTTATAGATGACTCCAAAAAGTAATAACTAGGACGATGTCTTTCTGGACACCGAATAAAGACAAAGATCCAGGTACTGTACAGACCAAGCAAAAGTGATTAATAATTAAAATCCCCAATATAAGGTAACACATTTATTTAAGTAATATAAAACCTTGCCTTGACACACAAATACAAAAATAATTAGATATAAATGACTAAACATCAGTAGTTTGGCTTGTAGACAAGACGATCATCTTCTTTTGGCTGCTTCTGATTGGGGGTCACCACAGCAGATCTTTCGTCTCCATTGCTCCCTGTCTTCCGCATCCTTCTCTACCACACCTGCCACTTTCATATCCTTTCTCACCACATCCATGGATCTCCTCTTTGGCCTTCCTCGTTTTTGTGTGCCTGGCAGCTCCGTCCTCAACATTCTCCTTCCAACATGCTCTGCATCTCTTCTCAGGATGTGCCCATACCATCTCAGTCTCATCTCTCTTAGCTTAATTCCCAAGCTCTCCACATGTGCTCGTTCCTTATCTTGTCCAACCTCGTCACTCCCATCGCAAACCTTAACATCCTCAACTCCGCCACCTCCAACTTTGCCTCCTGTCTCTTCATTAAGGGTACGATCTACAATCCATACATCACAGCTGGTCTCACTATTGTCTTCTACATCTTGCCTTTCACTTTTGCTGGGACTTTCCTATCACAAACGACTCCCGAAATCCTTCTCCAACTGCTCCACCCTGCCTGCACTCTCTTTCTCACCTCACTATCGCAGCCCCCATTTTCCTGCACAGGTACTTGAATTCACCAACTTTCTTTACGTCTACTCCTTGCATCTTCACTACACTCTCATCCCCGTTCTCACTGACGCACATGTATTCTGTTTTGCTACTGCTCACCTTCATTCTTCTTTGTTCCAATGCATCCCTCCATCTCTCCAAACCCAGCTCAACCTACTTTCACCACATATCACAATATCATCCACAAACATCATGTTCTACGATGACTCTTGCCTCACTTCGTCCGTCAAGCTATCCATCACTATGGCAAACAAGAAAGGACTCAAAGCAGATCCTTGATCAAGTCCTACCTTCACCTTGAACCATTCAGTCATTCCAAATGCACACCTCAGTGCTGTTTCACTGTTCTCATACATGTCTTGCACCACTTTGGTATACTTCTCATTCAATACAATACCATAACTCATCTCTCGGTACTCTAGAAGAGCGTTTCTCAACCTTTTTTCAGTCACGGCACCCTTCAGAAGTATGGAAATTCTCAAGGCACCCCCATATAAAATATACGCAGTCACGCTGACCATACGCTGACCCCCGGCAGTGACGTTGTGACATGGGAAAGGGGGCCGTGAGACAAATTCTGATGATGCATGAGGTGGCGATGATCTGCATTAGTGTAACTATAATTTTTTGGAATTTTCTCATCTCATCTCGTTATCTCTAGCCGCTTTATCCTGTTCTACAGGGTCGCAGGCAAGCTGGAGCCTATCCCAGCTGACTACAGGTGAAAGGCGGGGTACACCTTGGACAAGTCACCAGGTCATCACAGGGCTGACACATAGACACAGACAACCATTCACACTCACATTCACACCTACGGTCAATTTAGAGCCACCAGTTAACCTAACCTGCATATCTTTGGACTGTGGGGGAAACCGGAGCACCCGGAGGAAACCCACGCGGACATAGGGAGAACATGCAAACTCCGCACAGAAAGGCCCTTGCCGGCCACGGGGCTCGAATCTGGACCTTCTTGCTGTGAGGCAACAGCGCTAACCACTACACCACCGTGCCGCCCTTTTTGGAATTTTAATTCATTTTATTTATTCCAATGTTAGAATATATAATTTTTTGACGGCACCCCAACAAAGCCAGATGGCACCCCAGTTGAGAAAGGCTGCTCTAGAAGAAGAAGAAACCTTTATTTGTCACATGCACACTTCAAGCACAGTGAAATTCATCCTCTGCAACACACACACAGAGCAGTGGGCAGCCACACCAGAGCGCCCAGGAAGCAGTCAGGGGTCAGGTACCTTACTCAAGGGCACCTCAGCCCAAGGCTGCCCCATGTCACAGTTCAACCTAACTGCATGCCTTTGGACTGTGGCGGAAACCGGAGCAAATCCACGCAGACATGGGGAGAACATGCAAACTCCACACAGAAAGGCCCTCGCCGGCCACTAGGTTCGAACCCGGAACCTTCTTGCTGTGAGGCGACCGTGCTAACCACTACACTTATCGTATGCCTTCTCCAGGTCCATAAACACCTAGCTTATAGACAAGATAATAATCTGAAAAGTAATCTTTATTTAAAAAGTAAAAAATTGAGTGTTGTGCTGGAATTCAGAGTTCCACCTTAAATCATTTTAAACATCACTGTAAGGTGAAAATTTTTCATAAGGCAAATATTATTTTGCAGTTAGTGCCACCAAGAAGCACTAACATGTACACTACCGTTCAAAAGTTTGGGGTCACCCAGACAATTTTGTGTTTTCCATGAAAAGTCACACTTTTATTTACCACCATGAGTTGTAAAATGAATAGAAAATATAGTCAAGACATTTTTCTGGCCATTTTGAGCATTTAATCGACCCCACAAATGTGACGCTCCAGAAACTCAATCTGCTCAAAGGAAGGTCAGTTTTATAGCTTCTCTAAAGAGCTAAAAACTGTTTTCAGCTGTGCTAACATGATTGTACAAGGGTTTTCTAATCATCCATTAGCCTTCTGAGGCAATGAGCAAACACATTGTACCATTAGAACACTGGAGTGAGAGTTGCTGGAAATGGGCCTCTATACACCTATGGAGATATTGCACTAAAAACCAGACATTTGCAGCTAGAATAGTCATTTACCACATTAGCAATGTATAGAGTGGATTTCTGATTAGTTTAAAGTGAGCTTCATTGAAAAGAACAGTGCTTTTCTTTCAAAAATAAATAAGGACATTTCAAAGTGACCCCAAACTTTTGAACGGTAGTGTACAGCAATTAGACAATACAGTTTTACAACACTCCATGGATTTAAAAAAAAAAACATGAATGTGGTCCCTTCCAGCTGTGATCCTGCATCTGCATTTATTTAAGGTGGAAATGTGAATATGAAAAAGCAGCTGGTCTTTATGTTCAGCCTCAGTACACTGGAGCCCAGTCTCACATCCACAGCAGGAAGACAGCTCTTCACTAACCCACCCATCGTGCACCATTTCAAAACTCTCGGAAAGCACAAAAATAAAACCTTTACCTTTGATACTGAAGAAGTAGCCATTGTGGTTCATTCAGCCTGGTGAACCGGAAAAACGCAACACCACTTCCTGTTGTTTTTCCCGCGCTTCTGACGTATACGTGATGACGTTGGGAGAAAAAGGGGCGCGTGGGGATGAAGGGCTTATCTTCAATATCAAAAGGCTTGACTAAATAAACTTGGTTGTTTATTGTAGCCCTGTGATAGCTCTATTTACCATGCAAAAAAATTTTGGTGATAACGTTATTTTTGGTGAATGTATGGCAATATATGTCATATTTAGCAAAATTACTCGTGTCATTTAGAAAAAGTGCTTTTTTGACCACAGGTCCAGTTAGGTCCATATATATTTGGACACTGACACACATTTTGTTTTTTTTTTACCTGTTTACTGAAACATATTCAGGTTATAGTTATATAATGGACATGGACATAAAGTCCAGACTTTTAGCTTTCATTTGAGGGTATCCACATTAAAACTGGATGAAGGGTTTAGGAGTTTCAGCTCCTTACATGTGCCACCCTGTTTTTAAAGGGACCAAAAGTAATTGGACAATTGACTCAAAGGCTATTTCATGGGCAGGTGCGGGCAATTCCTTTGTTATGCCATTCCCAATTAAGCAGATAAAAGGCCTGGAGTTGATTTGAGGTGTGGCGCTTGCATTTTGAAGATTTTGCCGTGAAGAAAACATGCGGTCAAAGGAGCTCTCCATGCAGGTGAAACAAGCCATCCTTAAGCTGCGAAAACAGAAAAAAACTCATCCGAGAAATTGCTACAATATTAGGAGTGGCAAAATCTACAGTTTGGTACATCCTGAGAAAGAAAGAAAGCACTGGTGAACTCATCAATGCAAAAAGACCTGGACGCTCACAGAAGACAGCAGTGGTGGATGATTGCAGAATAATTTCCATGGTGAAGAGAAACCCCTTCACAACAGCCAGCCAAGTGAACAACACTCCAGGAGGTAGGCATATCAATATCCAAATCTACCATAAAAAGAAGACTGCATGAAAGTAAATACAGAGGGTTCACTGCACAGTGCAAGCCACTCATAAGCCTCAAGAATAAAAAGGCTAGATTGGCCTTTGCTAAAAAACATCTAAAAAAGCCAGCACAGTTCTGGAAGAACATTCTTTGGACAGATGAAACCAAGATCAACCTCTACCAGAATGATGAAAAGAAAAAAGTATGGTGAAGGTGTGGTACAGCTCATGATCCAAAGCATACCACATCATCTGTAAAACACGGCGGAGGCAGTGTGATGGCTTGGGCATGCATGGCTGCCAGTGGCACTGGGTCACTAGTGTTTATTGATGATGTGACACAGGACAGAAGCAGCCGGATGAATTCTGAGGTATTCAGAGACATACTATGTGCTCAAATCCAGCCAAATAATAATCGGCGTTTCATAATACAGATGGACAATGACCCAAAACATAAAGCCAAAGCAACCCAGGAGTTTATTAAAGAAAAGAAGTGGAATATTCTTGAATGGCCAAGTCATTCACCTGGTCTCAACCCAGTTGAGCATGCATTTCACTTGTTAAAGACTAAACTTCAGACAGAAAGGCCCACAAACAAACAGCAACTGAAAACCGCTGCAGTAAAGGCCTGGCAGAGCATTAAAAAGGAGGAAACACAGCGTCTGGTGATGTCCATGAGTTCAAGACTTCAGGCAGTTATTGCCAACAAAGGGTTTTCAACCAAGTATTAGAAATGAACATTTTATTTACAATTATTTAATTTGTCCAATTACTTTTGAGCCCCTGAAATGAAGGGATTGTGTTTAAAAAATGCTTTAGTTCCTCACATTTTTATGCAATCATTTTGTTCAACCCACTGAATTAAAGCTGAAAGTCTGAACTTCAACTGCATCTGAATTGTTTTGTTCAAAATTCATTGTGGTAATGTACAGAACCAAAATTAGAAAAATGTTGTCTCTGTCCAAATATTTATGGACCTAACTGTAGCTCCAAAAGGGATGCACTTAAATCATTCTTTATACCATAAAACAAATATTTGGTTCCATATCATTGGAAACATAGTTAAGTTTTAATGTTGAATGCCAGTAAGTTTTCAGACTATTTTGATCAAATTAGTACGTAATTGTGTCAAAAATGTCCTCTCAGAGACAGCTAATTTTTCAATATAAAATAACATGTCTAAAATGATTTTCATCCTAAAATGTGGTCAAGATATTGGGACATAAATATTAGAGACAACTAACACAAAGCTTACAGCCTTATATTTAAAAGCACTATGGAAGTAGTGGATTCTGAATTGTCAAAAAAAAAAAACGTCCTCTCCGAGAATCACTTCATTTATTTCTCCCAGCCCTGCTTAAAGCTACACTTAATCTTCTTTATCTTATAGCAGATTACACAAAACTACCATACACATATGTAAAAAAATTACCTGAAATCTGTTCTTTAACTTGTCCTTCACTTAAAAACTGGTACAAGAACCAGTTTGAATCAATTTGAATTTTGGACCCCTGTGACGCAAACTTTGTACCGATTGTAAAACAACCCTTAACGAAACCTTGGTCCATTTATTTCGGTCTTGCCCACACACCAGACAACTTTGGGGCAAACTGACACGCTTTGTCAGTGATCATATTTACCCTCAGTTTAATTTATGCTGGAAAAATGTCTTGTTTGGCTTCACTGAATTTGATAAGAAATTAAATTCACAGTTTTATCTGATTAATTTGCTTATTATTTTGTCTAAGTTTTACATACACAAATCTAAATTCTCAGGCAAGAAACCAAATTTTCTGGAACTGTCTGCATATGTGGAACAATATGTCTCCTCAATATCTGATTGTGAAAATAAAAACAGCTGTTAAAACATACAATCTTTGTAAGCTTTACAAAATATTCATTGAATAAGTTTTTTTCTTTTTTTCCTTTCTGTTTTGTGTGTTTGTTTATGATGAATGTATGTTTCTGTATTAATGTTGTATACACATACTATGTACTTACTGTACTCGTGTGTATACTCCATGTTATTAATAAAGATTGTTAAAAAACATAAAATGAAGCATGGCCAGAAATGTGCTAAGCTTTGTGCTAGTTTATAATAATAGACTGAGCTAACGTATGAGCTATGCCATATAGAATTCAAGTTTTTCACCCTGTAGCCACGTAGTTGGTTTAGAAAACAGAAGGACAGTCTCATCTCATCTCATTATCTGTAGCCGCTTTATCCTGTTCTACAGGGTCGCAGGCAAGCTGGAGCCTATCCCAGCTGACTACGGGTGAAAGGCGGGATACACCCTGGACGAGTCGCCAGGTCATCACAGGGCTGACAGACACAGACAGCCATTCACACTCACATTCACACCTACGGTCAATTTAGAGTCACCAGTTAACCTAACCTGCATGTCTTTGGACTGTGGGGGAAACTGGAGCACCCGGAGGAAACCCACGCGGACACGGGGAGAACATGCAAACTCCGCACAGAAGGACCCTCACCGGCCACGGGGCTCGAATCCGGACCTTCTTGCTGTGAGGTGACAGCGCTAACCATTACACCACCGTGCCGCCCCAGAAGGACAGTGATTGGAAAAAAGAAATCAGACAGGCTGATTGATGGATTTCTGCTCTTTGGAGGCGGTGTGCAGTGTTATGAGAGGCTGAGGGGGCCATAAAGCCTTATGATGGGTGTAGCAAGTGTTCTAGGTGGGTGGAGCACAGAAGCACGTCAGGCCAGAACTGAGTTCTCAAAACTCGTTTATTGTAGCTTTTCAGCTTATAACTATACACGCACGCACACACACGCACACAGGTATCCAGGTCGGGAGTAGCCCCCTTTCTCCGCGCTCCCTCTCCTCTTATAGGGCACGGTCACTGGGGAAGACAAACAAACACAGGTTAATTCCCGTCAGGTGCAATGATTCCGCCACTTACCTTCCCTGACTCCACCCTCCATTCACAGACCGATGCTTGACCATGCCCCCGCTGCCACATACCCCCACCGCCCGACTCAGGCAGGGCAGCTGTCCGGCCTGCAGCCAACTCCCCCCCCTTGACGGGAGAGGAAGTCCGCCACAACCATCTGCGCCCCCGGCCTGTGGACCACCTCGAACTTAAACGGCTGGAGTGCCAGATACCAACGGGTGATCCGCGCGTTGGCATCCTTCATGCGGTGGAGCCACTGCAGGGGCGCGTGGTCCGACCAGAGGGTGAAAGGGCGCCCCAGCAGATAGTAGCGGAGGGTGAGAACTGCCCACTTGATGGCGAGGCATTCCTTCTCTATGGTGCTGTAACTGCCCTCGCGCACCGACAGCTTGCGGCTGATGTACAGCACTGGACGGTCCTCCCCCTCCACCTCCTGGGACAGAACAGCCCCCAGCCCTCTGTCCGATGCGTCTGTCTGTAACACAAAGGGGAGAGAAAAGTCAGGGGAGTGTAACAGTGGCCCTCCACACAGTGCAGCCTTTACCTTAGAGAAGGCCCGCTGGCATTGCTCCGTCCACTGGACCGGATCTGGTGCCCCCTTTTTAGTGAGATCAGTCAGCGGGTTGGTGACATCTGAATAATTAGGTATAAACCTATGATAATAGCCAGCCAGCCCCAGGAACTGCCTCACCCCCTTTTTGATCTTGGGCCTTGGGCAGGCCGCAATCGCTGCTGTCTTATTGATTTGGGGACGCACCTGCCCATTGCCCAAGTGGAAGCCCAGATACCGTACTTCCACCTGCCCAATCGCACATTTCTTCGGGTTGGCTGTGAGACCCGCTCGCCTCAGCGACCCCAGGACGGCCCTCAGGTGTTTTAGGTGCTGCGGCTAGTCATTACTATAAATAATAATGTCATCCAAGTATGCGGCCGCATAGGTGGCGTGGGGGCGGAGGACCCTATCCATAAGCCACTGGAACGTAGCGGGCGCCCCAAACAGCCCAAACGGAAGTGTGATGAACTGGTGTAAGCCAAATGGTGTGGAAAAGGCCGTTTTCTCTCGGGATAGTGGAGTCAAGGGGATCTGCCAATATCCCTTTTTCAAATCCAGCGTCGAATAAAAACGAGCCGTGCCTAGTCGATCGAGCAGCTCGTCAATACGAGGCATTGGGTATGCGTCAAATTTAGACACCGCATTGACTTTTCTATAGTCCACACAGAACCGGACCAACCCGTTGGCCTTGGGAACCAAGACCACCGGACTGCTCCAGTCACTGTGGGACTCCTCGACAATGCCCATTTCGAGCATGGTCTCGAGTTCTTCCCGAACCACCTTTTTCTTGTGTTCGGGCAGTCTGTAAGGGCGGCTGCGCACTACCACCCCCGGGGGTGTCTCAATGTGGTGTTCTATGAGGTGGGTGCGGCCGGGCAGGGGCGAGAACATGTCAGAAAATTCTGTTTGCAACCAGGCGACCTCTGCGAGCTGGGTCGGGGAGAAGTGGGCTCCACAAGGGACCGGAGCGGTGGGTGATGCCAATTTTCCCTTTTGAACCTCCGGCCCCAGCTCCGCCTTCTCGGGAACCACCGACACCAGCGCCACGGGGACCTCCTCGCTCCAACGTTTTAACAGATTGAGGTGGTATACCTGTAACACCCCACCCCTGGCCGTTCACCTCACTTCATAGTCGACGTCCCCGACTCGCCGTGTGACCTCAAAGGGTCCTTGCCTCCTGGCGATTAATTTAGAGCTCGACGTGGGCAATAACACGAGCACTTTGTCTCCCGGTGTGAATTCCCTAAGGCGCGTGCCCCTGTTGTACAGGCGGACTTGACGTTCTTGAGCCTGCCGCAAATTCTCCTGGGTTAGGTGTGTGAGTGTGTGGAGTTTTGCACGCAGGTCAATAACGTATTGAATTTCATTTTTGCACGGGGAAGGTCCCTCCTCCCAATTTTCCTGCAGCACATCTAGGATGCCGCGTGGCTTACGCCCATATAATAATTAAAACAGGGAGAACCCTGTGGAGGCTTGTGGGACCTCTCGCATTGTGAAAAGCAGGGGTTCGAGCCATTTATCCCAGTTACGTGCGTCCTCGCTTACAAATTTTTTAATTATGTTTTTGAGGGTGCGAATAAACCGTTCGACTAAGCCGTCCGTTTGTGGGTGATAAACGCTGGTGCGGATCGGCTTGATTCCCAATAACCCATACAGTTCGCGCAGTGTGCGTGACATGAACGTAGTGCCTTGATCAGTCAGAATCTCTTTGGGGATTCCGACTCGGGAGATAATGTGGAAGAGCACTTCCGCAATACTACGTGTGGAGATATTGCGGAGTGGCACCGCTTCCGGATATTGCGTTGCATAGTCCACCAGAACTAAAATAAAGCGATACCCTCGTGTTGACCGATCTAATGGCCCGACGAGATCCATCCCAATTCTTTCGAACGGGGTCTCGATTAATGGGAGAGGGCGCAAAGGCGCTTTTGGGATGGCCGCTGGATTTACTAACTGGCATTTGCAGCACGCCGTACACCACCTATAGACATCGCCATGAATCCCTGGCCAATAGAACCGGGCCATTATTCAGGCTAGTGTCTTATCCTGCCCTAAGTGTCCAGCCATAGGATTAAAGTGAGCCGCCTGGAATACCAATTCCCAGCGGCTCTTTGGGATCAAAAGTTGGGTTATTTGTTCCTTAGTTTGAGTGTCCTGCGTCACTCGGTATAATCTATCCTTAATAATGGAAAAATAGGGGAAGGACGGGGTGGCGTTTGGCTGGAGCGTTTGACCATCGATTACTCTCACTTGGTCAAACGCATGCCGCAGAGACTCGTCTTGCGATTGCTGTAACGGAAAATCTGCGAGGGATTCCCCGAGAGAGGGAGGAGGAGCCTGCTGCTCCTCACTGTGACGCAGTGATGACGTAGACGGCTCTGTGACAGCTGCTCCCACCAACGCCACTCCAGGACCTCCCCCCGCTAAACTACGGCAGGACCCACTCTTCACTAAGCGCGTCATTGAATCCCGAAATCCCGGCCAATCAGTCCCCAAAATTATAGAGTGGGTGAGGCGAGGATTAACCGCTGCCTGAACTCTAAATTTCTCCCCTAGAAACAGAATGTAGACCGACACTAAAGGATAGTTGTGAACATCCCCGTGCACACACAACACCTTCACCAATTGTGCTCTCCCCAATGCCTCGTTTTGCACCAGGCTTTGGTGGATTGAGGTCTGATTACAGCCGGAATCCACCAAAGCCTGATACGTATCCCCTTGGATACTCACCGGTATGCGATATGCTCCGGCCCGATCGAGGGCGGTTCCTGGCGCGTCGGGGATCCGGACCACCGCGCCCACCTCCATTGCTGAGCACTGATGTTGGAGGTGCCCCGGCTCCCCGCAGCGCCAGCACACCGGCCCGGGCTCTCTCTCTGCACCGGTGTTCCAGATATCACTCACCTGAACGGAGGAAGACACAGACATGGAAGTAGGAAATGGTAGGACACCGCGGGTGCCGTGGGCCGGCTGGGGTGGAGCCGGCCCCCGCCTCCGCGGTGGGGGAATGGGGCGAGGGAGAGGAACAGAAGGGGAAAGAGAGGGAGAGGGGAGGGGAGAAGGGGAGACACGCTGATCTGCTGTTGGAACGGCCGCCATATGGTCCTCCGCCAGCTCAATGGCCTGATCCAGCGACGCTGGGCGATGGCACTGGACCCACTCCGCGGTTACTTCTGGAAGTCGAGCGACGAACTGCTCCAGCGCCACCAGATCGATGATCTCCTCGGCATCGCGGTTGTTGGCCCTCAGCCACCGGCGGCAGGCATCCCGGAGTTGCTGGCCAAACGCGAACGGCCGGCCAACCTCCTCCAGGCGCAGCGCACGGAAGCGCTGCCACTGCTGCTCTGGAGTGCGACCCATGCGCGGGAGGACGGCCCTGCGGAGGTCCGCGTAGACCAGCCGGCTGTCGGCGGGGAGCTGTAGCGTGGCCAGCTACGCCTCGCCCGTGAGCAGGGGGAGGAGGCGCGCCGCACGCTGTTCCATCGGCCAACCCCACGCCTCTGCTGCCTGCTCAAAGAGAGCGAGGAAGGCCTCAGGGTCGTCGTGCGGGCCCATCTTCGTCAGGGTGAGGTGGGAAGGGCCCGTGGCGGTGGAGGTGGTGGACCCCGCCGACACGAGTAGGTGCCGGAATGTCCGGTGATCTTCCTGCTGCGCCAGCAGCAGGGCCTCGAACTTTTGCTCCTGTTCTTCCTGGAGGGCGACCAGCGCCTGGTGCTGGCTCTGTTGGGCCGTGATGAGGGCATGGATCAGGTCCTTGAAGGGGGAGGACTCCATGGGGCTGTTCTCTCCTGCGCTCCGTCCCGAGTTTCGGCACCACTGTAGCAAGTGTTCTAGGTGGGTGGAGCACAGAAGCACGGCAGGCCAGATCTGAGTTCTCAAAACTCGTTTATTGTAGCTTTTCAGCTTATAACTATACATGCACACACGCACACACACACAGGTATCCAGGTTGGGAGTAGCCCCCTTCCTCCGCGCTCCCTCTCCTCTTATAGGGCACGGTCACTGGGGAAGACACACAAACACAGGTTAATTCCCGTCAGGTGCAATGATTCCGCCACTTACCTTCCCTGACTCCGCCCTCCATTCACAGACCGACGCTTGAAGGCTGTTCAGTTCAGGGGGATATTCAGCTTTTTTCATTTCCTGTTTTGCATTAGAGGGGATATTCAGCTTTTTTCAATGGCTGTTCACATTAGAGGGGATATTCAGTTTTTTCATGGGCTGTTCACTTCAGGGAGATATTCAGCTTTTTTCATTTGCTGTTTGCATTAGAGGGGATATTCAGCTTTTTCATTGGCTGTTCACATTAGAGGGGATATTTGTTTTTTTTTTTCATGGGCTGTTCACTTCAGGGGGATATTCAGCTTTTTCATGGGCTGTTCACTTCAGGGGATATTCAGCTTTTTCATTTCCTGTTTTGCATTAGTGGGAATATTCAGCTTTTTTCAATGGCTGTTCACATTAGAGGGGATATTCAGTTTTTTATGGGCTGTTCACTTCAGGGGGGTATTCAGCTTTTTCATTTCCTGTTTTGCATTAGTGGGAATATTCAGCTTTTTTCACTGGCTGTTCACATTAGAGGGGATATTCAGTTTTTTATGGGCTGTTCACTTCAGGGGGGTATTCAGCTTTTTCATTTCCTGTTTTGCATTAGTGGGGATATTCAGCTTTTTTCAATGGCTGTTCACATTAGAGGGGATATTCAGTTTTTCATGGGCTGTTCACTTCAGGGGGGTATTCAGCTTTTTCATTTCCTGTTTTGCATTAGTGGGAATATTCAGCTTTTTTCACTGGCTGTTCACATTAGAGGGGATATTCAGTTTTTCATGGGCTGTTCACTTCAGGGGGATATTCAGCTTTTTCATTTGCTGTTTGCATTAGAGGGGATATTCGGCTTTTTCATTGGCTGTTCACATTAGAGGAGATATTTGGTTTTTTCATGGGCTGTTCACTTCAGGGAGATATTCAGCTTATTCGTTTGCTGTTTGCATTAGAGGGGATATTCAGCTTTTTCGCTGGCTAATCACATTAGAGGGGATATTCGTTTTTTCATGGGCTGTTCACTTCAGGGGGATATTCAGCTTTTTCATTTGCTGTTTTGCATTAGTGGGGATATTCAGCTTTTTTCAATGGCTGTTCACATTAGAGGGGATATTCAGTTTTTCATGGGCTGTTCACTTCAGGGGGATATTCAGCTTTTTCATGGGCCGTTCACGTCAGGAGATATTCAGCTTTTTTCATTTGCTGTTTGGCGTTAGTGGGGATATTCCGCTTTTTCGTTGGCTGTTCACATTAGAGGGGATATTCAGTTTTTTATGGGCTGTTCACTTCAGGGGGCTAATCCGCTTTTTCATGGGCCGTTCACTTCAGGGGGATATTCAGCTTTTTTCATTTGCTGTTTGCATTAGAGGGGATATTCAGGTTTTTTTCATTTGCTGTTTGCGTTAGAGGAGATATTCAGCTTTTTCACTGACTGTTCACATTAGTGGGGATGTTCAGTTTTTTTCATGTGCTGTTTTGCGTTAGAGGGATATTCAGCTTTTTCATTGGCTGTTACTTCAGGGGGATATTCAGCTTTTTTCATTTGCTGTTTGCATTAGAGGGGATATTCAGATTTTTCATTGGCTGTTTGCATTTGAAGGGATATTCAGTTTTTTCATGGGCTGTTTGCATTAGAGGAGACATTCAGGGTTTTCATTGGCTGTTCACATTAGAGGGGATATTCAGTTTTTTCATAGGCTGTTCACTTCAGGGGATATTCAGCTTTTTTCATTTGCTGTTTGCGTTAGAGGAGACATTCAGGGTTTTCATTGGCTGTTCACATTAGAGGGGATATTCAGTTTTTCCATGGGCTGTTCACTTCAGGGGGATATTCAGCTTTTTTCATTTGCTGTTTGCGTTAGAGGGGACATTCAGATTTTTCATTGGCTGTTCACATTAGAGGGGATATTCAGCTTTTTCTTTGGCTGTTCCCTTTAGAGGGGATATTCAGCTTTTTCATGGACAGTTCGCTTCATGGGCCATTCACTTCAGAGGGGATATTAAACTTTTTTCATTTACTGTTTGCGCTAGAGGGGATATTCAGTTTTTCAGTGGCTGTTTCCTTAGAGGGGATATTCAGCTTTTTCACTGACTGTTCACTTCAGGGGGATATTCTTTTTTTCACTTGCTGCTTGTGTTAGCGGGGCTGTTCAGCTTTTTCACTGGCTGTTAGCTTTAGAGATGTGCAGCTTTTTCATTGGTTGTTCACTTCCATGGGGATATTCAGCTTTTCATTGGCTGTTCGCTTCAGAGGGGATATTCAGCTTTTTCACTGGCTGTTTGCTTCAGAGATATTCAGCTTTTCACTGGCTGTTTGCTTCAGAGGAGCTATTCAGCTTTTCATTGGCTGTTCACTTAAGAGGGGATATTCATATTTTTAATTGGCTGGTCACTTCCGTGAGGATATTCAGTTTTTCATTGGCTGTTCGCTTTAAAGGGGATATTCCGATTTTTCATTGGCTGTTCTCTTCATAAGGGATATTCAGCTTTTTCATTGGCTGTTCGCTTTAGAAGGGATATTCAGTGTCATGACTGGTTTTACCCTTCAGGGGTGATATGCAGCATTTCATTCGCAATATATTTCTCTTTTGTGCAATTTCCACTGCTGAGAAATGTTAACATTTTTTCTTGTCAAAGACTCAATAGACCAAGGTTTCACATATTGTGTACTCACACTGAAAACATATCTTAGTCCTGACATATGAAACGTGGTTTTCCTCAAATAACAAAAGGAATGTGCAGAGGCCTCTTAAGATTTATGTGCACATCACATTTAACCTGCCATGTCAGAGCTCATGCATATTTTTGACATTTATGCCAGTTTTCCCCCTCTCTCAACACATTACATGAAAAGTATGCACAAAACATACCCATATCTTAAATGAACATTCCATTGTAATCATAAATTACTTTCAGGATTAAGTTGTTTATATGAGAGCTTAAAGTAGTTGTTTTCTCAGACGCTGACACAGTGAGCAGCACGCACACCTCACAGGGTCCTCAGTTAGATCCTGAGTTTGGGTTTCTCTCTGTGTAGAGTTTTGCATGTTCTCCCTCTGTCCACATGGGTTTCCTGCTGGTTCTCCAGTTTCTTCTCACCTTCCAAAAACATGCCTTGTGGATAGATTGGCTAAATTAAATTATGAATGTGTGTGTAATGGTGTCATGTGATGGTGTGGTGCGCTTGCCTCTTTGATAAAAGAAGGAACATAGAAGGAAGGGCTGCATGCATCAATACAGAAGACTGAAATACTTCAAATATTTGCTTAATTATTATCATGGCTGGTTTGTTGAAACAAATTTTAAAAGGGGTGAATAAAACTAGAGTACGTGCAAGTACAACCGCCAAGGAAATATAAAATCCTAAAATTATAATACTTGAAGTGGGCTTGTGAGCAAAAGAATACCAATTAATAACTGAACTAAAAGTTAGCCCTGGTCATGCAGTTTTGATATATAACATAATTTACAGAAAGCATTCGGGTTACTTTTATTGAATATTGTGTGGAAGACATATACATTACTATACACTACAGTGAAGTAAAAAATAAATATATACTTAAAAAAGAAACAGATCCCATAGGGATATATCAAAACATTTTTTCAGCATGTGTGTAAAATATTACATTTAGCAAACGCTAAGCTTTAAAAGAGAACTGACTTCATAAATACAAATATGTTTCTACATAACATTTAAACCCTAATGTACATAATGGTATCTCAAAATGTAAAATCAATATTTTGTATAAGAATCTGTCTTTTTCAGTCTTCCCAAATCAAATGAAATGCTTGAAAAAACCTCAGACAAACTGTTAGCTGATGTACCTGTCTGCAGCATGTAACGTTATCTAATCCTGAGTGCAAAGCTCTGAAAAGAGACAGAGACATCAGTCTCAAAGCCAGTCATCAACTGCACAGCCACTTTTTCAGGATGACTGTAGGCCGCATGTCCTGAAGTTGTTTCAGCAAAAGATCAGCACCACTGGAAAAACTTCCATCCATAACAATCTTAACATTATTGACAGACTCTAACTTGAGGGGATTTCTGAAATGAACCATATGTTGGTCCTCACCTTTCTTCAGAAACATAGAGTTTCTGTACATACTATTAGCATTCAGTTTTTTTTGTTTTCGTTTTAATGGTTTGTCAGTCCAATCACTTTCAGCTGATTTCCTCTTGAAAGTATTTGTCGAAGGAGGCTCTTCAAATAACTTAAGTATCGATGCCTTCAACCCTAAAGGACTGAAAAGCTTTTGTGCAACTCCACTCTCAGTCTGCTCCTGATGATGGACAGCAGAATTTGATGTAGCGCCTGAAACCTTTGGGACATGGTTGCTATCTGTAGTGCTGTGTCTAAGACTTTGTTTCCGTTCTGGGTTGACTTTTAGTGTCTGTTCTGACTTTCGCGGCCGCCCCCTTTTGCGTTTAACTGGTATTGGTTCGGATGTAGGGTTCGCAAAAGCTACTTGCTCGGTTTTAGGAGGACCGTCATTTTCCGGCTCTAGATCCTGGGATTTAACCACGGAGTTCACAGGATCAGCCTTTTGCTGAGGATCAGTCTTTTGTGGGGGTTCAGCCTTTTGCTGAGGATCAGTCTTTTGTGGGGGTTCAGCCTTTTGCTGAGGACCAGTCTTTTGTGTGGGTTCAGCCTTTTGCTGAGGACCAGTCTTTTGTGTGGGTTCAGCCTTTTGCTGAGGATCAGTCTTTTGTGTGGGTTCAGCCTTTTGCTGAGGATCAGTCTTTTGTGGGGGTTCAGCATTTTGCTGAGGATCTGCCTTTTGCGAGGGATCAGCCTTTTGGGTGGGATCAGCCTTTTCTGCGGGATCCACCTTTTGCTGAGGGTCAGCCTTTGGAGCAGGATCGGTATTTTTGTCAGAATCAGCCTTTTCAGCTTCAGTGGTGTCTGATGAAATTTCATCTGATTTACTTCCTTCTTTGTTCCTTAATCGTGAGTTCTTCTTACAAAATATGAAATGGCTCCTCTGATTCTCAATGTAGCGTTCTGTGAGACCGTGAGTGGTGTAATGCTTAACTATATTCCGTTCTGTGTTTGAGACTGAGTCACAGCCCTTAATCATACATGGGTACTGTAGAGGAAACTGCCCAGTGCACATAGCAGATGCCTCATCCTTGGACTTCAGAGAAGGCTTTCCGAAGCTTGTCCAGTGGTTACGGGCTTTCTCCTCCTTTTTCTTTGAATTTTTCTTTTTCAGTTTGATCTTGTTACTTGAAATATTCTCCTTCCCATCATTAGGCTTTGCGCCAAGCGTTTTTGCCGATTCTGTCTCTGCTTCACACTTTTTTGGTTTCTGTTTAATGGTGTCAAAAGGTGTTTGATGCTTTTTCATGAAATGTCGTAGAAGATTTGACTTTGTGGTATAGACCCGGTCACAACCCTCATACTCACACTTGAATGTGAGGTCAACACTTTCAAAGTCTCCATCCGCAGAAACTCTTATTGCTTTGTGGTCGTTCTTAATATGATCAATGTATTTCAGATGGCACGTGAAATATGCAGAGCATTTGGACTGATCGCACTGAAATTTCCCTACCTCAATACCCGACAGCAAAGCACTTGCTTTTTCTAACGTGCATCTGTGAAGCAACAGATAATGCTTGAGTAAGCTTGTAACTTTGGAGACAACCTTGGAACATTCCTTCACTTGACATTTAAATTCATGGACACGAGTAGACCCATCATCATGATCTCCACTGATCTTTTCATTTGCTTCATCTAGAATCTCTGACTGATGCATCGCCTTGTAATGTAAGATGAGATTTTGCTGGATAGAAAATGCTGCTACACATCCTTCATGGACACATCGGTATGGCCTGTACAAACTAACATCATCATTTGCATCAACAGGATCGACTTTGGCCACAAGCTTTTTGCGTGGTTTCTCTTTTTTAAGGGGTTCAAACCTCTCCTTAGGTTTTGCCTTTTTTGACTTGTTCATTTGTTCAGTCACGCTTTCTCTCACATGTGTGGATGAGGCATTGGCAGCTTGCTCCAAAACACAGTTTTTGTCAACAGGAACAGTGTTCCCAGCTGCCAGTTCTTGATTAACACCTATTGTTGAACTCTGCACATTTGGGTTATCTGCAGTGTGACAAGGACCTTGCAAAGGTTTTAAATCCTTTTCTGATATTAAAACAGGACCTGGATTTTTCTGTAACACATCTGCAGCTGGACTAATCACACTACTTATTAGGGCAACTTGATTAAGGCATTGGTTTTTTCCTGCAAAGTCTGCTGGTTCACTCTTTATATTAGTACCTACCATGCCAAAAGTTACGTTTGACAAAGACTGCAGGGATGAAAAGCTGTTTGTCTGAGGGCTGGCAAGGTTCTTAGTTGCATCTTTTGATGCGGAGTTAGATGCTTTTGTCTTTCTGCTTTGTCTGCCAATTTTTAATTTAGATATTTCCTCCTTTGATAAGCGATGTACATTTTTATAGTGGATTTTAAGGCCTGTGGTTCTGGTAAATGTCTTTGAGCACATGTGACAAATGTATGGTGATAATCCGTCTGGGTTTTTCTTTAGTTCATTTACCTTGTCCTCAGTGAATTCGTGTACTCGGATGAGGTGTTTAAATAAAGCTTCCTTTGTCATTGCACCATAGGCACAGCCATGTTCAGTACATCTGAATGGTTTGAGAATGTTCTTCAGATCACGACTTTCTCCCTGACTTTTGGATTTATTACAGCTCTTGGGTGTTGTTTTATTGACAGCCATAAGATTTTGCAAGGCAGGTGGTCCAACTTTTAGGGTGTCTTGGGTGAGTCCATCGACTAAATCTAGGCGCTGTAATGCCCGTTCAATTTCTAAAATATTGCCATCTTCAACGGGAGATGTAGAAGAAGATATTTCAGCTTTAAAGTTCTTTTCAGCATCAGTTGCTGGCAAGTCAAGAATTTTCAAAGATGGCACATTAGATGAACTTCCACTCTGATTATTAGGGGCTACGAAAGGACTTTCGGATGTGTCTCCAGATGACAGATGTCCATTCTGAAGACTGTAATTTGGGCTTTGGATGTCTGTAAAGCTGCTACTGTTCAGGACATTTGATTCAGACTGCTGATGTACAAGTGACTGGGGATCTTGGCCATGCAGGTCATTTCTGTGAAGAGATACTGGGATGGTTGAAATGTCGGGATCGTTCAGAAAATCAAGAAATGATGTCGGCAAATCAGCAGTTAGATCAACTTCATCTAATGGCCTGCACTGGGAGCGCTTAGATAAGTGTCCTCCAAGGGACTTGGTGCTGCTAAACTCTCTGTAGCACCTGCAGCAAATAACTTTTCCATCCTTTATTATTGCAGGCCACTTAGTCCTCTTCGATGATCGAACTTTCTTCATTTTTGTGATTTCACCAGGACTTGTAATGCTCTTATCACCACAAGAAACATCTTCACTTGTCACTGGTGACATTTCTTGTGTGAGTAAATCATTATTCTGTTCATTTTCAATTGCTGTAGTGCTGGCATTGGAAACAGAAAAACATTCAGGTTCTTCTTTGCAAATACGTGATACAAAATGGGTTTGACTTTTAACTTCTGATGAGAACAGCGGATTAGCATCACTAACCGGGTATTCTTTTTCTGGCTTTAACAGAGATTGTACTGAAGTGGAACACGTCTCTGCTGGATAAGATGAAAAATATTGACTGAAATTCTGATCCGATACAGAATGCAAATCGCTAACATCTGGGGGAACGACGCTGTTATGGTTTTGTCTGATCTGCATGTATCCAAGTTCTTCACTTGATGCCATTTGTGATATCTCACATGTCTGGTCACCATTAAGTGCATGTAACACCCTTAAAGAGCTTGAGACATATTTAGAAGCTTCGTTCATTACACTTGAGTGCGAATCCATGTTTCCTGTTGACAGTGCGTTGCCGTCGTCAGCTAAGGAAGGAGCATAATCCATGTCTCTTTCTGACAGTAGGTCAGTGTGTGACATGTATAATGGATAAGACTGCTGTAAGCCGTCAGGCATAATCATTGGCGGGAAGTGATTCTGCAGAGAATAATCAGAATTGTATCCATCAAATGAAGTTGAACTCCACGACTGAGCCATCTGTGATTGTATTAACGGAGGAGCAGTTAGTTGAGCTTCATTCTGAGCTCCTTCAAATGGAGGGCAAAATTTGGCACCAAAAGTTTGTGTGTTTATAGGACCAGAGAGATGGGGAATAGGGTCTGCAGCTGTACAGTCTGGCTGACGCTTCACCTGCTGGATTCCTGGATACTGGTGGGGTACTGCCCTTGTAGAAGATTTTATCCGCTTTTTGGAAATCGGAATATTTGAGTGTTTAGGGTCGGATGAAGATTTTCTTGCAGCAATTTCTGCAATCCTCTTGTACTTCCTTGACAGTTTCCACTCCTCGAAAGCTTCAATATGCACATTTTTTACATGTCTTGACAAACTTTTTGAAGTGCTATATTTTCGCGTACATGTCTCAAATGGACAGATGTGAGTGAGATTCTCCCCTCCATTTTCCATATTTGCCTGCGACCATGGCTGCATACATGCATTTGGCGGAGTTCCATTTTGTAAATCAGGTGTCTGACTAGTTGTGAGCTGTGTCCCAGTGAAGAAAAATAGCTTCTTATCTTTTAATATTGGCTGAGGCGCTGCATCAGTGTTCTCAAGAGTATTCAACATAACAGAATCATCATACTTGACTGGAATGGGCATTAGTTTCACATAGCATGATCGAAGATTAACCTGGTTTGCGGAATCAACGCCAGATTCTGTCATACAAGCTGTGTTTAGAGTCTTAGTTGCTTCATTAGTCTGTGCAACAGAAGGGCTCCTAGCTGGTGACTGGTCATGTGTGACTGATGATTCACGTGTGTAAGAAAAAGAGAGATGAGGCTCCTCTACAGATCCATGAGTAGAGTTTAACGTGTTCTCAACAGTGTGTTTCATGTTCTGTGGACTACAGTCTTGTAGAACATCAGCGGTTTTGTTTGAGGTCTGTTCTATGTTCAAAGAATTCTGGGGGTTTGTCTCATTTTGAAGCCTTAAGCTCTCAACGTCAGCAAACTCTGGCTTCGTGTGATCTTTCTGATGTAAATTCAGCTGAGACAGAGAGTAAAATATCTTGCCACAATTTTCACTTTTGCAAGTGAACGTGATGTAGTGTTGTGCTTCGTGATCATAGAGTAAGTAAGCTTCACTGAATACTCTCCCACAGTTTGGAAACATACACTGTGCCTGGAATTCTGAATGCACCTTTCTGTGCATGAGAAGTTCAGCATGCGAGTTAAAGCTGCATTTGCATCCCAGCTGAATGCAGAAATATGGTTTTTCGCCACAGTGCATTTGCAAGTGATCATTTAAATGGGTCATATTAACGAACTGTCGACGGCAATACTGGCAAATGGCTTTCTGGCTTTGTACTTCAAGAAAATGTGTAGCCTCCGCTTCGTTTTTGTGAGCCTTAACATGTGCAACCAAATTTCTGAAGTACTTGAATACTTTCTGACAGCTTGTAACAGGACAAGAACAATCCTCAGTGTTTTCAACATCACGTACAGGGTTCCCTCGTTTCTGAGAGCATAGTTTAGGTTTAACATTTCCAGCAGTGCTAGAATTAGTGTTTGAAGTTCCTACAGCAGTAGGGCACACGTTCTGGCCAACCTTTACAGCCGATTTGCTGTAGTCTTGTTTACTATCAGTCAACAAGGGTTGATTCGGTTTTTTGTCTTTTGCATTCATAGCAGCAAGCCGTTCTTTGCACGACTGTTTCACGTGTGATGCTACATGAGGCTCAAGAATTACTCTCGTCTCGAATGTCTTAGTACATATTGGACAACGGAAAATACCATCTTGGACATGCTTCAGTGCATGCTTCACTATCCTGTGCCCAAGGAACTCCTTATCACACAGTACACAATACTGCATATAAGCTTGCCAGTTGCGAAACCTTGCAGACACAAATCCCTTTTCTCTCAGCTTTTTCATTTCTCTTTTTTTCTTTCTTTCAGCTTCCATACCACCATCCTCATTTGCTGGACTAAAGGTAAATTCCAGATGTTTGAAGTCATTCTCATCAGCATCCAGAAGCCCTTCATTTTCCTCACTGTCATTCAATTTGTCAATGGAGGACACAATAGATGCTTCCTCCCCCATTAGAGCAAGGCAATGGCGCTTCAGAGTTTTCCAGTCCCAGAACTCGGGGTCAAAAGGCCACTGCGTTTTCAAGGCCAATAACAAATCACAGCGTAATGAATTTGGAATCGGGAGACTTTCCTCCTCAAGTTTCTGGTCAGGTTCATTGAAGAGTGTTTCAACCGCATAGTAGGAATCCACAGTGGGCTTCACAAGAAACTCAGTTAACTGGCATGCCCGCTTCACTTCCAAGTCTAAGGGCAACAAGCAGGAGATAGTTTTGCAGATAGTTGTGTTGCAGTCTTCATTGTCACTCACTCCTATTTTCAGAGCTTGAATGCACATTTCAATGCACACTGGAAGTCCTTCATTCTGAACCTGGAAACGAGACAAATGTATAATATTACTTTGATTTGTGATACTACATCCAAGTGAATATTCTTGATTAGTGTATGAGATAAAACGAAGCCTTACCTCTGCTTGGATAACTTTGATGAGGAGAAGGATATGGTAAACGCTGCCAGAGAGTTGTGCTAACAATCTGCATTGATCCAAAAAGGCTTGTGCTGATTCAAGACGTATCAGAAGCTTACTCCAAAACAGTGTCAGTTCCCTGCAATTTAATGAAAACAAATTAACTCAATTTATCTTATTGAAACAGAAGCAAAGTAGATCATCAAAGACAGACAAAAAAAAAAAGAATGCTTGTTAGTCGCGATATAATCACTAATTATTCTATCCACATTCATTGGATATGAGCAGTCGGACGCTCTGATTGGCTACTCTACTACTAGGCTACCAGCTCATATACCGTCAGTAGAGGAAAACAAAATGGCGGCGCGTGTTGCTGAACCAACCGAAGACGAAATAAAAACTCTACTTAAAAACAAAACCCGAAAAAAATACAAAAAGCACCAAAATATAGAATGAAAGTATTTGATGGTAAAAACATCTTTATTTTATTTTTCAAAAATTATTATTATTATAGCATTTTTCACAAATTGCTACTGTTATTTCGCCAGTTTGTTTACATTCTAAGCAGAAATTATTTTTAGTGCTGTCAAAAATGTCGCGTTATTAACGCGTTAACTTGACTCAATTTTAACGGCGATAATTTTTTTATCGCGAGATTAACGCTCTGTGACATGATGTAGGTTTTTCATAAGCTTTTGAAACTGCCAGGAACTTGGAACAGAGACTTTGCTTAGAAAACCGATAGCAGCTAGACTGTAATGCCACGCCCCGCACAGCCAGAGTCCTCTGCCCTCCTCCCCCAAAGAACCAGCGCGGGCAGGGCGCGATAGTAGAGATGGGATTTATGGCTCTTTGATGGGATCCGCATCTTTGTGATCCGTTCTTTGAAAAGAGCCGTTCAAAAGACTGGCTAATTTGGCTCTTTTTAAATATTTATTCAGTTTTAAGAAGACAGCGTCTAAAGAAGCCAGATCCCTCTGAACTGTAAACTCAATGCTATCCCAGAAATCCTTCCTGTAATATGCAAATTTGGCCGCCTCTGATTGGACAGCGCGACGCATCAACAGGCAGAAAGTGTAAAAGTACAAAATGTGTTAAGTGAGCTGAAACAGTAAAGATCAGATTCAATGCAATATTTATCAACGAACAACTTAAACTTAATATAATAGTGTACTTTATATTATAATCAAGCATGTCAAGGCTACCGTCACTGTGTAATCTATCTCTCTGATTAGAGTTGTAGACACTCAAGCAGTAGATCACTTCTCTCATGGTTCTCTTGCTAGCCCCGCGCCGGTGCTCGGCTTAGGTTTCACTTTGTAGTGGCTGTGTCAAGACGTGTTATGTTTTGCAATAAAAAAAAAACAAAAAACATTGGTACAAAGCAAGCCCATTCACTTTTTTATGCTGATAAGAGAATTACAATGGTTTTTTTATGTGACAAAAATGTGCGATTAAATTGCGATTAATTGCGAGTTAACTATGACAGTCGCGACATTAATCGCGATTAAATATTTTAATCGCTTGACAGCACTAATTATTTTGTCGGACGTTTTGTATAAAGTTTTTATCTATCGAATTTGCAAAAAAAATTTAAATAAAAATGCTCCGTTTCTCAAAATCCAGTGAACGTGGATAGAATAAAACGGTTATTCCACTCAATCTCGTCATACACGGCTTATAGCCAAAGCGCTATGCGCCTCGTCAGCTATCAGCTCATGTACAACTCGATTCCGTGGAATAACTGTTAAATAGTATCCAATCAGGTACAGTAATTGTGAAGAGTCACATGCAAAATATCCACAGCTAATGTCATTTTCTTTTCCAGTAAGAAGTAATAAAATGCACCTTTCAATACCTTAGTAAGACAGAAATAGTCTTGAACCTGTCTTTAAATATTATACGTTATACTGATATTATATTGATAAATACTGTATAAACAAAATTTGAACGATTCAGCTGCTGAATCTCTGGAAATGAAGTCACGTTACTAATAATAGGAATAGGATGACCCATAAATAAACTTCACACACAGAATGGTTGTGTAAAAGCATGCCACCCACAGATACATTTATTATAAAACTTAAAAAAGGGTCATACCAAGCACAGTACACATCCCCTTGGAGAAGCTGCCGCTTGAAAAAAGCAGTGCAAAGGCTCAGGGCACCTTTTACGTTTTCCTCAGATTCTAAGTTACAAATCATATCCAAAGCATCTTTGCAGTCAATCTCCTTGATCTGAAACAAGAAGTTGGAAAACATTACTCAGCTTAAAAACAACTGTATTCTGAAAATGCACAATTGTGTTGATGTGTTCTACCGACAAAAACTTGGTCACACATTTATTTTAATGAACTCATATTTGTCTACATATCCATATCTACTCTTCCTTCACATAAAGATATATGAATTCAACATCAAGGACAAAAAAAACTTTCCGATGTTTTACGTATGAGAATTTCTTACTTTTCAGAGCAATCGGGAATAAAAATCCATAATAAACATTAAAAATATTCACCTCTTGCATGAGTTCTTGTTGTGACATTGTCTCACACAGACATACAAGGTAAATCTGCTTGAAATTCTTCTTTCCACCAAATTCAGGAAACTCTGCACATGTTTTTGCAAGCACTGCAGCTTTTTCCACGCACTTCTGTTTGATAAGGTGTTTTATACGCATATCAAGCAGGGTAGGTCCTTCCCGAGCTAAGAGCTCATGAACTGCGAACAAACAGATTACAAAAGTACACAAATTTCAGGTGAAACCTTGACCTGCTGTCAGAGCCACTCATTCTTCTTACTAATCCGCAAAGACAATACAATAATACAACCCCGATTCCAAAAAAGTTGGGACAAAGTACAAATTGTAAATAAAAACGGAATGCAATGATATGGAAGTTTCAAAATTCCATATTTTATTCAGAATAGAACATAGATGACATATCAAATGTTTAAACTGAGAAAATGTATCATTTAAAGAGAAAAATTAGGTGATTTTAAATTTCATGACAACACCACATCTCAAAAAAAGTTGGGACAAGGCCATGTTTACCACTGTGAGACATCCCCTTTTCTCTTTACAACAGTCTGTAAACGTCTGGGGACTGAGGAGACAAGTTGCTCAAGTTTAGGGATAGGAATGTTAACTCATTCTTGTCTAATGTAGGATTCTAGTTGCTCAACTGTCTTAGGTCTTTTTTGTCGTATCTTCCGTTTTATGATGCACCAAATGTTTTCTATGGGTGAAAGATCTGGACTGCAGGCTGGCCAGTTCAGTACCCGGACCCTTCTTCTACGCAGCCATGATGCTGTAATTGATGCAGTATGTGGTTTGGCATTGTCATGTTGGAAAATGCAAGGTCTTCCCTGAAAGAGACGTCGTCTGGATGGGAGCATATGTTGCTCTAGAACCTGGATATACCTTTCAGCATTGATGGTGTCTTTCCAGATGTGCAAGCTGCCCATGCCACACGCACTAATGCAACCCCATACCATCAGAGATGCAGGCTTCTGAACTGAGCGCCGATAACAACTTGGGTCGTCCTTCTCCTCTTTAGTCCGAATGACACGGTGTCCCTGATTTCCATAAAGAACTTCAAATTTTGATTCATCTGACCACAGAACAGTTTTCCACTTTACCACAGTCCATTTTAAATGAGCCTTGGCCCAGAGAAGACGTCTGCTCTTCTGGATCGTGTTTAGACACGGCTTCTTCTTTGAACTATAGAGTTTTAGCTGGCAACGGAGGATGGCACGGTGAATTGTGTTCACAGATAATGTTCTCTGGAAATATTCCTGAGCCCATTTTGTGATTTCCAATACAGAAGCATGCCTGTATGTGATGCAGTGCCGTCTAAGGGCCCGAAGATCACGGGCACCCAGTATGGTTTTCCGGCCTTGACCCTTACGCACAGAGATTCTTCCAGATTCTCTGAATCTTTTGATGATATTATGCACTGTAGATGATGATATGTTCAAACTCTTTGCAATTTTACACTGTCGAACTCCTTTCTGATATTGCTCCACTATTTGTCGGTGCAGAATTAGGGGGATTGGTGATCCTCTTCCCATCTTTACTTCTGAGAGCCGCTGCCACTCCAAGATGCTCTTTTTATACCCAGTCATGTTAATGACCCATTGCCAATTGACCTAATGAGTTGCAATTTGGTCCTCCAGCTGTTCCTTTTTTGTACCTTTAACTTTTCCAGCCTCTTACTGCCCCTGTCCCAACTTTTTTGAGATGTGTTGCTGTCATGAAATTTCAAATGAGCCAATATTTGGCATGAAATTTCAAAATGTCTCACTTTCGACATTTGATATGTTGTCTATGTTCTATTGTGAATACAATATCAGTTTTTGAGATTTGTAAATTATTGCATTCCGTTTTGATTTACAATTTGTACTTTGTCCCAACTTTTTTGGAATCCATGTTGTACAACACGTAAATACAACAAACACCGGAATGTGTTTTACCTTTATCAACATCGGGCATGTTGTTTGATAGAATGTGACACAGAGTGGTGTTGGTCCAAACTCCAGTTTCATTAGCTACAGCCATCAGTGTACTAAGCTGCAAATTCCCATTGCCCTGAAGAATACCATGTGCCACCTGTGAGAATGATGATAAAAGAGGTGAAGAAAATTTGCATCCTTTCATAAACTTTTACCATCTAACAAGAATTTGCAAGTGGAATTAATGGAAATTAGGTTTCATATCATTTCCACAACAAATTCTACAAAACTGGAGCAAAGCATTTATACAATTACTCACTGTGTATTTTTCATAGTTATTTTAGAACCTTTTTACAACTCAAACCATCCAATGCTTTGCCCCATACAGCATCTTTTTCTACAGAGCAATGACATGGATTGTCTGAGACAGATTGCTGCTCCAAACAGTAAATTTCAAGTGAAGCAAATTAATATCGTCTAACCTTGACAGAAGACTGAAATTCTTCCCATAGGGCACCTGGTACTTTCTCCAAGAGTGAGAGTAGAAAATCCAGACAACTCCTAAAATACAAATTTCATTTTCAATGAATGAATTGGTTAAAGTCATGTACCATAATGCACCCATCATATTTAGGTTACTTCTACTCACAAAGCTAACTTCTCAAGGACAACCGTGACATGTTCACATTCTGAAAAAAGAAAGGGGGTGGCCTCGGCAAAGCATAGTATAGCCACTGTGTACATCTCCAGCAAAGGCAGTGGATCTTCCTCTGACTTCCATTGGCCTCCATGTTCCACAAGTATCTGTTAACAGAGGGGAACAAATGGTACTGTATTGTAGCATGCCATAAATAGCCATCTTCAGTTTATCAAAATCTAGTCCAGTATCAGTCATGTTGCTGAAAAAAAAATAATAATAATTTGTGTAATATTTCTTCAGTTTTGCATTTTTCATGGTTAATGAAAAGGTTTTGAAGATAAACTGTGCACAGAAATTGGGAACATTCTGCTTTAGTTTGTTTTTAAAGGGGAACAGACCACCACGTTTTACTGTCCAGATGCCAAATTAATCACTTTGATTGGAAGTATCTGTCCTGTTGTGTTTGCTGGGTATTGTAACAAACAGATGAACAGCAATAAATTAAAAACACAGATGTGCCATGTGTTTAACAAACAGTGTAATAACTACAAATAATCCTCATGGATTTAAGCACTGAGAACATGTGCAGGTCAAAGAATTGATTCCACACATACACAGTCATTTGATAACGTGTAAATATATCATATATAAAGCATGCCAAAAAGCAATTATTTGTAAGCTATAATTTGAAAGAAACTGATATTACTGTCTAAGTTTATGTTAAAAAAAAAAAAGCGTTCCCAATAGTTTCACTCAACAAATTACAAATGTTATTCTAAATGTTATCCTCGATCACTATCTGAGCTCAAAGCCATCCTGCTGGAGTATAGGGCCAACACAAAAATAAAAACTGGGTCACTGACCAATTGCTTACAGACCACACTGTATAGATGCTTAGAAATAAGCATATACTTTTCTGAGAAAACCTGAAATGATGCACAGGTAAACTGTTAGTGCTCTGACATTACAAAAATATTATTTTTACTTGTGCATGTCCTTTAAAGGTTAAATATTTTAAAAGCAGCGTAAACTCCTTTTTCAGTGAAAACTGCACTACTGAAGCTTGAATGTTACCCCAAGTGAATAGTTTTGCCATTAAATTGTCATTACAGTGACTACGTTTACATGCACATCCAAATCGAGCTGCTGTCGGTAATCGAGCTGAAGGTCCCAGCAGGGTGCCAGAGAAATCCAATCGTACATGCACACAATGAAATCGAGCTGTGAGGTGCATTGTGCACCCGAGCCACAGGTGGCGCTACACGCCCCATCGTGTTGGTACACTTCCGGTTGTCGTCATGAAGAAGAGCTATTCAAGAGTATAAACAAAGTTATCAGCAGTGTTGCCAGATACTGCTGACGTTTTCCAGCCCAAAACATGTTCAAATCCGCCAAAATGCACTTAAAACCGCCCAATCTGGCAACACTGGCAGTTCTGTGTTCACAAGTTCCGTGCTCAAACTGTTAGGCTTGCTCTAACAGACTGTATGGCTACAAACTGTCCTGCGCAGACCACTGTTTTGTAAGACAACTTATTTTGCACAATTGTATATTTTTCTAAAGTCCATTTTTTGCTTACAATTTAACTTATGTCTTAATAAACACACAAAAAGTTCAATTGTTTTGTTTTTATTGACATTCTTCAGATGTTGGACATTATATATATATATATATATATATATATATATATATATATATATATATATACACACACACACACACATATACACACACACACATACAGTGACTTGTTTATGTACACAATTCACAGCTATGCAACAGCTGTACAGATGTATTTGGTGATACAGTAAGTGAGCTAAATTTTAACAGTGCAAACAATGCCACAAAAAGAAAAGATTCATGCCGTTGTCGTGCCGACCGAGGCTGTTGTGTTTCCCGCTTGTGGTCTCGTCACTTGTCACTTCCGGAAGGGGCAGTGCTGAAGTAAGTAGCTTGAATACGTAGCTCAATAGGGTATACATGCACTAAGTAGCTCGGCAGAAATCGCATAATCTAGGTCGTGTAGCTCGATTATGAGAAATCAAGTTCGGTTCAATTTCAGCCGAATTAAGGTGTATACATGGCATTTTGAACTTTGATTTCAGTCGAGCAACGGCAGAAATTCGATTTTCTCTATGTGCATGTAAACGCACTGAGTGTTATATGCCTTTTAACTCTGACTTGTTTGAAAATACGATGTAAACAAACTACAACACTCACAAGCCTAGTAAAATGTTATGACCAAACAACATGCAGAGATTTATTTTGTAGATTCATTCACAGAAGTTTTTCCTTTTGAGTTGTTCATAGAATTTTATGGGAATATCTGGGTCACTCCATGAAAACCACAGCCACACTGTGACATGAGGGTAAAATTCCTGAATAAGGAATTTTGAAGAACACTTTCATCCTTACGCTGACATTACCATCAGACATAATAGCACATGGGTCAAAAGATACAATCACCACTCACACCCGAGTTATAATGCATCGCATTAGGGTGTTGGACATGTAACAAGGACACAAAAATAACAATTAGTTAATCAAAAAAAGTTTTTAAAAAATAGGAAAATATTTGACAAGTCAAATAACTAACACAATCAATTAAAAAAAATTAAAAATATGAACAGAATTTTGAAAATAAATCAACGATTGCGACCAATATTAAGATCTGTTCATTTGAATATTTCAAGATAATTTTTTAGTGTATTTTCGATCCAATACAAAATAAAAAGGATTCAGAACACTGAAATGGAGATTTTCTTGAGTGCATCACTACGAAGTTAAGGTAAGTCCATATCAGATATTTTAGCTTTTATGACAATGTAGTTACAATATACACTACCGTTCAAAAGTTTGGGGTCACCCAGACAATTTTGTGTTTTCCATGAAAAGTCACACTTTTATTTACCACCATAAGTTGTAAAATGAATAGAAAATATAGTCAAGACATTTTTCTGGCCATTTTGAGCATTTAATCGACCCCGCAAATGTGATGCTCCAGAAACTCAATCTGCTCAAAGGAAGGTCAGTTTTATAGCTTCTCTAAAGAGCTCAACTGTTTTCAGCTGTGCTAACATGATTGTACAAGGGTTTTCTAATCATCCATTAGCCTTCTGAGGCAATGAGCAAACACATTGTACCATTAGAACACTGGAGTGAGAGTTGCTGGAAATGGGCCTCTATACACCTATGGAGATATTGCACCAAAAACCAGACATTTGCAGCTAGAATAGTCATTTACCACATTAGCAATGTATAGAGTGTATTTCTGATTAGTTTAAAGTGATCTTCATTGAAAAGAACAGTGCTTTTCTTTCAAAAATAAGGACATTTCAAAGTGACCCCAAACTTTTGAACGGTAGTGTATATTAACTGAGTGACTTCACTATCCACTGCACTAACTGTTGCAAGCGTAACATAGACAGCAAATTTTTAAATGTTCCCATATTACAATACACTGGTATATTATCCAATGATTGCAAAAGAACACAATGGGACAATTGATTTTAACGTTTTTGGGTATAAAGAAAAAATATTTAGAACAAGTCGCTTAACATCAACCTATTGTCTATTTCATTGGAGTGTGGAACAATAGTCCGGTAGGTTAACAACCTTTAACAGCAGGCCAAGGCTGCAGCTTTATCGACCTCAATATACCCAAAACAGGACATGATAAATCTATAAACCTTAAAATGTCGATTTTATCTATAATCTTACATTCTGGTCATTATCCTCGATTTTTTTAAATACCATAAATTGTGCTTGACTGTGGCCCTGCAATGGATTGCTGACCTGCCCGGGCTGTACCCCACCTCTCAACCGAAGTCAGCTGAGATCGGCTCCAGCTTCCCCTCGAGACCCTGACGGACATGCGGTATAGATAATGCATGGATGGATGTGCTTGACTGACTGACAGGGAAAAAGTATCGTTACTAATGGAAATCCTTGTTTTTATTAAAACGGTTTGAACGTAACCCATGCGGTTACATTTGCAATGACTTTTACTAGACCTCATACTTTTATTACAAGAAAGGGTAAAAATAAAAGCAAAAAAAAAAATTACTTTATTAGGTACGGTAAGGAATGTCACAATTTCCAACGCTAATTATTAAGGAGAATTTAGAAAGACATGTTTTGACAGTAGTTAGGAACAGGATGACACTGAAATTATCTTACGTATATCTCAACGTGCAACATTAATCATATTTAACAATATTCACTGCAGTGTTAACTTTTATTGCCAAAAATGTATATACATTTGTACGGCTGCAGTTTTCATGGAGTGACCCATCTGAAACCTGTGGCACTTCAAGAAGAACTGAAGTCATTTTTAAACTTGCTTTATTTCTTAATTAACGTGTTGTTCAATTACGTTTTCGGTTTTATTAACCTTATATCATGACTCGTATTGGCATATTACATTACACTTACTGGCCTTTTCAGTTTTTAGCCATGTTGAATGTAGTTCGAATGGTCCACAGCAGGCGTCGCTTATCTGCACGATCTTCACGAGACTTATGCAAGACTTCAAACGTGAAGTGTCAACGCTGCCATTTTGAAAACTGTTTACACAGTGGCCAGATCGCCATATCATTCCAATTTAGATTCATTTCGAGATTTGTCAGATTCATCAGTGATGAAGATTATTCCATATGACTTCGAACCAACGTGGCGTAGAGAAGAGTTGGAAAGACGACAGGATAAGGACAAGTCCGTCGTGCTGGTATTTACGTCATTACTGTCGCACAATTAAAACGTGCCAGATCAGGCGGCTGGTGGGTTTTCAAAATAATAAATACCGTATTTTCCAGACTATACGTTGCTCCGGAGTTTAAGTCGCATCAGCCAAAAAATGCATTATGAAGACGAATAAAACATATATACGTCGCACCGGACTACAAGTCGCACTTTTTTGAAGGGTTATTCTATCCATAGAATCTGTGATTCTATCTGATAAGCGGCGCGTGGTTACTGCGCAACTGCATTGTTTATTTAATAAACGAACAGCTGAGCAGTGATAACGCACCCTTTGCCCTGTAAGTAGCCTAGTCTGATTATTTTAAATATCTACTACTATATTTAATACTATCACTATCGTTATTACTAATAGCCTATATTATTATTATAACTAATATTAGTAGCCTATTACTAATCATTACTATCGTTATTACTTGCGGTGAAAAAAAAAAAAAAAAAAACATATATACGTCGCACCGGAGTATAAGTCGCATGGCCAGCCGAACCATGAAAAAAAGTGCGACTTATAGTCCGAAAAATACGGTACATGCATGTATTTTTGCGATAAATACATATTATACTGAGCGCATTTCCCACATAATCCTCACTAAGGTTTTGGACAGCACTACAAAATGGCGTCCCCACTATACAGTGCCCTATATAGTGATTAGGGAGCGATTTCGGACACAGGGAAAACTTCTGGCTTGATTACGTCAGCATTCGAAGGACGGCGCACGCATCTTTTGACAACACTAGCAGATGTTGGTCACTTTGATTTCCGTTGTACGTTTTACGTCCGTTCTATGAAATCTCGCACAGGTCTCGGCAAATCTCGTTTACGGCCATCACTTTGACATATGGACTGATATATTACATAGCATATTTCAAACACTCATAACTTGCTATAGCAGTGACAAAGTAGCTGTCAGAAATGCATTCATAAAATGAGATAAATAGAATTTTGATGATAAAAAAAATTTGCTTTCAGTTCCTCTTTAAATGTCACCGACCTTCCAAGAAAATGAAGCCAAACATAAATGTCTCGTAGAGGTTAAAAAAAAAAAAAAAAGGACTGGTTAATTAGTTTAGCCAGATTGTTAAACGAGCAAAACCCTAGACCTGTTAACTAATAGCCATCTTTCAAAATGGTTGGGTAAGATGCAAAGCTGAAGCTCGGAGTTATTTTGAAACAATAAATGTTATCTTAATATAGTTTATAAAAAAAAGAAAGAAAAGAAATTGGGCGGCACGGTCGCCTCACAGAAAGAAGGTTCCGGGTTCGAACCCAGCGGCCAGCGAGGGCCTTTCTGTGTAGAGTTTGCATGTTCTCCCCGTGTCTGCGTGGGTTTCCTCCGGATGCTCCGGTTTCCCCCACAGTTCAAAGACATGCGGTTAGGTTAATATGGGACGGCCTTGGGCTGAGGTGCCCTTGAGCGAGGCACCGAACTCCTAACTGCTCCCCGGGCACTGTTAGCATGGCTGCCCACTGCTCTGGGTATGTGTGTGTGTGTTCATATGGAATCAATTTTGTGCCAAAATGTTCATACAATACTTTTGAAATATCAAACAAAAACGACAAATCAAAATACAAAAAAAAAAGTCAATTTTTTTAGACTGGCAAACAAATTATTAGTGTAATCGTGCAAAATATCAGTCTATTACTCTTCAGAAACCTTTTATTTTTGTTCCACGTCTTTCTCAGTTTTGTTTGACGTAATTTATTTTGGTTGCGATTCCAGCTTTCTCGTTTGCGCTCCCTGACTTTTTGCTTGCAGTTTTGGCACAAACTTCACGTGTGGGTGGGCTGTCCAGGAATGCATTCCCATTGGCTAACTTGTGTTTGACTGACAGCTACGCTCAGCGATTCCCCCGGAGGCTACTGCGGCCATTTCCTACTCGGATTCTGGCGGACTGTTTGACGAGTGGCCGATCCATTGAAGGTACACAAGGATCGAGTGGACTTCAGTGGCGACTATGATATTGAACTAATTCAACAAAGTGTAAGTACGGGACAAATGTGTTGTATGTGTTGCAGTAGCACACATTATGCAGGTCTGTTTAACGTTAGCAAGACAGCTATTATATTGGGTAGTGGAACTAAGTCTAACATTTGACTTGCCACGAAACGCCTGCATAATGTGCACTGCTGCAACACATACAACACATTTGTCCCATACTTGCACTTTGTTGAATTAATTCAATATCATAGTAGCCACTGAAGTCCACTCGATCCTTGCTTACCGTCAATGGATCGGTCACTCGTCAAACAGTCTGCCAAAATCCGAGTAGGGAATGGCTGAGCGTAGCTGTCAGTCAAACACAAGTTAGCCAATGGGAATGCATTCCTGGACAGCCCACCCACACGTGAAGTTTGTGCCAAAACTGCAAGCAAAAAAAGTCAGGCAGCGCAAACGAGAAAGCTGGAATCGCAACCAAAATAAATTACGTCAAACAAAACTGAGAAAGACGCGGAACAAAAATAAAAGGTTTCTGAAGAGTAATAGACTGATATTTTGCACGATTACACGAATAATTTGTTTGCCAGTCTAAAAAAAATTGACTTTTTTTTTTTTGATTTGTCGTTTTTGTTTGATATTTCAAAAGTATTGTATGGACATTTTGGCACAACATTGATCCCATATGTTCACTGCTTCAGATGGGTTAAATGCAGACAGGAAATTTCACAAGTGTGTGATGAATAAAGTTGTGCTTTGCTTGATCAACATTCCATTACATTTATTAGCCGCGAGTTAAAAGTTCACCCGGAAATAAAGCCAAGTAACTAATGTTAGTGAAAAATCCGTAAATTTGAGAATATCCACAAAAAAGTTAGGTATTTATAATGGAGAAGAAAAAAATAAAAGCATTCCATACAGGAGATAGATATCATAGATGTAGTACATAAATGGGTATAATGATCAGAGAGAGAGGGGGGAGAAGAACAACACTCAGGGGACTACTGAGCCAACAGAGATTATTCAATAATTTATTTATTTACTGGGTTTTTTGTTTAATAGTACTGGGGTGGGGCTCTTGGGTTATACAGAGTTGTCAAATTATCAAAGCATGGTGTCCCAGCCTGGATATGTATATTAAATAAAAGATTTAAGCTCACTCACAGATGCATGTATTTATGACTTGGTTGTAACACTAGCTCTTTGCCTCCATATTGCCCAGCCCCATTTCTCTGACCAGCTCGACCCAATTCCATTAAAATGTGTGTCTTCACTACAAGTCGGCATTTGATCAGTTAGTTAGCAGCTACTGCCATCTTAATTTTAACCATCTGCTCATCCCTTAACACACTCTGTCTATTTATGCAAGGGGAAAAATAACAATAATAATCGAACGAATAAAATGCAGGAGGAGGAGGAGGAGGAGGCATGCAACTACAACGTTTCATTAATGTCATGCACGGGCTCTGTGGCAGCTCTTGAAACTGCACAAGTAGCATTTATGAACTGATTTCAACATTTAATGATAAATTGTGTTGGTTGTTATCATAAATAACACCGAACCGTTTAGAATTGCAACCGTAGTCCGGATGCTTGTGTGGATGACCGTGTTTTAGGTCGAGACCCTCCCTTATTATCAATGCAATTAAGCGTTAAGGTGCCACAAAAAGCTAGCCAGCTAGCCACTTAGCCGAGTAGCTATCAGGGGGAAGGGAAGAAGGGAAGGGAAGAGAAGAGAAGAGAAGAAGGGGAGGGGGGGGGCTTGGCAGACTACAACATACCTGCTACTTTTGCAACAGAAATACAGCAATGTGAAACTCTATACCGCTAACAAACCAGCCGTTTTGTATAAATGTGTTATTTTCGATATTTAATTCAAGAAGCACAATGCGGTGTCTAAAGCCGCCGAGGTATTTCCCTCCAGCCGGTCAACGGACCGATAGTCTGCAGGACAGAGCTAACGGAATTAGCCATCCAAGCTAACCCGTTCTCTGCGATGATGGAGACGTGCAACTCTCCCACCAATCTGCCTCAAACCGAGCGGGCAAAAATCACAGGAAAACCCAAACCTGGCAAAATTCATGGCAGAAGCGAGCGGAGGCGTCCAACGCCGAGTCTGCGCTGTCTCGTAACACCGTAGTTAATTCCTGGAAGCGTTTTCTCAGGGCCACGGTTTCTTCTCTTCTGTTGTATTCTTTCTCAGCCTCCTCCTCCGCCATCTTCACAACAATCACGGCTGCGCGCGCCCGCTAGGCCCTGCTCTCGCGGTCCGTGCCGCGCGCGCGCACTACGTGCTCGACGCCTTTTTCTTCTTCTTCTTTTCTTTTCTTTACGTGAGCTGCTTTTAGGTGTGACTGACTTCACAGATAAAACCTTTTTTTTTTTTTTTGGAAATATGTTTTGTTTGTTTTTCCTTCCTTGAATTGTCGTATAACGTTTCAATGCAGCATGCAAAAATATTAGAAAAAGAAGTCAGGCTTATCCTTTACATCATGTACAGTACAGTACAGTACAGCTGCACATTTTGGTGTTTTTTCCCTGCTCTAACACACCTGATTTGACTCATAAACAGCCATTCCTTAGCTGAAGTGGACATGCTGGCACGCTTCAAGCAGGGCAGGGGTACACCAGGACTATAAGGTTGGGGAAGCTGTGGCCAGTGTGTAAGGTTCGTCATGATAGAGCACCCCACAGTTCAAAGACCTGCGGTTAGGTTAATATGGGACGGCCTTGGGCTGAGGTGCCCTTGAGCGAGGCACCTGACTCCCAACTGCTCCCCGGGCGCTGTTAGCATGGCTGCCCACTGCTCTGGGTATGTGTGTGTGTTCATTGCTTCAGATGGGTTAAATGCGGAGAGGAATTTCACAAGCGTGTGATGAATGAAGTTCTTCTTCTCTCGCGCACGAATAAAGAGGATTAAGGGCCTTGTGCAAGGGCCCATCAGGGGCAGCTTAGCAGTGCCAGGGCTTAAACTCATGACCTCCTAGCTCGAAGACATTTCCCCTGAAACAGCACTGCCCCAAGACTGGAACCTAAAAATCTACACAGTATGCCAATTTGCCTGTTTTTATCTCTTTAGAAAAAGAAGTCAGCCTTATCCTTTATCACGTACAGCAGAACCCAACCCTGGTCCTGGAGAATCCCCTGTCCTGCACATTTTGGTGTTTTTTCCCTGCTCTAACACACCTGATTTGACTCATAAACAGCCATTCCTAAGCTGAAGTGGACATGCTGGCACGCTTCAAGCAGGGCAGGGGTACACCAGGAGTATAAGGTTGGGGACCTGTGATGTACAGTATAGAGTGCTCCGAGATGATGCTAAAAAATAGTAACACTGCGGTCTGCGAGGCCATCTTGGAAGTCACTCGTTCCAGAGCGCTCATAGAGTACACATCAGCTATTTACATCCACCGATTCGTTTCCGCGTTAGAGGGCTTAGAAGCTTGGATTTTTTAAGAATTTAGACATCTGAAGTGATGGAGCACTACTGTGATAGTTTAGATAAGCAGACACGGGAGCGTTATGCTGAGAAGTTACATTTCATTGGGAATGTAGATCCATACACTGTTAGTGAGAAGGAATGGAAAGCTGACCCCAGCTTGTTGCCACATGTGACATACATCGATCTTGTGAACTATCTAGTGTTTCACCCAAGTCCATTTTGTGAACTAAAGGATTTCCAGAACTACAAGAGTATGGAAGCATACGATAGATTTGTGTCCGGTTGGGTCCGCGATGTGTCGGTGTTATAACTATTATAATTATTATCAATTATTTTAGTCAGTGAATAAAATGTAGGCCTAGTATGTAACTTGTACTAACAGCATGTGTACATAAACATTACTAGGCCTAGATCTTAAATGCCATTTGATGCAACAATGCACTGCAGTAGACATAAGCTACCTAATGTGACAAATATATCCATTAATCATTGCTGAAAGTACATAGAAAAGATAATAGTTTGTATCACATTTATTTTAGTAACTATGAAATTCAAGACAATATTAACTTACCTGTCACAAAGTGATCAGAACAAATCCGGATACAGTCAAGTTGTCCTAAATTTGATCGGTTGATGGCAGCCAGCCACTGTCGTTTCCTCCGCTCGCTTTTCTCCTGTGCTGCAATTCCCTGGTTAGTCACAACTTTAGGGAGTCTGTAGAAGCTTTTGCCACCCTTTTCCCCCCGGCTACTACAGCCAACAATGACACACGTATTCGGCATTGTCACCCCTTTTTGCTTCGCTGAACAACAACAATGCACTGACACAGCCTGACCCAGGCGACCTTTGACTTCCAATATGGCCGCCACTGGGTTCGCGCTGACCTCGAAGCACTCTATAGTCAAATTCTTTCCTTCGGATAGGAAGCTGTGGCCAGTGTGTAAGGTTCGTCATGATAGAGCACCCCACAGTTCAAAGACCTGCGGTTAGGTTAATATGGGACGGCCTTGGGCTGAGGTGCCCTTGAGCGAGGCACCTGACTCCCAACTGCTCCCCGGGCGCTGTTAGCATGGCTGCCCACTGCTCTGGGTATGTGTGTGTGTTCATTGCTTCAGATGGGTTAAATGCAGAGAGGAATTTCACAAGCGTGTGATGAATGAAGTTCTTCTTCTCTCACGCACGAATAAAGAGGATTAAGGGCCTTGTGCAAGGGCCCATCAGGGGCAGCTTAGCAGTGCCAGGGCTTAAACTCATGACCTCCTAGCTCGAAGACATATCCCCTGAAACAGCACTGCCCCAAGACTGGAACCTAAAAATCTACACAGTATGCCAATTTGCCTGTTTTAATCTCTTTAGAAAAAGAAGTCAGCCTTATCCTTTATCACGTACAGCAGAACCCAACCCTGGTCCTGGAGAATCCCTGTCCTGCACATTTTGGTGTTTTTCCCTTCTCTAACACACCTGATTTGACTCATAAACAGCCATTCCTAAGCTGAAGTGGACATGCTGGCACGCTTCAAGCAGGGCAGGGGTACACCAGGACTATAAGGTTGGGGAAGCTATGGGCAGTGTGTAAGGTTCGTCATGATAGAGCACCTCACAGTTCAAAGACATGCGGTTAGGTTAATATGGGACGGCCTTGGGCTGAGGTGCCCTTGAGCAAGGCACCTGACTCCCAACTGCTCCCCGGGCGCTGTTAGCATGGCTGCCCACTGCTCTGGGTATGTGTGTGTGTTCATTGCTTCAGATGGGTTACATGCAGAGAGGAATTTCACAAATGTGTGATGAATAAAGTTCTTCTTCTCTCTCTCTCTCTCACGAATAGAGGGGATTAAGGGCCTTGTGCAAGGGCCCATCAGGGGCAGCTTAGCAGTGCCAGGGCTTAAACTCATGACCTCCTAGCTCGAAGATATTTCCCCTGAAACAGCACTGCCCCAAGACTGGAACCTAAAAATCTACACAGTATGCCAATTTGCCTGTTTTAATCTCTTTAGTGTGATTTAATGGGTCAGAAATGCTTAAAAATTTTTACTTTTCTATAACAATTTGCTATGTTCTTTCTTTCACATGTGTCAAGTGGAAAGATACCAAGTACTTTAAAAAATAATATATTTTGTAAGCTCTTGAGTGGCAGATCATTTTCTTTTGAGTATAAGTGTTCATTTGTATACTACTACACTAGTAATTTTAAAAGATAAAATAATATTCAAATTATAATATTAATGACTCGAATAAGTAATAAAGAGATAGATAGACATTGATTGATTGATTGATTGATTGATTGATTGATTGATTGATTGATACATACATACATACATACATACACACATACATACATACAGAGTTGCAGCATATGCTTTATTTTAAAGGCACATTTGACAAATTCCACACTGCAATTTGGTTTACTTCTCTAAAATAGTAAGACAAGTAATTACAGCTTAATAACAAATTAAACTTTAAGCACAGAAAATTTATACACATGAGCACGGGGTAATTTTTTGTTATGTAACATGCATTCAAGGGATTTCTTTAACACACTAGTCAAATGTGTTTGTTTTGAAGTCATGACAGCTAAAATTTATGATAGTAGCAAGTGCTGCAATGGCAGTCTGTATGATTCACTAGCTTTACATCATTAACAATAACCTGTGGGACCAGAAAAAGGAGAATATCAGTAAAACCTGTAACATTTTACAAATAACACATTTTTTTTTAATATCAAGTATAGTGTTCTGGTTTTAATTATCTTACCCGTCTAACCTCTTTGGCAACACAACACGTGGCTTCAGATGTGATATTCTTTGGGACCAACATAGTTTTCTTGGACCTCAAAGGAGTCGGATAAGCTCTGGAAAAGCAGCATCCCATGCACTGATACACAGGTGCACCGGGTTTTGAGAAAATATTGTTCTCCTTGAGTTTGCACTCTTCACAGCCAACTTTTCAGACAATGAGCAGAAATAATAACATCAGCATAAATACAAATTCATATGGATTCTTATGCCGATTAATTTATCAGTTATTGAACCTCTATTTGCTCTGGTGTTGTTTTAGAGTCATAATTATGCTGTAAAATAAAGGAATTAACTTACAGTCATTGTTTGGATAAAGCTGTCCAATTTCAATTACAACAGACAGTAAAAGGATTGTTGCTCCCGTGTATTTAAGAATCAGAATCATCCTAGCTATGGACAGTCTGAAAAACAAAAATATACATTAAAAATCACTTCTCTATAACAGTCAAATTAGCTATTTATCATTATAAAATTCCAATGAGTGTTAATAATTTAGAAATAATACCGTTGTTCTTCTTCACACCAAACACTCACCAATGCATATGTCCTAAATGCACCTCAGGAGTTTTATAGTCTCTCCTAACCACACCTACTGAATAAAACTCCAAAAGTTCTTCCTCCAGTTAATTCTTGGTATGACTCACTGGCCTTTATCTGACCTTATAGTCCATTAAATGAATGAAAGGAAAAACTGAATATGCACTGTTGTAAACAATATTTGGGGTTGATAATACAGGTGTGGATTACACTAAACATTATTAAACACCACGTAATCAAGTAGAATGCAGCAGTGTATCCAAGCAGCCACTGTTCTTGATCTGTTCCACATTATCAAACTGAGTGATTCTTTCTTCTGCGAATTTGTATTTGGTAATTCTTTAACGGTACAGACTAATAAAATAATGTGGCACTATAATCCCAGTATACATTTTTGCTAGGCCTCATTATTGATGATAGGAGAAAGCTAGAAATGTTTGATCTGAGATTTGAACAACCATTTTCGGCTGCCCTATTTCAGTAAGAAATGTTGCAGAAGTTAAAGTTGCCATTATTATTTCCCAAGTTTCTTTTCCCTTGTAATTTCTGCAGTTAACACTAGCATCCACCTCTATTTAACTATTCAACTATACAAATCAAAAATGAATATTTGTTTGCACAACTATCTTTTGAGTTTTCCGTTGTCGCTAATCCATTTATCCTTGGTTGTGTTGGAAACCAGAGTCTGAGCTCAGACAGCTGTAACCTAATACATTGTGTGGCAGATGGAACACCATATCTTGGGTTAAAAGATTTATTTAACTTTCCAGGGTTTCATGTAAATGCTATCTCATTTAACAAAAATGTTCCTTTTGTTGTTCATTAACGCAACCAAATTGAAAATTGGTCAGTTCACTATTTCCATTAGAAACCATTAAAGTCTTTGGGTGAAGTTTTTTGGTTCAACACAAATATAAGAAGTTAAGTGAATTTTTATTAACCTTGGTACTGGGAGGTGTGGCTCGCTTAGACAGACATACAGAAAATAAATGAAGAATAGCTCCACAATTATCAGACCAATATACATAATCTTGGTCTCTATGGCTCCGTATGACCTCAGAGACTATATTTCAAGTATCAGTAACATTGTGACCGTTACTATACCTGAGTAAATTAAGAAGAAACCTTTATTTGTCACATGCACACTTCAAGCACAGTGAAATTAATCCTCTGCATTTAACCCATCTGAAGCAGTGAACACACCCAGAGCAGTGGGCAGCCACCCCAGAGTGCCCGGGGAGCAGTCGGGGTTAGGTACCTTGCTCAAGGGCACCTCAGCCCAAGGCCACCCCACGTTAACCTAACCGCATGGCTCTGGACTGTGGGGGGAACCGGAGCACCCGGAGGAAACCCACGCAGACACGGGGAGAACATGCAAACTGTGATAAACCAAAGGAGAAATTTACTTTTTTTTTTTATCCTTGCCTAAAATTTATTCTCGGATAGACAGTGGATCCCATGGTTCTATACACAAAGATGCCAATTTTTAAATTCAGCAATTCCTTGATGACAACTGTACCAAAAAACATAAATATGCCACAAATCTCATCGATACTACAAAGGTTTTCATAAGGTGGACTCTCCATTTGCCAACTTGGATACCTAAGGTGTGCCAAATAGATTTTTAACCAGTTGAAAGTAAATCTGACTATAAAATACTACTGATGATTCTACCATTCTCAAAAATCTCATCTCATTATCTCTAGCCGCTTTATCCTTCTACAGGGTCGCAGGCAAGCTGGAGCCTATCCCAGCTGACTACGGGCGAAAGGCGGGGTACACCCTGGACAAGTCGCGAGGTCATCACAGGGCTGACACAGAGACACAGACAACCATTCACACTCACATTCACACCTACGGTCAATTTAGAGTCACCAGTTAACCTAACCTGCATGTCTTTGGACTATGGGGGAAACCGGAGCACCCGGAGGAAACCCACGCGGACACGGGGAGAACATGCAAACTCCACACAGAAAGGCCCTCGCCGGCCCCGGGGCTCGAACCCAGGACCTTCTTGCTGTGAGGCAACAGCGCTAACCACTACACCACCGTGCCGCCCATTCTCAAAAATCAATTAAAAAACAAAACAAATATACTGTATTTTTTTAAATTGCATTTTTAATACATTTTATCTGCAAATGGAAAACAACAAACAAAACACCAAAAACAGCAATGTGCACTATGTACAAATTTGTACTTTTAGTGCAATGTCTGTAGTAATATAGCAATTCTGAAGTAAAAGTACATTCAAGAGTCAAGAGCAGAATAACAGCATGAAAAAACTACGTACAAAAGAATGTTCCTGGGGTATGTACTGATTGAGTGCTAATGTTTCAAACAAAACAACAAAAAGTACAATGTGCAGCATGCCAAAAATACTAACTCTTAGTGCAATGTTAGTAATAAAAACAATTCTGAAGTAAAAGTACATTCAACAATCAAAAACAGAATAACAGCATGAAAAAACTACATACAAAAAACTATATACATCCTTGGGTATGCACTGATTGAGTGCTGTGGCGTCTACATCCTCATGTGGTACTTCTGAAAACAGTTTCTGGTCAAGGTCTTTGCCATCAGTTATGTCCATGGTGGTAATGTGGGCTGGGTCTTTCTCATAACCCCCAGCCACAGGGTATGCAGGTTCTACCATGGGACCCAGAGTGTCCTGGCGTGGTCCCAAGCCTATGGTAGACACCTGATGTCTGACTGGTCTCTCACAGGGTAGCAATGCACTTACTACAGTACAGTGGGGTGTTCACTTTTTCCCCCTGGTCCTTGCATACAACACAGACCCTCCACAGGGCAGTGGCAGTTTCCCAGTGGCAGTACATGGGCATACAAGTGGTGCTGAGGGTGGGGCAGAGGGCAGCAACAGTAACTGCAGATTTGGCCTCTGCAACCAGCTCTTCCATCAGGACATCCCTAAATTCTTTGCCTGTCATAGGAGTTCCTGATCATCTGATGACCGAGAGCTTGTACAGGATGTAGGGATTCACAACTGCAATGCCAATGAAATGATAGAAAAAGGTCTTATACCATCTTATTGTTTTCCCTCAAATGGAGTAATATTGGGTGAGAGCATCCAACAGATCCACCCCACCAATGTAGTTATTATAATCCTTGATGGTGTCAGGGAAGGGAATGTTTTTTATAGTACCACTGACAAGCCTCTGTCACTTTCCTACGGTATATGTAGTATCTCCACTGTATGCCTTGTGGAAACTGCTGCACACTGTCACCTCCTTGGTGTCCTCCTGCAGCCACCTTATGTCTCCCATTTCTTTGGTAAGTCATTCTTGGTTGTTTTGGGAAAGTCAATGCGTGAGTGTCAGATGGTTCCACAAGCGAGCATGTTACTGGCAGCAAGTTTATAAAAAAGTGCAGTTTTCCCGTCATAAATAAATAAGTTCCACATGTATGCGGTCTGGGAATCAGCCAAGACAAACAGTTTGTATTCATACTTGGTTGGCTTGTGTTTCATGAACTATTTGAATCCAATTCTGGCCTTTGGTACCACCATCCTCCCATCAATAGCTATTTCTCTGCCTGGCTGGAAGAGAGAGTTCCAAACATCGACAATCTGGCTGTAGAGGGATTTGATTTTGAAGAGTCGCTCATGCTTTACTGTTTCCATAGTTACACCATCCTTGTACATGTACATTCACTGGCCACTTTAATAGGGACACCTGCACAGCTGCTTATTCATGCAAATATCCAATCAGTCACACTTGTTGCTGCAGCACAATGCATAAAATCATGCAAGAACAGAATCAAGAGCTTTACGTAATGCTCAAATCAAACATCAGAATGCGAAGGAAATTTGTGATTTCAGTGACTTTGACCGCAGCATAGCTGTTGGTACCAGACAAGCTATTTTGAGTATTTCAGAAACCGCTGATCTCTGAGGAACAAGTATGGCAGATGGGCTACAACAGTAGCAGACCACATCGGCTTCCACTCCTGTTGGCCGAGAACATGAATCTGATACCACAGTCGGCACAAACTCATCAAAACTGGACAACTGCATGAATAAGCTGGTGCACATAGGTTCCTGTTAAAGTGGCTGGCATGTGTATATTGTAGAGCAGGATGAAATATCAAAGACTTTCAGGAAAACAATATAACAGGTAATATAAGTACTCATTACTACATGTAATCTAGACCATCTTAAATAGCATCATATGGATATAGCATCTTATAAAATACTGTATACATGAAGTTGACCATCAGAGCTAGATGCATATGAATGTTGTGGCATATAGAGAAACGTTTATCATTAAACATAGCATCTGGTGTGGATCTTGGTCTGGAAGCCAGATTAAGATGAAAGATTAATTTTAAAAATCTATACTATTTCTAAGGACTCTTTCTGTTGAAAAAGATGAGCCTGTGAAGAATGTGATCACAGGCTCTTCACAGCCTGTGAAGGGTGATGGATTTCAGGAGGTCCAGCCCCCCTCTGCTTCCAGTCTCCATCGAGAGGGTTGATGTGGAGGTAGTCAGGACATACAAATACCTGGGGCTGCATCTGGACAATAAACTGGACTAGTCAGCAAACACCAATGCACTCTACAGGAAGGGTCAGAGCCAGCTCTATTTCCTGAGGAGGTTGGGGTCCTTCCATATCTGCAGCAAACTCCTGATGGTTTACCAGTCTGTCTGGCTCTGTTGTTGGCATTGAACTGTAGCCCCTGACATCAGTGGCGGAAAAGAGGACCCTGAACAAGCTGCTGTCAAGAATGGACAATGACCGCCACCCTCTGTACAGTACATTCACCAGACAGAGGAGCATGTTTAGTGGCAGACTTTTGTCTCTGTCATGCTCAACAAACAGGTTGAGAAGGTCCTTTGTCCCGAAGGCCATCCAGCTGTTCAACTCAGCACAGAAGGAGAGGGGTGAAATGGACTTTTGGGCATGAATCTGCCTCACTCTGTCCCCACCACATCATGCCAGCCTACACCCAGACTGTCTTTTTTCTTTTATTGGCTACAATAGCCGCTACATACAACCCTTTTTTAAATCTTTTAATTTTAGTATTTGTTTATGAGTATTAAAGGATTTGTATAGTTAATTTCTATTACTGTTGACATTCTTGTATTCTATTGCTGTGTACATTCTCTTCTACCATAGCATCCTACTGAACCACTTCCACTATGCATACTGCCTAGAATCTGTGATCATTTCACAATTATCTTCTGTGAGGTTTTTTTTAATCATTTGTGCGTATGTCATATAAGCTACTGGATGCCTTAATTTCCTTCTGGATGAATAAAGCATCTATCTATCATGCTCAGCAAAGTATAATATCCATCCATCCCTTATCTTTTTTTTTATAAGATTTTTTTGGGCTTTTTTCACCTTTATTGGATAGGACAGTGTAGAGACAGGAAATGAGTGGGAGAGAGATGGGGAGGGATCGGGAAATGACCTCGGGTCGGAATTGAACCTGGGTCCCCAGATTTATGGTGCCTTATCCACCTGAGCCACGACGCCCCCATCCATCCATTATCTGAAGCCGCTTATCCTGTTCTACAGGGTCGCAGGCAAGCTGGAGCCTATCCCAGCTGACTAAGGGCGAGAGGCAGGGTACAGCCTAGACAAGTCGCCAGGTCATTGCAGGGCTGACACATAGAGACAAACAACCATTCACACTCACATCTACGGTCAATTTAGAGCTACCAATTAGCCTAACCTGCAAGTCTTTAGACTGTGGGGGAAACTGGAGCACCTGGAGGAAACCCACGCAGACACGGGGAAAACATGCAAACTCCACACAGAAAGGCCCTTGTCAGCTGCTGGGCGTGAACCCAGGACCTTCTTGCTGTGAAGCGACAGTGCTAACCACTACACCACCATTTTGTTTTGTTTTATCTGTAACCGCTTATCCCGTGTGGGATCGCAGGGGTGAGCTGGAGCCTGGTCAGCCCAGCTGACCATGGGCAAGAGGCAGGGTATACCCTGGACAAGTCACCAGCTCATCGCAGGGCTGACACACACATAGAGACACAAACAACCATTCATACTCACGGTCAATTTAGAGCCACCAATTAGACTAACCTGCATATCTTTGGACTGTAGGAGGAAACCCACGCAGACACGGGGAGAACATGCAAACTCCACAAAGAAAGGCCCTCGTCGGCCGCTGGGTTCGAACCCAGAACAAGAACCTTCTTGCTGTGAGGTGACAGTGCTAACTACTACACCACCGTGCCGCCTAGTATTTGTTTATGAGTATTAAAGGATTTGTAGAGTTAATTTCTATTACTGTTGACATTCTTGTATTCTACTGCTGTGTACTTTCTAATCTACCACAGCATCCTACTGAACCACTTCCACTATGCATACTGCCTAGAATCTGTGATCATTTCACAATTATCTTCTGTGAGTTTTTTTTAATCATTTGTGGGTATGTCATATAAGCTACTGGATGCCTTAATTTCCTTCTGGATGAATAAAGCATCTATCTATCTATCTATCTATCTATCTATCTATCTATCTATCTATCTATCTATCTATCTATCTATCTACAGTGATGCTTGAAAGTTTGTGAACCCTTTAGAATTTTCTATATTTCTGCATAAATATGACCTAAAACATCATCAGATTTTCACACAAGTCCTAAAAGTAGATAAAGAGAACCCAGTTAAACAAATGAGACAAAAATATTATAATTGGTCATTTATTTATTGAGGAAAATGATCCAATATTACATATCTGTGAGTGGCAAAAGTATGTGAACCCCTAGGATTAGCAGTTAATTTGAACTTGAAATTAGAGTTTTTCAATCAATGGGATTACGATCAGGTGTGAGTGGGCACCCTGTTTTATTTAAAGAACAGGGATCTATCAAAGTCTGATCTTCACAACACATGTTTGTGGAAGTGTATCATGGCACGAACAAAGGAGATTTCTGAGGACCTCAGAAAATGTGTTGTTGATGCTCATCAGGCTGGAAAAGGTTACAAAACCATCTCTAAAGAGTTTGGACTCCACCAGTCCACAGTCAGACAGATTGTGTACAAATGGAGGAAATTCAAGACCATTGTTACCCTCCCCAGGAGTGGTCGACCAACAAAGATCACTCCAAGAGCAAGGCGTGTAATAGTTGGCGAGGTCACAAAGGACCCCAGGGTAACTTCTAAGCAACTGAAGGCCTCTCTCACATTGGCTAATGTTAATGTTCATGAGTCCACCATCAGGAGAACACTGAACAACAATGGTGTGCATGGCAGGGTTGCAAGGAGAAAACCACTGCTCTCCAAAAAGAACATTGCTGCTTGTCTGCAGTTTGCTAAAGATCACGTGGACAAGCCAGAAGGCTATTAGAAAAGTGTTTTGTGGACGGATGAGACCAAAATAGAATTTTTTTATTTAAATGAGAAGCGTTATGTTTGGAGAAAGGAAAACACTGCATTCCAACATAAGAACCTTATCCCATCTGTGAAACATGGTGGTGGTAGTATCATGGTTTGGGCCTGTTTTGCTGCATCTGGGCCAGGGCGGCTTGCTATCATTGATGGAACAATGAATTCTGAATTATACCAGCGAATTCTAAAGGAAAATGTCAGGACATCTGGCCATGAACTGAATCTCAAGAGAAGGTGGGTCATGCAGCAAGACAACGACCCTAAGCACACAAGTCGTTCTACCAAAGAATGGTTAAAGAAGAATAAAATTAATGTTTTGGAATGGCCAAGTCAAAGTCCTGACCTTAATCCAATCGAAATGTTGTGGAAAGAACTGAAGCGAGCAGTTCATGTGAGGAAACCCACCAACATCCCAGAGTTTAAGCTGTTCTGTACAGAGGAATGGGCTAAAATTCCTCCAAGCCAGTGTGCAGGACTGATCAACAGGTACCGGAAACGTTTAGTTGCAGTTATTGCTGCACAAGGGGGTCACACCAGATACTGAAAGCAAAGGTTCACATACTTTTGCCACTCACAGATATGTAATATTGGATCATTTTCCTCAATAAATAAATGACCAAGTATAATATTTTTGTCTCATTTATTTAACTGGGTTCTCTTTATCTACTTTTAGAACTTGTGTGAAAATCTGATGATGTTTTAGGTCATATTTATGCAGAAATATAGAAAATTCTAAAGGGTTCACAAACTTTCAAGCACCACTCTACCGTATCTATCCATCATGCTCAGCAAAGTATAATAGTAATGAACAATTTTGTCCACATGATGGCTGTATTGAGTAAATAATAATAATAATCTCATCTCATCTCATTATCTCTAGCTGCTTTATCCTGTTCTACAGGGTCGCAGGCAAGCTGGAGCCTATCCCAGCTGACTACGGGCGAAAGGCGGGGTACACCCTGGACAAGTCGCCAGATCATCACAGGGCTGACACATAGACACAGACAACCATTCACACTCACATTCACACCTACGGTCAATTTAGGGTCACCGGTTCCGGGTTCGAGCCTCGTAGCCGATGAGGGCCTTTCTGTGCGGAGTTTGCATGTTGTACGCGTGGGTTTCCTCCGGGTGCTCCGGTTTCCCCCACAGTCCAAAGACATGCAGGTTAGGTTAACTGGTGACTCTAAATTGACCATAGGTGTGAATGTGAGTGTGAATGGTTGTCTGTGTCTATGTGTCAGCCCTGTGATGACCTGGCGACTTGTCCAGGGTGTACCCCGCCTTTCACCCGTAGTCAGCTGGGATAGGGATAAGCGACTAGAGATAATGAGATGAGAGGAGATGAATTTCAGTTCAATTCACTGCATGCATGTACTACAATTTATGTGAGCTGTTCAAATGCCTTGGTGGCTGTTACTCTGGCACTGCAATGTCCACAGACTATTCACGCTCCTATCATCTAGCAGACGCTACAGGAGTGTGAAAGCAAGGACTACTAGACTGACAAACAGTTTTTACCCCCAGGCCATCAGGCTTTTGAACCACAGATTATAATCACCATCTACCTCTATATTTCCATCAGGCTTTGAACCACGGATTATATTAGCAATTTTGCACAAGACATTGCACAGTATATCTACCTCTATGTTTGCACATTGTTTGTTTGCCACTCCTTTTTTTTAAATACATTGCACAGTATACCTCTATGTTTGCACATTGTTTGTTTGCCTCTCTCTTTTTTTTTTAAAAATGTTATCTTCATTTTTGGGAGGCATGGTGGTGTAGTGGTTAGCGCTGCTGCCTCACAGCAAGAAGGTCCGTTCGAGCCCCGTGGCTGGTGAGGGCCTTTCTGTGCAGAGTTTGCATGTTCTCCCCATGTCCACGTGGGTTTCCTCCGGGTGCTCCGGTTTCCCCCACAGTCCAAAGACATGCAGGTTAGGTTAACTGGTGACTCCAAATTGACCGTGAGTGTGAATGGTTGTCTGTGTCTATGTGTCAGCCCTGTGATGACCTGGCGAGTTGTCCAGGGTGTACCCCGCCTTTCGCCCGTAGTCAGCTGGGATAGGCTCCAGCTTGCCTGCGACCCTGTAGAACAGGATAAAGCGGCTAGAGATAATGAGATGAGATTTATTTTATATTGGTAAGCGTAGTTTGGTCGGGCAGTTGCAAAATAAGAATTTCATTACCCAATAATAAACTGCTGTGTCTGTTATTGTGTATATGACAAATAAAAATCTTGAATCTTTAGAGACATAAAAGAGACAATTTAGATTTTATTTTTTGCCCTATAGAGATTGAAGTTTTCCCTCCTCACAACACTCCTTTATCCAACCCATCAACTGTTAAATAGATTTGTTAAATAATAATCAGACAGGGGCGACACGGTGGTGTAGTGGTTAGCGCTGTCGCCTCACAGCAAGAAGGTCCGGGTTTGAGCCCCGTGGCCGGCGAGGGCCTTTCTGTGCGGAGTTTGCATGTTGTCCGCGTGGGTTTCCTCCGGGTGCTCCGGTTTCCCCCACAGTCCAAAGACATGCAGGTTAGGTTAACTGGTGACTCTAAATTGACCGTAGGTGTGAATGTGAGTGTGAATGGTTGTCTGTGTCTATGTGTCAGCCCTGTGATGACCTGGCGACTTGTCCAGGGTGTACCCCGCCTTTCTCCAGCTTGCCTGCGACCCTGTAGAACAGGATAAAGCGGCTAGAGATAATGAGAATGAGATGAGATAATCAGACAGTTGGATCAGGCGTGGTTAGAGTTAAAAAAAAAAAAAGTCACGTGGTAGGAATCTCTAGGCAGACCGGAGATGAGAACCTTAAACTGTGCATTGAAGAAGGACCAAAATAACTAGAACTAGATCTAGAAAAAGCGTCCTCGTCAAATCCTGAGACACAATGCTGCTCTCTGCTGGTTAGGGTTTTGTTTTTGTGTTGCCAGAGAATGCTTATTTAGCGTCTATGGCCGCCACTATCCTCACAAACGAGCGATCCCTGGATGGGCGCGTGAGAAACCCCGTGCTTTAGAAAAAATCTCGCGGCGTGATGCTAGCCGCCATTTTGCATCGTCCTAGCAAAGTGCAAGAGCGGCGCCGGACCAACGGCAGGGGTTTTGGTCATTTTTTCATTTTCTCCCGTTTTCCCTCCGGAGTCATCCACACACAACAATTATTAATCGACAGGTACGATAAACATCTTAAGCTTGGCAGAGAAATCTATCGCGTTAAAAGAAATGACCTGATGTTCTTTTGTTTTCAAACAAAAGTAGCTAGTAACTGGTCGGGACGCCTCAGACCGGCTTTTTGAAAATGGACTCCCATGTGTTGCGGCACGTTGACTTGACTTGCATCTGGCTAATTTAGCTAGCTTAACCCAGCTAGGCCTCGGTTCGACTTATAACTCTTCACACAATTATTTTAGCTATTTGTGACTCGTTTTGTTGCCCTTGTGGAAAATAGTTATCATTAGAAAGTGCTTGGTAAGACAGACAAAAAGGATAAGCATTATTTCCCGGCCAAGTTCTCAAGCTAGCTAGCTAGCTAAGCACTTAGCCACGTAGCAAGCTGGCTAACAACAAGCACGCAAAGTTATGAAAGAGTTTTTCTTAATCGCTGTGAGCAATCCGTGTTATTGTGGATGCTTGTTGTAAACCAGTTCGGTGTCAGTGAACATACGAGTCGCTTGACAGCGTGGTTCACAGTAGCTGTCAAATAACGCATGGTAGCTATTGGGAGTTGTAGGTGTCCACGTTGCTCGTGTGTCCTGGCCTAAATGAGCTAGCTAGCTAGTTATGTAGCCTACTGGTTAGCTCAATGCACTCCCGTCATTAGCGCGCCACATTGCACATTGACCGCCTTATTTGAAGCTGCTCAAATCTCCTCGGTTAAAATGAAACAAAGCGAGCTTCATTCATCCCATCAGGTGTTCCCTGGTAACTTTGGCTGCATATCAGATACTCGATATTAAGCTCAATCCAGTGATCTATTGTTATTAAGTGAATGTTAACCGAGCAACATGGTTATCAGTGTAGACTGTAACTGGGCGTTGAGATGTCAAGTCTTGAACGGATTTGCATATAAACTGGTGAGCTCATGTTCGTGCAAGTAATGGACTCGACAACTTGTGATCTGCTTGGACACATGCTTGCCTGGGTAACATCAGATGAGCACGAATTAGCCTCTAAAAGAACACGTGGAAAAGCACACACAGATTAGGAGTTCAAGTTCAGACCTGGTGGTTGTTAGATTTCTGGTTGTTGTACGTAACTTTTTTTTTTTTCTTTTTTCATTTGCATGCTGTTTCTGTTAATTGTCAAATGACGAGACGCTTCTTCTTGCAAAACTCAAGTGGGTGTGGAATGTATTGATAAACTGGTTTGAAGTTGATGCGCTTACCGATTTGTTTAAGCAGTAAAACTGGGGCCCTAGTTGTATCAAGGTCCCTCGGATAGTGCTGTGCACTTTGTATAAGGGATGCGAGTACATGAACACAGGGTCAGGCAACAGGTTCCTTGACCTCTGCCCAGTTTGAATTAATTTGGCTCATTGCATCTGCGCAGATAACGGAGACATGGCCACAGAGCATATAAATGGAAACGGTACTGAAGAACCAATGGAGACTTCGGCTGCAGTTACCCATTCAGAACACTTCCAGACATTATTAGACGCTGGGTTACCTAGAAAAGTTGCTGTCAAACTAGATGAAATTTACATAGCAGGTAAGGCCCCTTGAACTTTCAGCATATTCGCACCCTTTTCAGGTTTCAATTCAGTTGCATGTGCTTTTAAAATGAGATTGTTGGAATTGGAAAACCAAAGCAACTTTTTGTGGTTTCCTTCCAAAATGGGTACTGCAGTCATAAGGTGCTTAAAAGCTATTAAAGAAAATTGGCCAGTGATTTTTCATTTTATTTACTTATTTTAAATTATTATTTTTATTTTTCTCTGTGCCTCCCTTAGCAGTTTGAAAGAAAGTGTATCCTGGGTGGCAGTTTGAGAATTTCATATGTAGACCCCTTAAAGCTGGGTGTTAAGCAGTCCTGAGGAGGTCTCCTCATACAGTGTCAGGGCAAGTGTGTTGCCAGATGGACATATGCAGGAACAATGGAGCAGCTGGCAGTGGTTAAGACAGGTGACGGGTCCTCATAAATCACTGTGAGCAAGCTTGATATGCAGAGGGTTTCTGGATGGTGGTCTCAAATTACACCATGACATCTGTTGTGATTAGTCCTGTATATTTGTGCTGTGACTCCAGCGATATTTGAATAGCACAGTGCGGAATGGGATAAGAGACTGAACCGATAGTTGATCATTATTGCATTATTCTTTTGTCTGTATCTTTTTGCTCAGGTCTGGTTTCTCACAGCGATCTTGATGATCGGGCAATTGAAGCTCTAAAGGAATTTAACGAAGAAGGTGCTCTGCAAGTCCTCCTCCAATTTAAAGACAGTGACCTCTCACATGTTCAGGTACGTTTGTGTTGAAGAGCCGAGACATGAGAGTGATGAGTCAGTCTGTTTCACAGCTATCAAAAAGCTGTTTTACAAATTAGTATATCTCAATTGTTTATCAGGAAGTACAGGAGTTGGTGGAAAGGCTAGATATGGGAATGCTCAATCATGCAGCGATTGTTGATTAGCTGTAGAGCATAGTTATAAAGCACAAAGGTGCTGACTTTAATCAGCCCTGGAAACTGTAGCAGGGGTGCATGTTATACAGTTTATGAAGCTAGGTCAGCCAGCCACTATGGAGTTGGGTCAGTTTGTGTTCTAGTTAACACTTAGCTGACACCCACAGCAAAAGTGTTGGGGTTTTATTTCTACATTATGATTGAAAAGAAGTAATGTTGATTTTAATTAGTACCAAGGTTTACCGGATGAGTGTTTCAGGAAAGTATATGAACACTGACACCTGGAATTAATTTATTAAAAAGCAAAAACAGAAAAATAGTCTTAGTTTGATATTTGTCAAGGCTCTTCACTGCCACTCCTGTGTAAGTATACAGTATATAGGCACCAGTATAGATCCCCCCCCCTTTACTTTGTCCATAGAACAAAAGTGCCTTTCTCTGTGGAGTTATGAAGACATACAGGCAAAGGGAGAAACAGGGGACCAAAGTGTCAGATTCTAATAAAGGACCAGATGAGGCAAAAATCAAAGTAAGTTTTATTTTACTTTTCTCATTTGATAATCTTTTTTTTAAAATCCCTTTGTCATGGCAGAGATGCATGTTCGTCTTTCTAATTTCAGGCTTTGCTTGAGAGGACTGGCTACACACTCGATGTGACAACAGGTCAGAGGAAATATGGCGGCCCTCCTCCTGAGTCAACCCACTCGGGTGCACAACCCACAGTTGGGACAGAGGTAAGATCACGGACACCCAAACAAGTCGTTTAAGGATTTCTGGACATTTACCCAACAGTAAACTATAACAAATTGTCTGTAGTATTTGTGTGTGTTTTTCTCCTACTGTAGAGAACAAATTAATTGGCAATTTTGGGATGCAGTTGTTGCAGATTACTTCTAATCATGGAAACTTTCATTAAATAAATGTTTTTCTTTGAATTGACTTTTCATTGAATTTAATGCATTTTTCCAAGTTTTACACTCGTATGTAAGGGGCTCGTTCTTGTCTTTTAGATTTTTGTAGGAAAAATTCCAAGAGATCTCTTTGAAGATGAGCTGGTCCCCCTGTTTGAAAAAGCTGGGCCTATATGGGACCTGCGTCTGATGATGGATCCCCTCAGTGGCCTGAACAGAGGCTATGCCTTTGTCACTTTTTGCACTAAAGAGGCTGCTCAGGAGGCTGTCAAACTTGTAAGTGACTCGGCACCACTGGTACCAATATTAATCATTTTGATAACCAGTAGTATTGGCCAATAAAACTTACTCAAAAAACAGAGACCTCAGTTTAAAAACCGACTTTTTTAAAAGCAGTCACCGGTTTGAGTGAGATTAAGAAATGGACAGCATACGGTAGTATGGATTATAAATGGTCCTGCTCCAAGTGATGCACATTTCAGAAGGTTGAGTTTGTATTCCCAGCAGTGCATCAATTCAAAGAAGCTATGTTAATTAACCGTAAAATAATTGCTTTTTGGCAATGAGGGTTTACATCTTTTTTACAGTGTAACAACAGCGAGATCCGCCCTGGAAAACACATTGGTGTTTGTATCTCTGTGGCCAATAATAGACTATTTGTTGGATCCATCCCTAAGAGCAAAACCAAGGATCAGATAGTGGAGGAATTTGCTAAAGTTACAGGTAGGTACATAACTGCAGGACTGTTAACCTTCAAGCTTAAGGTTCTTTTTGTAGCACAAGGGCAAGTTGTCAGTATGAGCTGTATCAGTTTATGTAGCTTACATGCGAATGAAACCTGGATCCATAGTTAATCGCTTGTATTTTTCTCTCAGAGGGGCTGAACGATGTAATTTTATACCATCAGCCTGATGACAAGAAAAAAAATAGAGGCTTCTGCTTTTTGGAGTATGAGGATCATAAAACAGCAGCACAAGCACGGCGCAGGCTAATGAGTGGCAAAGTGAAGGTGTGGGGGAATGTGGTGACCGTGGAATGGGCCGATCCCATTGAGGACCCTGACCCAGAGGTTATGGCAAAGGTAAACGAGCAGAATATGTGCCAAGGGCAACTTTTCTTACACTTTCTGTGGGATTTCTTATGGTGGTAAAATCCATTTTTGTTCTGTCCCGTCTAGGTTAAAGTACTGTTTGTAAGAAACCTTGCAAGCACTGTATCAGAAGAGCTCTTAGAAAAGACATTCAGTCAGTTTGGCAAGCTCGAGAGGGTGAAAAAGCTTAAGGATTATGCCTTTATTCACTTTGAGGATCGAGATGGTGCTGTTAAGGTATCATTTTAGTTCCCTTTCGTTTTTACACTTGTCATGTTTGTGGAAAATATTAGGTGATTTAACTGTGCATTCTTCAATAGGCTTTAGCTGAAATAAATGGGAAAGATTTGGAAGGTGAACAAATTGAAATAGTCTTTGCAAAGCCACCCGATCAGAAGAGGAAAGAGCGGAAGGCTCAGAGGCAAGCAGCTAAAACTCAAATGTAAGTTTACTTATTCATACTCTAACATTTTTTTGGTTTTGTTTAGTTCTTTTGTATTGTGTGTGTTGCTCAAATTCCATTACTTGTGTTTTCAACAAGGCATTTCTGGGCCTCCTCCAGGTATGATGATTATTATTATTATGGCCCGCCACATATGCCACCTCCCACAAGAGGAAGAGGACGAGGAGGCAGGGGAGGCTTCTCTTATCCCCACGACTACTACGGATATGATGACTATTACGAATACTATGGCTATGACTATCACAATTATCGAGGTGGCTATGAAGATCCGTACTATGGCTACGAAGACTTCCAAATTCAAGGTAGAGGACGAGGGGGTCGAGGAGCTCGCGGATCCACTCTGTCCCGGGGTCGGGGTGCAGCCGCAACTCGAGCAAGAGGAGGTTTCTCCCAGCGTGGAGGGCTAGGATCCAGCAGAGGGGCACGTGGCTCCAGAGGAGGAGCTCAACAAAGAGGCCGCGTGGTATGTGTGCGAGAGAGTCAGGACAAACAAGGCCATTCTATACCTAATTGCCACTCGTTAATATTGATTTATTGTTTTATTATTTTCTTCTTTCAAATTGCTAACACATAAAAGGCACCTTGTGGAAGAAATGGACCAAAGGTTTGCATGTCTCTCTCTTTCTGGAAAAGCTGCTTTGAATATGCAGTACTAAGCAATTTATTGTGCAATGACTGGTGGTTTTGCAAGCAATTTTATTTGCTTTGCTTAAATGATGTACAAGAGCACATTACTGTAATGTTTCAGTACTTTTATTTCTGAATTTTATGCATAAAGTGGGCTTGAAAAATGCCGCTGGTATACGAAAGGCTTAAAGCCAGAACTACCTCACACATGGCATGCCTTTTTATATATTTATTGGGAATCTTCTTCCTTTTTTTTTTTTTTTTTTCCTTCTGTTGGTCACGTTTGACATTTTTAGTTAAGGCTGTTTTAATTTTTTCTCAGCAGGGAAAGGGGGTCGAGGCTGGTCCTGACCAGTGACGGTGAAGACTGACTTGCTACATGGGGTTACACCATAAGCCGCCAGTGAAGATGATGGATGGTAAGGTCGAAGCAATGCCCCAATGATGTTACAGCCTTACAGAAGCAGATCTCCCCATACTGCCACCCTTGAAAACCAGTGGAAATTCTGTTCACTTGGACTTGTTGTATTCATATAAGTAACGCATTTAAATTTTGTCACGTTCTACCCCTCTGTAACATGCTCCAATTATTACAAAGTATGCCAGTTTAAAAAGAAAAAGAAAAAAAAATATTGAGGTTCAGTCTTTCTAAAGGATCCTTCTTTTTTGTTTTTGCACTTTTAAAGTCTCTGAGTTTGGAGTGGCTCAGTGGAGCTTGATGATAATGTATATTTTTGTGCTAATTGCAATTTTATTGTCGGAATATCCATGTTTATCTAAATTAATTATTTGGATGAAAAGGACATGACATCTGCAGGTTTTTGGTGTAACCACCTTGCATGGATAAGTCAGGCATTCCAGGAAAGTGGTTCTTTTCAGAACTTGTCTTTAAAGGGTTGGTTAACTACCTCAGTACAGAGGATTGAACTACCCTGCCTGTACTGTAAATAGGGAAACTTATATTGATGAAAGCAGGGCTTGTTTTCTATGAAATATGCATTAGAGCAGCTGCTCAAAAGATGTACTTAATGTAATATAATCATTTTGCTGCTGCTCTGACACTGCAAACAGTCAAACTGGGCATGCAAAATACTCATATGATGAGCCTGAACAAGCCCTGCTTTTATCGTATTTTGAACTGAATTAGCTTCCTTGCTTCTTCAGATTATGTAGTTACTGGTTGTATGATTGTATGATAGTTTTGGAATAAAATGTTACTTTTGTAAAGGCTTGAACATCACAAAGGCGTCAACTGCTTTTGGTAAGCCCTGCAGTGTCCCTTTTTCTAACAGTTTTTAGAAAACATTGGTCCTCTTATCATGCATCATCTTGCCTTTTTTTTTTTTTTTAAATCGAATCATGCACCATTTTTGAAAGAATGATCACATTTCCACCCAAAACCAGACAGAAGAAAATCTCTAAACCTTGTTTTTTCACCTTCTGTGCATCTGGCTGCGTTCGCTGGGAAGGGATGGGATCATTCAATGGAAAAAGGGATGCTGCAGCTTTGGTTTATATTCCATTATATAGAAAACAGTTGACTGAACCATTCAACCGGTTTTGTACACAGTTAACTCCCTCTTGATGAAGCTGTATCAACCTTTTGACATGTTAGCAGTTTTAAACTATTGTTGGTGGCCAACAACGTTTTTGCATTCCCGCAAATAAATTGTTTTATACTGTAAAATGAGGTGAGTGTAACTTATTTTTGTAATAAAGTTTTTGATTTCTATCTGTGTCCTAAAACTGTTTACTGTAACAGCTTTTAAGTGTTTAAAAACTTTAGAGATGTGATGGTTAGACTTGCTGCTAAAGAAAGAATATATTCAGACGTCGTCTATATTTATTTATACTCTCCTATGGCTTCCCGAGTCACTTCGCCATTCCTTGTAACGTTTTTATGAGTCATGCCATGTGCTGAAGTGCCAAGCTGCTCCAGTGTCTGGGGAGAACACGTGGTCACAGGCGCGCCTCCACCCGGATATGACGTGACTCTGGGACCAAACCCCAAGCAAACAACGTGTGGAACCGTTATAAAGCGCATCAGGAAGGAACGCAGGTTGAACACCTTGGTATCAGATCAGTGAAGAAGTGATGCAGTGTCATGGTTAATGTGTTGCTTGGAGAGCGTTATTTCCGCTGGCTTGTTTGGCGCTATCTGTTTATCAAAACAAACCAGCTGCGGCTGTAAATAGTGTTGGAGCTGTTTTTCTTGGGGTAAGTAGAGAGATTTCAGTTTAACTGAGTTTCATGAAAGCAGCTGTAATTATGATACATTGCCATAAATCCATAATGATGATGATGAATAATAATTATTGCTGGTATAAGGACATTAATTCGTATAATAATAGCAATAATAATAATAATAATAAATAAAAACATGCAGAGGAGGCCAGAAACCTATATGGTTTTTCGTGGGCCTCCCCCCAAAACTTAAAAATATAAGAATGCTAGCATTAAAGTATACATACATAAGAAAACAAAATTAACTAATGAAAGAAACAAATCAAAATTATATAATGAAGTATCTATATAGCGCAGAAGCATGTCTGTGAAGATTGTCATCCAGGTCATAGTAAACTGTGGGTGGTAAAAGAGAGCAACTGGACTTGCTTGAAGATTCTCGAAGATGTTTCGCCTCTCATCTGAAATACTTCTTCGGTTCTGAGAGAGCAACTGGACTCGCTTGAAGATTCTCGAAGATGTTTCGCCTCTCATCTGAAAGACTTCTTCGGTTCTGAGAGAGCAACTGGACTCACTTGAAGATTCTCGAAGGCGTTTCGCCTCATCCGAAAGGCTTCTTCGGTTCTGAGAGAGCAACTGGACTCGCTTGAAGATTCTCGAAGGCGTTTCGCCTCATCCGAAAGGCTTCTTCGGTTCTGAGAGAGCAACTGGACTCGCTTGAAGATTCTCGAAGACGTTTCGCCTCTCATCCGAAAGGCTTCTTCGGTTCTGAGAGAGCAACTGGACTCGCTTGAAGATTCTCGAAGGCGTTTTCGCCTCTCATCCGAAAGGCCTCTTCAGTTCTGAGAGAGCGACTGGACTCGCTTGAAGATTCTCGAAGGCATTTTGCCTCTCATCTGAAAGATGACTTCGGTTCTGAGAGAGCAACTGGACTCACTTGAAGATTCTCGAAGGCGTTTCGCCTCTCATCCGAAAGGCTTCTTCGGTTCTGAGAGAGCAATTGGACATTCTTGAAGACGTTTCGCCTCTCATCCGAAAGGCTTCTTCAGTTCTGAGAGAGCAACTGGACTCGCTTGAAGATTCTCGAAGGCGTTTCGCCTCTCATCCGAAAGGCTTCTTCGGTTCTGAGAGAGCAATTGGACATTCTTGAAGACGTTTCGCCTCTCATCCGAAAGACGACTTCGGTTCTGAGAGAGCGACTGGACTCGCTTGAAGATTCTCGAAGACGTTTCGCCTCTCATCCGAAAGGCTTCTTCAGTTCTGAGAGAGCAATTGGACATTCTTGAAGACGTTTCGCCTCTCATCCGAAAGACTTCTTCGGTTCTGAGAGAGCGACTGGACTCGCTTGAAGATTCTCGAAGACGTTTCGCCTCTCATCTGAAAGGCTTTTTCGGTTCTGACAAGAAGCAGCCATTTTTTGTCAACCTGGAACGGCCATCACTGAACAGAGGTGGTGGTCTAAGACATCATTTATCAGCCACCTACAATGCAGTCTTTAGCACACTTCCCAGCCAACTGAATGCACACCAAAACCCAGCTGTTTTCAGTGACTCCCAGGAGGACAGAGAGAACCAACAATCCGTTAATCACCCCAATGACACTCTAGGCTGTTCACACCCAGCCTCCAGTGACCCACACCACAGGATGACTCAATGACACCTTAGGATTGCTTTTCATCCATGAGAGGATAAATACCTGATACTCCCTATTAGTCAGACAGAACTGAAGAAGCCTTTTGGATGAGAGGTGAAACGTCTTCAGGAATCTTCAAGCAAGTCCAGTTGCTCTCTTTTACCACCCACAGTATACATCGGAAGCTTACACATATGAAGACAATTAAGTCTTGAAACCTATGAAATGAAATGGAATGCTAGCGTTGTAATTAAGGTATACATGCATAAGCAAACAAAATTAACTAATGAAAGAAACAAATCAAAATTATATAATAAAACACAACATAGGGGCGGCATGGTGGTGTAGTGGTTAGTGCTGTCGCCTCACAGCAAGAAGGTCCGGGTTCGAGCCCCGTGGCCGGCGAGGGCCTTTCTGTGCGGAGTTTGCATGTTCTTTCCGCGTCCGTGTGGGTTTCCTCCGGGTGCTCCGGTTTCCCCCACAGTCCAAAGACATGCAGGTTAGGTTAACTGGTGACTCTAAATTGACCGTAGGTGTGAATGTGAGTGTGAATGGTTGTCTGTGTCTATGTGTCAGCCCTGTGATGACTTGGAGACTCGTCCAGGGTGTACCCTGCCTTTCGCCCGTAGTCAGCTGGGATAGGCTCCAGCTTGCCTGCGACCCTGTAGAACAGGATAAAGCGGCTAGAGATAATGAGATGAGATCTTACCAAGACCAATTTGCAAGGTTCCTTCATCTTAATTTTGAACTGCACAGCTCTAAGCAATGTCTTTCCTCGGAGTGTATTTGCAGAAGATGAGGCGAAAGCTGGAGCTGTGCAGGGAGGTGGGACGCCAGTATCCTGCCTTCTGCTTTCTGCTAGTGCTCCTGCTTCTGTCTACTGTCTTACTGAATAGGTAATAACTCGATTTAGGTGTAATAAATGCCTTATACACCATTCACATCAGTTCTGTCATAACACTCAGAAATAAAGATACCTAACTTCATGTTTTTACCATCAATGGTTCCATCTTAAGATGTGTTTTTCACTTGGGAATGGGAATATGTTTAAAAATAATTGAAGATACAACCCAGTGACAAAAGTCCGCTTTGGTGCCGGAGTGGAGTGTATGGCGCGTACACACTGACACTGGTCTTGTTTGTTTCAGGTATCTTCACGTTATTGTCATTTTCTGGTCGTTCTTAGCAGGAGTGGTTACCTTTTACTGCTCCTTGGGGCCTGAGACATTGCTTCCTAATATCCTTATAACAATTAAACCTAAGAAAAAGGTATACTTTTTTTTTTTTAAAGTTCTCTAATATGCAGTGGGGGGATTAGGTGTTTGGTCAATTTATTTAATATACTTCCAGTGCAAAAATAGATTTTAAATTTACAGTGTATTTGTATTTTGTATTTGTATGCTTAAAAAGATACAGTACTGTGGCAATACTTGGGTAAGTCAGAGGCACCGTAGAAGACGACGACTTTATTTGCCACACGTACACTCAAGCACAGTGAAATGTCTCCTCTGTATTTAACCCATCTGAAGCAGTGAGCGGCTACGCTACAGCATCCGGGGAGCAGTTGGGGGCTTTGCTCAAGCCTTCTGTAAACCCAAGTGCGTGTCTTTAGACTGTGGGGGAAACCAGAGCACACCCACACAGACACGGGGAGAACATGCCAACTCCACACAGAAAGGCCCTCGCCGGCCACTGGGCTCGAACCCAGAACCTTCTTGCTGTGAGGCAGCAGTGCTAACCACTACACCACCGTGCCGCTGCCTGTATAGTTTGTACTAAACATCTTTTTTTTTATTTTTATATCATTCTTTATTTGGTAGCATGGTGGTGTAGTGGTTAGCACTGTCGCCTCACAGCAAGAAGGTTCGAGGTTCGAGCCCAGTGGCCGGCGAGGGCCTTTCTGTGCGGAGTTTGCATGTTCTACCCGTGTCTGTGTGGGTTTCCTCCGGGTGCTCCAGTTTTCCCCACAGTCTAAAGACATGCAGGTTCGGTTAATCGGTGACTCTAAATTAACCGTAGGTGTGAATGGTTGTTTGTCTCTGTCAACCCTGCGATGACCTGGTGACTTGTCCAGGGTGTACCCCGCCTCTCGCCCATAGTCAGCTGGGATAGACTCCAGCTTGCCTGCAACTCTGCACAGGATAAGCGGTTCCAGATAATGGATGAATGGATGGATATTTATTTTTTATTTATTTTATTCTGCATTATCAAGTCAATATAAAACATTTCAGATTTCCGAAGAGTAGTTTTCAGCACCACATTAAATGTTACAGAAAAATGTTTGTCCGTCAGTAAAGAATGCAGAATATTATGTAAGAGAGAGTGACCACTTTGAAGACAAAAGACATAATGAAGGCTACTGGGTTTTCTTGCAAAAATAAGAAGCAAATGTGGCTAAGTCTCCAGAAGAACTGTGGCTGGTTCTGCAAGATGCTCAGTGAAACATACCTTACTTGGTTAACTTTACTAATTTCATTATAAAACTGCACAAAATTTTTGTAGTATCGGAGACTACTATTTTTGAAGCAAAGGGTTGTAACAGCAAATATTCTTTTCATTTATTACTATTTGCTGCTCTTTATGGTATTTTTCAATGAAGAAACATTTTCATTATTTTTGAATGCATGCATTTCTTCACATGTTCCTAAGACTGTTGCCAAGTAGCCTACTGTGTGTGTGTGGTTGTTTACTTATTTAAAAGCTAAATTTATCATAAAGCTGCTGTTTGTAGTTCCAGCAATGCAGCATGACTGCTAAAAAGTAATTAGCTTTTTGCAATATTATGGTCCATTCCTCATGGCAAAGAGCTTATAATTCCCTAAGGTTATGAGGGTCCTTCTAACAGATTTTAAGAGCCTTTTTCAAAGATGTGCTAGGCCATGCAAGCATCATCTTGAGTTATTCTGGTGGAATGTTTGGGGTCATTGTCTTGTTAAAATCCTTCTCCTCCCCACATTCAGTTTCATGGCCCATGAGATTAAATTCTCCTCCAATATGTCCTGATACAATGCCCCATTAATGTTTTCTCTGATACTGTGCAGTGCCTTAATACTGTTTGCAAAGAAGCAGTGCCATATCATTATGCTTCTGCCTTCGTATTTAAGTGTGGATGTGGTGGTCTTGGGATTATACACACAACCCTTATTTCTCTAAATATGATGATGTGAATTGTACAAAGGTTCCAAAGGGTTGTTTTATCTGTCCAGAGTATTCTTCTGAAAGAGTTGTCTGAATGCTATTAGACATATACAGTGGGGCAAAAAAGTATTTAGTCAGTCACCAATTGTGCAAGTTCTCCCACTTAAAAAGATGAGAGAGGCCTGTAATTTTCATCATAGGTATACCTCAACTATGAGAGACAAAATGAGAAAAAAAAAATCCAGAAAATCGCATTGTCTGATTTTTAAAGAATTTATTTGCAAATTATGGTGGAAAATAAGTATTTGGTCAATAACAAAAGTTCATCTCAATACTTTGTTATATACCCTTTGTTGGCAATCACAGAAGTCAAACGTTTTCTGTAAGTCTTCACAAGGTTTTCACACACTGTTGCTGGTATTTTGGCCCATTCCTCCATGCAGATCTCCTCTAGAGCAGTGATGTTTTGGGGCTGTCACTGGGCAACACGGACTTTCAACTCCCTCCAAAGATTTTCTATGGGGTTGAGATCTGGAGACTGGCTAGGCCACTCCAGGACCTAGAAATACTTCTTATGAAGCCACTCCTTCATTGCCCGGGCATTGCGTTTGGGATCATTGTCATGCTGAAAGACCCAGCCACGTTTCATCTTCAATGCCCTTGCTGATGGAAGGAGGTTTTCACTCAAAATCTCATGATACATGGCCCCATTCATTCTTTCCTTTACACAGATCAGTCGTCCTGGTCCCTTTGCAGAAAAACAGCCCCAAAGCATGATGTTTCCACCCCCATGCTTCACAGTAGGTATGGTGTTCTTTGGATGCAACTCAGCATTCTTTCTCCTCCAAACACAAGTTGAGTTTTTACCAAAAAGTTCTATTTTGGTTTCATCTGACCATATGACATTCTCCCAATCCTCTTCTGGATCATCCAAATGCTCTCTAGCAAACTTCAGACGGGCCTGGACATGTACTGGCTTAAGCAGGGGGACATGTCTGGCACTGCAGGATTTGAGTCCCTGGCGGCGTAGTGTGTTACTGATGGTAGCCTTTGTTACTTTGGTCCCAGCTCTCTACAGGTCATTCACTAGGTCCCCCCGTGTGGTTCTGGGATTTTTGCTCACTGTTCTTGTGATCATTTTGACCCTACGGGGTGAGATCTTGCGTGGAGCCCCAGATCGAGGGAGATTATCAGTGGTCTTGCATGTCTTCCATTTTCTAATAATTGCTCCCACAGTTGATTTCTTCACACCAAGCTGCTTACCTATTGCAGATTCAGTCTTCCCAGCCTGGTGCAGGTCTACAATTTTGTTTCTGGTGTCCTTTGACAGCTCTTTGGTCTTGGCCATAGTGGAGTTTGGAGTGTGACTGTTTGAGGTTGTGGACAGGTGTCTTTTATTCTGATAACGAGTTCAAACAGGTGCCATTAATACAGGTAACGAGTGGAGGACAGAGAAGCCTCTTAAAGATGATGTTACAGGTCTGTGAGAGCCAGAAATCTTGCTTGTTTGTAGGTGACCAAATACTTATTTTACAGAGGAATTTACCAATTAATTCATTAAAAATCCTGCAATGTGATTTCCTGGATTCTTTCCCCCCATTCTGTCTCTCATAGTTGAAGTGTACCTATGATGAAAATTACAGGCCTCTCTCATCTTTTTAAGTGGGAGAACTTGCACAATTGGTGGCTGACTAAATACTTTTTTGCCCCACTGTATCTGTGGGTGGGGTGGTTTAAGCACAGGAGTTTTGCCTGGGGTGTGGGAGCGGAGATGATTACAGTGCAGTTCCTTGCTTTTGTACACAGTGTAATTATTGTTCCTGTTGCTTTCAGGTCGTAATGCAACTCTTTTTGATTGACCATTGGTGGCTGCTTCTTTATCATTAGTCTGAGGAGTATCTTGTGAAATCTTGTGTGGTGCACCTGTCTGGGGAAGATTAGTTTTGATTTTATGAACTTTCCACCTGCATATCATCAATCTAGTTGTACTGACAGGGATGTTTAATGTCTTTTGGTATGGCTTTGTAGTTTTCTTCACTCAAGTGTTTAATAATCCTGAGAACTTTTTGGGAAGCTCCTTCACTACATTACAGGCAGCATAGTGGTGTAGTGGTTATCATTGTTGCCGCACAGCAAGAAGGTTCTGGGATTGAGCCCAGCGGCTGACGGGGGCCTTTCTGTGTAGCGTTTGCATGTTCTGCGTGGGTTTCTTCCAGGTGCTCTGGTTTCCTCCATAGTTCAAAGACATGCGGTTAGGTTAACATGGAGCAGTCTTGGCCTGAAGGTTGGGCTGAAGTGCCCTTGAGCAAGGCACCAAACCCCCAACTGCTCCCCAGGTGCTGTAGCATAGCTGCCCACTGCTCTGGGTGTGTGTGCACGCTCATTGCTCACTTGTGCGTGTGCACATGTGTTAAATGCAGAAGAGAAATTTCACTGTGCTCAAGCGTGCATGTGACAAAGGCTTCTTTTTCTTCTTCTGGAAGGGACTGTCACCTCAAAGAAAGTTCTGGGTTTGAACCTCGCAGTCAATTGAAGCCTTATTGTGTGGAGTTTGCCTAGTACCTGCGTAGGTTTCCTCTGGGTTCTCCTGTTTCCTCCCACAGTCCAGAGACATGTGGATTAGGCCAACTGACTACTCCTAAATTGCCCATAGGTGTGAATGTGAGTGTGAATGGTTGTTTGTCTCTGTGTTGGCTCTGTAATAGATTGGCAAGCTCTCCAGGGTGTACCCCGCCTCTCACCCAAAGTCAGCTGGGATTGGCTCCATTTTCCCCGTGACCCTGACGGATAAGTGGCATAGATAATAGACATGTGGCTATATATGCAGTGGAGGTCTATTAAATAACGAAAACAAACATCTTTGAATACTTATTTCCCTTCACTGTATAACATTAGTTTAATACATACCCTTTCAGGATTTGGTAATGTTTTTTTTCTATGTTAATAGCCAGAGCAGCAAGAGCTGTTTCCCTTTGCTCACAGCTGTGCTGTCTGTGGGAAAATTAAATGCACAAAACACAGGTAAATTTAACTGCTATTGTTTTATCCTCATCTAAGATTAATCCAGATTAAGTTTCTAAAATGATTGATTTATATTGTTTCTTCTGTTAGACCAACATTGCTTCTTGAAAACTATCGGCCATGGTTGGATCTAAAAGTGCATTCCAAGGTGGATGCGTCTCTTTCAGAGGTTTGAGAACTTCATATCACCTCAATTTATGGTGACTTTTTTTTTTTTTAAGAATATTGAGATGTTATTTGAGAATCTTATCTGTCTCCAGCTTCTTGAGCTCGTCCTTGAAAACTTTGTGTACCCATGGTACAGGTATGTTGATTGCATCCATTCAGGTCTTTGTATGTTAAGACACGGCAATTAAAATGAATCCTTGTTGGCAGGGATATTACAGATGATGAGGCATTTGTGGATGATCTCAGAGTAACTTTGCGTTTTGTAGCTGCGGTGTTGGTCCGCCGAGCACAGAGAGTAATGTACCATTTCATCATTTTTATTTTTTAGTTAGCGTAAGATTTTGCTCTTGGATAGTTAGCCTGTCTTTATCATAACAAAGGTGTGTTTTCTTTGCACTGCTAATGGGAAATTTCTCTTTTGCTTCACAGGTTGATATCCCATCTCTCATAACACTCAAACTTCTTAAAGTTGCCATGAAGCACATTGAAATAATTGCCAAAGCAAGACAAAAAGGTATTTCATCACTATTTGTTAGAGCTCCAAAAACTTGCTTGCCTCTACCAGGAGGATAAAACTTAGCCATAGATCAGTGTTTCAGCAAAAATACCACCCCACACACATCAACACACAAACTTTTATGGGAAATACAAAATCAGTGCTTTGCAGTGACCATGGTTCCAGTTTATCTCTGGATTTCGGCCATATTACATTTTTTTTTCCTGAGTTGAAGAAGGTAGACTATATGCACACACCTAAGAACATACTGTAAGTGGGTTTGAAAAGATTCCTCTGTCTTCAACCTTGACATCACAGAGAAAGGTTTTGAAACCAGTATTTTGCAGAAAGAGTTTGATTGATAAACATTTTTCAAATAAAGTTTTACTTAACCCTGGAGTTAACTTTGTTCTGTGTGCACTTTAGTGAAGAACACGGAGCATCTGCAGCAGGCTGCGTTAGAGGAGTACGGTCCTGATCTGCATGTGGCCTTGCGCAGCAGGAGGGATGAGCTGCTCTACCTACGCAAGCTTACTGAGATGCTCTTCCCATACATTTTGCCTCCAAAAGCTACTGACTGCAGGTAATGAAGCTCCGTCAGTGGGAGAATTAACATTTCTCCACTTTTTCCTCTTCTGTTGCATGCCTGTCTATTTTCCAGATCTCTTACTCTTCTGATAAGAGAAGTTCTTGCTGGCTCTGTATTCCTTCCCTCCATGGATTACTTGGCTGATCCTGTGAGTGTCGGTGGAAAAGAAACCTGTTTCTAAGATGGACATTTTTGTTTTGTTCATATAAAAATCAGCATTTCCTTTTTCTCTTTTAGGATACTGTGAACCACTTGCTGCATATTTTCATTGACAACTCTCCAGTAAGTTTTAATTAGTTGTGCTGTTGCTCTTGGTGATCTTGAATGATGAAGGTTTTCTTCTGGACCAAATGTTAGGGGGGAAAAAAAGATGTAAAGCAGTGAAACAATGTAGCAAGTAATAAGAAATTAAAGCTATGCGACCTTTCGATTTCATAAAATCAGTGAAATTTTGTTCTCTCGGAAATTTGGTCATTGTGATATATGCCTCACTCAAGGGCACCTCAGCCTAAGGCCGGCCCATGTTAACCTAACTGTATATCTTTGGACTGTGGGGGAAACCCATGCAGACACGGGGAGAATATGCAAACTCCACACAGAAAGGCCGCCACTGGCTGCTGGGCTTGAACCCAGAACCTTCTTGCTGTGAGGCGACAGTGCTAACCACTACGCCGCCGTGTCACCGTATATCTGCTGGTATAATCTAAATTTTTAATCAGCATGATGTTTTCCGTGCGTCGCCATCTTGTTGGGATTCATGCTGCGTTCATGTGCTATGGGAAGATGATATTTTCCAGTTGGGAAGTGGTATTTACCAGTGTGTTGTGTTCACATGCTTTTGTTGTTGTTGACAAATTAAAGATGGTGGACCAGATTCAGAATCAGGCCTGTTATTTGGCTAAAACAATTATAGATTGCCTTGTTCATCAGCTGCAGCAGGAATATGAGTTATCAAAAGTCAAAAGGTAAATAATGCTGAATATTTCCTGATCGTGACAAGTAGAGATTTTCTTAACACATTGAATGCCACGCAGTTTTTGGAAATTTGGCTGTAGCCACAATGAGAGTAGCCAGTATCTAGATCATTGTTGGCGTTCTTTGGACAGCCACAGAATATTTTGTATTAGGCTATAATATAATATACATAACATGACTCTTTTAAAAGGTGAGAGTCAGCTTTCCGTAGGTGAAAACCACTTCTTTCTTGGTTCATAAGCTAGTCTTGTACCGCTCGCCGCCATGTTGAAAAGGTTAAAGTTCATCTCATCTCGGCAACTCGTGTATCAAAATTTTCTACGAGTTGCCCAGTGGGAAATACCACAAGAGGGGGCGTTCATGTGTGCTTTCCATGTCGGCGTTTGGTATTTACCATAATTCCCATAGCACATGAACGCACCAATAGTTCCATGGTTATGCTAATTAGTTAAAGCTCCTCGTGTTTGGCTGTTTCCATAGGGCCATACTGTTTACCACCAGAGGTAGGAAAACGGTCCCAAAACGGATAAAAGCGACCCTCAGCACATCAAAATGATCACATCACGTCCGCATGATATTGTTCTTATGAGACATAGGAAAATGCCATACACAATTTTTTTTTTTTTAAATTTCAGATGACTTTGCAGTCAGCACCTTTTAATGTGCAAAGATAAAACAAACTTCGATGAATAGAATATAACTTTGTAGCCCTGCCTTTTTAACTTCATTCTTAATAAGGGGGCCAGGAGTTACAAGTGACAGAGGAAAGAGGATGATGTAATCTTGAGCGTAACCACACCACCATTCTATTTTCTATAAAATGTCAGTTAATAGCTAGTGGTAAGAATACCAATTACTTATCATTGTTTTGGCGGTAATGGTGATAGATTGATCATAGTCAGGAGTCAGTCTGTGTAGAGAGAGTAGAGGCTAGTGGCCTTCAAGACAGCAGGACTTGAAAGTGATTGGTCACAGGACATCAGGAGTAGAAGCTTGAAACCCTCAGGACAGAAGGAGTAGAAGCTTGTAGGTCTTGGGATGGCAGGAGTAGAAGCTTGTACAGTAAGTGTGTGTACCCAGTAATTAATAAAGTGAAGAAACTCAAATAAGGACTGAATAGTCTTTAACGTTCCAATTAAATACAAAAATTAAACACAATATTCAACAAATACGATTAATAGTCCTCCAAATAAATGTTTGCTGTATATCTATGCATATATTTTGATGGTGAATATCTCATTGTAGCCTGAAGCTGCCACTGAACCGGCCTCTGCACTTGTCCCATTCCTGCAGAAGTACGCAGACATACGCAATAAGTCGTCTTCAGTAAGTCTTTTCTGTTCCCACCTGATTCCATGATGCATTTATTTATCTTTGCATTGACTTAACCATTCATCCAGATTCATCTGTTTTAATGATATTAATGGTATTAATCTTCAAATCAGGTGTTAAAGCTAGAACTGAAGGAGATTCGGGAACAGCAGGACCTGCTGTTTCGCTTCATGAACTTCCTCAAGCAAGAAGGAGCTGTTCATGTGCTGCAGTTCTGTCTCACTGTTGGTAAGGATTACGAACTTGCTGTTGGAACACGTAAAAAGTCTACTGTGTACATCTTTTCATCTTAGGTCTAGTCGTTCCCTTGGGCAGCTAAACAGTGAGTTTGGAGGACAGTGCAGAGTTATTCTGTACACAAGAGATAACAGATGCCTAAAATTGTCAACCATTGTTCTGACTGACAGGGAAGAAAGGAATGGCATCACTCCCACTCAGAGAGCAGGGCCAGTTACAGACTCAGCCAGGATTTACAATCTGTCAACAATACTGGAAGTACTTGGTTGCTTCACCCAAGAGTTTGTTTCAGGGTGATAGAAATGTGTTTAAGCTCAGTATTTTTTTTCCTCCATATTTCAGAAGAGTTTAATGATAAGATCCTTCATCCAGAACTTTCTGATGCTGAAAAACTGATGCTGCACGAGGAAGTGAAAAAGATATATGAAACTTACTGCCTTGATGAGAGCGTTGACAAAATTCGCTTTGATCCTTTCATTGTTGAGGAGATCAGAAACAGTAAGTTGCTGGTTTGTTGTTTTGAGGATAACTGTTAAAAGCAGGCATTCTGCAGAACTTGTACTATAAATTCAGTCAAGGTTAACTTATGTGAAATAAAGATAAATGTGCACGAATGGGAATACAATGGCTTTGATTTCATCATATGTTTTATTGTTTCTCTGCCCCCTACAGTTGCAGAGGGTCCGTATGCTGACGTCGTAAAACTGCAGACTATGCGCTGTCTGTTTGAAGCCTATGAGCATGTTCTTTCCTTGTTGGAGAATGTTTTTACTCCCATGTTCTGCCAGAGTGATGAGGTAATGTCACTTCTATGCACACTGCACCATAGTGGCATCAATTCCTGACACATGACTGCTTTAATGAGCCAAGCATTTAATACTGAGCCTACGTCTGTACCGGGGTGCCCTTGTCCAGCTTTCAATTTGGGGAATCACCAAACTATGGGACTGGAGTTGGGCACCCCCACTGTGTAAATTCACATTTCAAATTATTTTTATCAGTTTTTTCCATAGCTATGTGTGTGTGTGTGTATGTATGTGTGTGTGTGTGTGTGTGTGTGTATATATATATATATATATATATATACACACACACACACACACACACACACACACACACACTTTCCACAATGTGTATATATATATATATATATATATATATATATATATATATATATATATATATATTAGTGCTGTCAAGCGATTAAAATATTTAATCGCGATTAATGTCGCGACTGTCATAGTTAACTCACGATTAATCGCAATTTAATTGCACATTTTTGTCACATGAAAAACCATTGTAATTCTCTTATCAGCATAAAAAAGTGAATGGGCTTGCTCACCGTTCGAACTACGGGGGTACTCGGGGGATCCGAGATCCCCTGAAACAGACATGAGATCCCTTGAAAACATGATTTGGGAAATGTTGGGGGGTCTCTAAAATATTGGCAAAATGATGTTTATTGACATAGCAATCGTGTGTAACGGGAAGCATTTGCATATCCGAAGTGAGCGTGCGATGGAGATCCGCGCTCTGAGACAAGCGCAAGCACCCCCCAAGGGAAAAAAAAGGGACCCCCCGAAAATATCGGCATAGTTCGAACACTGGTTGTACCAATGTTTTTTTTTTATTGCAGAGCATAACACGTCTTGTCACAGCCACTGCAAAGTGGGGCTGGAGCCGCCGATGGGAAAACGAAACTTAAGCCAAGCACCGTGGCTCTTCGGGGAAGGGCAGAGGACTCTGGCTGTGTGGGGCGTGGCATCATGTCACAGAGCGTTAATCTCGCGATAAAAAAATTATCGCCGTTAAAATTGAGTGAAGTTAACGCGTTAATAACGCGACATTTTTGACAGCACTAATATATATATATATATATATATATATATATATATATATATATATATATATATACACCCACACCCTTTCCACAATACTAATATTTGCTTAGTAGGTCTTGATAGAATGGAGAAATTTCACACTTGCATAAATACTATTTTTCAGTATTTTAGACAGCTGTTGAGGGGGGCGGAATCCCCAACTAGGAGCTCCAGACTTGGCAGGTGGGTGCTCTCCAGTTTGTAGAACAAATATTAGTTGAAAGTAGGGCCAAAATTTGAAAAAGAGCACATTTGGTATTTGACTAAATGAATAATGATGCAAGATTATGGTATCAAGCAGGTAGACTTATGCAACAAAAAATGCTTCTTTCTGAATATAGTATATGTGTTTGTGTGCTAAAGTGGTAATCTGTAACAAATCTACCAATATTCATATCAAAATAGACACAACACTAGCCATAAGAAAGCATATTGCCTCATGAACAGTTTAGAATATAAAGGAAATAATTAAGGTCCAGTGAATATTGATTTCATGTTGTAAAAGATTTCACTTCATCCACCAATATTATGGATTTTCAAAATTTTTTGTTCACTGAGAAGCATAAATCAAACCAAAATGCGTTCAAATTCATCATGTATGCAATGGAAAGTATTTGCAGTGGTAATTCAGCTTTGGCCTTGGTCATGAACTTTCATTTGTGTGCATCACAAAAAAAAAAAAAAAAATCACGAATAATTTGCTTTGCCAGATAAATTGCACAAAGATATGAAGGCTTACATGTCAGACAGGATTTGCTATTTATTTCTACTGAACGTTGGATTCCAAGTATTGTAGCATCCACCAGAATGTAGTGGTTGACTATTAAATACTTTTTGTTCAGGAAAATGGAACATTTCCTGTTTATATTTACTCACTTGTCTGTCAGTCTGATCATATTCTACTGTTTGTGAAATGTTTTGCTTATTTATTCAGCATATAACGTGTTCTTTGAATGTTCTTTTCTTTCCTTTATATCCAAAGTGTTATTTGGTGCTTTTGTTATGAGGTTTAGTGTTTTCAGCGGACAGCTGTAATTCCTTTTGCCCATTATTTCAGAAATAGCGTGAGTTTGGATGACATCCGGTGAGTATGCTGTTGGCTTCATGCTCAACCTGTAGCTCTCCATTCTCCACATAATGCTACACATGAGATACATGCTGGAGTGCAGGGGAAAACTGTTTACTTTATCAGCTATAGATTTATCAGCCGTCTCTGTGAAAGCTACGACGCTGTTGTGGCTTTGTATAAAATAAGCTAAGGATTCTTTAATTTAGTTCAAGTCTAGCAAGATGTTTTCTAAATTGAGACCATTTTTCAAGCCAAAGCTAAATTGCTTATGTATATTAAAATTGTCTGACGTCTACTCTGTGCACGTGTCGCACAGAATCCGATAACTTTGGCCTCCACATGCCTTGAGATAAGAAAAAGTAAGAGGCAGTCAGTGGAGCTTGTTGCCTCACTGCTATATGCTGCTGTTGAGGAAAAAGTCTGAGATCTACTGCAAGAACTTACACGACTACCTTGACCACCTTAGCTAATTCTGTTTGTCTCTCTCTTACATCACGGACTACACTTTGTGTCTGTGTCCATCCTTTGACCCTCCATTCATCCATGGGCTCTAGCTTTTCTGAGTGGGACTATACCATGAACCTAGACTCTCCGTCCATCTCACCTGCATCTGTCTCCCCTAATGTTTCATCCATTCTTACCCAACCATCTGGCTCTAATGCCTGGCGCACCGTTGCGCTAAAGTAAGTCAGGATCCATTGCAAGTCCCGTACCCCTGTATGCATGGATTCTTTTGATAACCCTCTGCCTTGTGTGTTTGTGTGTGGGGAATCTCAGTATGTTGACCATGCTGAGAGTAACAACATATTTTATTGTAACTGTAGTTTTATCTAAATGTAGCTGTAACACAGTCTAATATATTGTTTCGAACAGAAATCTAAACTGGATTTGGAATAATGTGCTGATCCTTTACAGGGACTTTGTCCCTTCCTTGTTGTTTAATCAAAGTGCAGGATTTGTCCTTCACTACCAGGGCTCGGCATTAAGGACTGCCCGATTGCCCAGGGCAAGTGAAACATGCATTCGGGCAAGTGGGAAATGTCCCCGACATGCCTGACTGGGCAAGTTGGAATGAGCACATATTACGAATTAGCACCACAAAACTTAGGCTTTTTGATCTTTTATTTCAGTTCCTAAAAGCGTTCCTCACTACGTATCCACCATTATGTCTTGGCTGTTTTCTTAGTCTAGGTTTCGTTTACTGCTTTGCAAGTTATTTTATATACCCCCACTGTTGTAGTATGGTACGCGTACTGTTTATAGACCCCTTGCGCATGACGTCACGCATCACGTGATGATTACAGCTGGGGTCAGACAGACACCGTTTTTCATGCAAGCAAGGCTTAATCTGTCTTCAGTATGGTTAATTTTTGTGCTGCTTTTGCTTGTTCAAATAGAGAAATAGATAAAAGGTATTACCGTCTCCCCGCTCTCAAGAAAAATGTTAACAAATAGAAGCAAATGCTTCAAGAACATCGAGGAAATGAGTGGCTAAAGAATACGACAAGAGGCGCTCAGCCTGAAAACTCCAGAGAAATTCACGATTGTATTTAAAATGTATTTTACAAAAACAGAAAGTTGGAAGTGAGTATGGAAGACTTTGCTTAAGAATCTCGTTTTATTTTTTTTTCTGCTCGCCTTCGAGTTAGCTCCTTTATGAGAGTGTTTGATTTTCTTACAGGTGAAGCCGCTTCTTTATTCGACACAGAAAACCCAGATTGGTTTCAAATGACTCGGGCATAAAAAACTCTACAAGGCGCGACATGCGCGATAAATCCTGAAAGAACAGATTAAGAGCAGGGAGAGCTGGAGCTTTGTTTCTGTTATCAGAGGAACACAGTCCTGTGAGATATAGATTTTGGTTATATCATCCACTTCTAGGTTTAAAAAAAAAAAAAAACTCCAGGAAAAAAAAACGCGTTGCGTCATGACAGACAGCATAATGTTTGAGTTTAAAATTGTTGTGTGTGTAGGTGGTGGGTGTTTTATACACACCTGCCAACCTGTAACTGAATCAGTGCAGCCGTTCTGTCATGACGCAGCGTGTTTTCATTTATTTATTTTAACCTAGCGGTGGATGAGATGTATAAAAAATATACACACACTCAAACACAGTACTGTTCAAAAGTCTTGGTACACTATTGTTTTCTTCATACAAACTTTGTTATAGATTTCTATTTTATGATTTCTACATTGTCGAGTAATGAACCTACAGTCAGAGTTTTCTACACAAACACACTGAACTTTACAACAGCTGCATGCATGTGAAATGGAAATAAATCGACTAAGGCAGGAAAAACTATTTTGGATAAAATTATTGTCCATTACAAGTAAAAAGTAACCAACAACCAAACTTAATAATAAACTTAATAACCAAATTTCATTTTATGTTGCAATTCACAACTATTCTATGGTTTACCTAAAAAAAAAAAAAAAAAAAGAGTACTTGCAAAATAGGGGGCAAGTGATAATATCTGGGGGGAGTGGAACTTAACACCCACTTGCCCCCCCACGGCAAGTGGGTTTAAAAGTTAATGTCGAGCCCTGACTACACACGAGCACTAATATTTCATATTCAAATCTCAAATGAGCATGTGGGTGTGGTTGTAAGTGTGGGTGGGTGGCCACGCTTGTTAATCTTACATAAATTCCATGTGGTGTAAGTTGCTGTCCATGTGCCATTGCCAACTGATTGGATGATTTGAGCTGAATAAAATGACTTGGATTGAGTCCATTTTTGTTAGAAATGTCTGTCTTAAGTGATGCAATGTTTATTTGAAAGAGTTTATTTCCCCTGACAAATGCATGACAATTGCATGTGCTGTGCCCATCTTAGACATCGTTACCAAGGGTTCTGGGTATGTTTGTGATTGTGTGGACATGTATTATGTTTAGGAACACATCAAAGCGAGGAGAATCTTTTGGCATCAGCCGCATTGGCAATAAGATTAAGGGGGTTTTCAAGAGTACCACCATGGAAGGTGCCATGCTGCCCTCTTATGGACTAGCAGAGGGAGAGGATGATATGGTTAGTGAGCTCTGCCTTAACCCTTTGATGCAAAACATGGGTCAAAAGTGACCCGGCTGAGTTTTTATCTTCTATATCTTTGCAGTAAATTAATTCCATCATTCAGTATTCAAGGTATTCCTCAATTAACTTGTTTTTGATCATCATACATCCTTATTTTATTTTTTCCTTTCTTGCTTTTTGAATAAAAACCCTTTTTGTATCACTACCCTTCTAATGTGCAACATGGGTCAAAAACGACCTGCATTCATTTTCCAGGTTATTTCATGTATGGCTGAGTGTTTCTATGATATACTTTTGAAATAAATTCATTTTGTCATTTACTTTTCCAAATATGCAGTAAATATCTTGTTTTTGTTTAGCACAAATCATCATTTTTATTTTTCCTTTCTTAAGTTATGAACAAGCACAGCTTTTGTAATTCTACATCAAGTTTACACACATGGGTCAGAAACGACCCGCATGCATTTGCTCCAGCGTTTGGTGGGAACTGTGAATTGTGCTTGTGTCAGACATTTCACAGCTCAGCGCAGCGCCCTTTGCCCACCTAATACATGGAAGTAATGTTTTTCAATTGTTCGAACATTACCTTAGAAAAAAATTGATTATGTTTAGGTTATCTTGAGAGTGAATAGATTACTTGTCAGAAAGTTACAAGTAATTACTATTAGCTACCGAGCTGTTGACATATTCTACTTTAGTTAGCTAATTTTATTGTAGTTGGCTTAGCTAACTACATAGTTAATAAATAAATAAATAAATAAATAAATGGCCCCATTCACTGCTAAAGTAATTACTTGAAACAAATTATTATTATAGTATTAAGACATTTAATTTTAAATCACACTTGGATGACCCATGTGTAGTAATATAAAAAGTATTTTTGTTCATAAAGTAGGAAAGAAAAAATTTAATTAATGATTTGTGGTAATTAAAAACAAGATATTTAAAGAATACTTGGAATATTCCATCTTAAAATAAATTGATTTCAAAAGATAGAGCAAAGAAAAACTCAGTCAGCATGAAATAACCTGGAAAATGAATGCGGGTCATTTTTGACCCATGTTGTGCATTAGAAGGGGTGTGCATATGTTTTGCATCAAAGGGTTAAGACTATTTATTTATTTATTTATTTATTTATTTATTTTTCCTTCCTTTTAAGAAAGGTTTATGTTAAGTTTACCATATGTCTGTTGGATTGTGGTAGACTTTTCAGTCACTGTGTTTGGCTTATGGGAACAGTTGAATAACAGTGACTGATTATATACTGTACCTGTGTTTCCCAGCAGCGCCACCTCTGATATTTGAACTTCAAAATGGGTTCTCTCTCTCATTCTGTGAGCTCAGTTTGTCAATAGTAGTTACAATAATCAGGATCTAGCTCATCCTTTGCTCATTTTGTGAACAAGTTTAGAAATAGGATGTTTCACACCTTGCATAAATGTAGACTGTGATGAACATCTAGTAAGAATAAAATATAAACATTTTTGGTTTGGAACTTATTTTGGGGTGTTCTATAGCAACAGGTTATCCTAAAACATCATACATGGACCTCAAATTGGAGATACAATATTAATTTATACACCGATCAGCAATAACATTATGATCACTGACAGGTGAAGTGAATAACATTTGATTATCTTGTCACAATGCCACCTGTAAAGGGGTAGGATATATTAGGCCACAAAAGAACAGTCAGTTCTTGAAGTTGATGTGTTGGAGGCAGGAAAAATGGGCAAGTGTAAGGATCTGTGCGACTTTGACATGGGTCAAATTGTGATGGTTAGATCACTGGGTCTGAGCATCTCTAAAATGGCACATCTTGTAGGGTGTACCTGTATACAGTGGTTAGTACCTCCCAAAAGTGGTCCAAGGAAGGACAACCGGTGAACTGGTGATAGGGTCATGGGTGTCAAAGGCTCATTGATTCGCATGAGGCATGAAGACTAGCCCATATGGTCCAATCCCACAGAAGAGCTACTGTAGCACAAACTGCTGAAAAAGTTAATGCTGTCTTAAACAGAGAGGTGTCAGCATTAACTTCTTCCTACCCATTTTTCCTCCTTCCAGCACATTGACTTTGAGAACCGACTGTTATCTTGTTGCCTAATATATCCCACCCCATTACAAGTGCCATTGTAACGAGGTAATCAATGTTGTTCACGTCACCTATCAGTGCTCTTAACGTTATGGTTGATTGGTGTATATTGTGGTAGTTATATATATATATATTGTGTGTGTGTGTGTGTTTATTTATATATATATATATATATATATATATATATATATATATATATATATATATAAAATTTAAATTATTTATTTTCTATCCACATTCACTGGATTTAAGCAATCGTGCACTCTGGCTACACTACTACTAGGATATCAGCTCATATACCGTGAGTAGAGAAAAACAAAATGGCAGGGCGCATCAAGTCAGATGCATCACTTTATCAAATATTTAAAAGAAACAGAAATGGCTAAAAGAATATAGTTTTCCCTCCCTATATCTCCTTTTGCACAGTCCAGTCAGTGGCAGTAATGCACCTTTTAAGTCGGTTTGTCAACCACCAAAAAAACCTTAAAAAAGAAGAAGAAAATGGCGGACCGTGTTACTGAACCAACTGAGGACGAAGTAAAAACTCTACTCAAAAACAAATTCCCAAAAATGACAAAAAAAAGCAACAAAATATGGAATAAAAGTATTTGATGGTAAGAACGTGTTTTTTTTTTTTTTTTTTCAAGAATTGTTATAGCATTTTTCACAAATTGCTACTGTCATTTTGCTGGTTTGTTTATATTCTAGGCGGAAATGATTTTGTCATCTCATCTCATTATCTCTAGCCACTTTATCCTTCTACAGGGTCGCAGGCAAGCTGGAGCCTATCCCAGCTGACTACGGGCGAAAGGCGGGGTACACCCTGGACAAGTCGCCAGGTCATCACAGGGCTGACACATAGACACAGACAACCATTCACACTTACATTCACACCTACGGTCAATTTAGAGTCACCGGTTAGCCTAACCTGCATGTCTTTGGACTGTGGGGGAAACCGGAGCACCCGGAGGAAACCCACGCGGACACGGGGAGAACATGCAAACTCCACACAGAAAGGCCCTCGCCGGCCCCGGGGCTCGAACCCGGACCTTCTTGCTGTGAGGCGACAGCGCTAACCACTACACCACCGTGCCGCCCGATTTTGTCAGATGTTTTGTATAAAGTTTTTATTTATCTAATTTGCTAAAAATAAAAATGCTCTGTTTCTCAAAATCCAGTGAATGTGGATAGAATAAAACAGTTATTCTACTCAGTCTCATCGTACATGGCTTATAACCGACTCTGTGCGCTGTGCCTCATCGGCTATCGGCTCATGTACGACTCGATTTCTTGGAATCTGTTTATACTGTATAAAAATAAATACACACACACCATGTTTGTTGATGTCATTTATGATCTTAACTGCTTGTGTAACTGATGTTATCCCTGCCATATATGAACTGAGGTAAATATTATATAATACATATTAAAATGGTTTCTACTGATTTCCCTCCACTATTTGACATCTTAGGTGGAGGAGGCTATCATGGTTATGGAGGATGACTTGCCCATGGAGGCCATCAGTACTCCAAGTACACCTCGTAACCTGACGGCCTGGAGCATCACTATCCCCTATGTGGACTTATTTGATGATGAGGTGAAGAAAGAGAGGATTCCTGTGTATTGCATAGATGTGGAGAGAAATGACAGGAGAACAGGTAAAGCCTGAAATGATTCAGTCACAAACTATTTAAATTGTTTAACTGTTATCTAATTCAAGATAAGTTGCTTGTTCTGTGTTACAGTGAAAGACCTATAGTATAATTTCTTTTACCTGCTTTTCAGTGGGTCACGAAACAGAACATTGGTCTGTTTACCGAAGATACCTGGAATTTTATGTTCTTGAGTCAAAACTTACAGAGTTTCATGGTATGTACAAATTGATTTATAGGCAGTAGGTGAAATTTGTTTTAATGCTTGCAGGTGTTGAACTGAAGAAGATAAACTTCATATCCACTGTGTAATGTTCTTTATATTATATGGACACATCCACAAAAAAAAAAAAATCAAGTTAATCAAAAGAATTTTAATTTTGAACCGGTTCGACAATTTGACAATGCGGGTCTAGTCTGTAAAAAAACCCCACTAGGAGTGATGTCATTTGGGTGAAATATTGGGAAATATGTCACTCCGATCTATGATGTATTTTGTATGAAAAATGTGAATTTTTCAACATAAGATAAACTTCATATCTTCAAGCCAGCGTGTAATTTTCTTTTTATTATATAGACACATTCACAAACAAAAAGTACCCAAACTTATCAGAACAATTCATCGAGATCCTCACAAGTGAGATATAGAGATTTATGTCACGTTTTGAATCTCCATGTCCAGGATGTAGCTTGTATGAAAAATACGAGTGGTGTATTTCCCAGTAAAAACACTTCTGTCCATATAATATAATGGTAATAATACCTCTGTCCCAACTTTTTTGTGTGTGTGTGTGGGGTGATTTTACAACCCCGATTCCAAAAAAAGTTGGGACAAAGTACAAATTGTAAATAAAAACGGAATGCAATAATTTACAAATCTCAAAAACTGATATTGTATTCACAATAGAACATAGACAACATATCAAATGTCGAAAGTGAGACATTTTGAAATTCCATGCCAAATATTGGCTCATTTCAAATTTCATGACAGCAACACATCTCAAAAAAGTTGGGACGGGGCAATAAGAGGCTGGAAAAGTTAAAGGTACAAAAAAGGAACAGCTGGAGGACCAAATTGCAACTCATTAGGTCAATTAGCAATAGGTCATTAACATGACTGGGTATAAAAAGAGCATCTTGGAGTGGCAGCGGCTCTCAGAAGTAAAGATGGGAAGAGGATCACCAATCCCCCTAATTCTGCGCCGACAAATAGTGGAGCAATATCAGAAAGGAGTCTGACAGTGTAAAATTGCAAAGAGTTTGAACATATCATCATCTACAGTGCATAATATCATCAAAAGATTCAGAGAATCTGGAAGAATCTCTGTGCGTAAGGGTCAAGGCCGGAAAACCATACTGGGTGCCCGTGATCTTCGGGCCCTTAGACGGCACTGCATCACATACAGGCATGCTTCTGTATTGGAAATCACAAAATGGGCTCAGGAATATTTCCAGAGAACATTATCTGTGAACACAATTCACCGTGCCATCCGCCGTTGCCAGCTAAAACTCTATAGTTCAAAGAAGAAGCCGTATCTAAACATGATCCAGAAGCGCAGACGTCTTCTCTGGGCCAAGGTTCATTTAAAATGGACTGTGGCAAAGTGGAAAACTGTTCTGTGGTCAGACGAATCAAAATTTGAAGTTCTTTATGGAAATCAGGGACGCCATGTCATTCGGACTAAAGAGGAGAAGGACGACCCAAGTTGTTATCAGCGCTCAGTTCAGAAGCCTGCATCTCTGATGGTATGGGGTTGCATTAGTGCGTGTGGCATGGGCAGCTTACACATCTGGAAAGACCCCATCAATGCTGAAAGGTATATCCAGGTTCTAGAGCAACATATGCTCCCATCCAGACGACGTCTCTTTCAGGGAAGACCTTGCATTTTCCAACATGACAATGCCAAACCACATACTGCATCAATTACAGCATCATGGCTGCGTAGAAGAAGGGTCCGGGTACTGAACTGGCCAGCCTGCAGTCCAGATCTTTCACCCATAGAAAACATTTGGCGCATCATAAAACGGAAGATACGACAAAAAAGACCTAAGACAGTTGAGCAACTAGAATCCTACATTAGACAAGAATGGGTTAACATTCCTATCCCTAAACTTGAGCAACTTGTCTCCTCAGTCCTCAGACGTTTACAGACTGTTGTAAAGAGAAAAGGGGATGTCTCACAGTGGTAAACATGGCCTTGTCCCAACTTTTTTGAGATGTGTTGTTGTCATGAAATTTAAAATCACTTAATTTTTCTCTTTAAATGATACGTTTTCTCAGTTTAAACATTTGTCATCTATGTTCTATTCTGAATCAAATCTGGAATTTTGAAACTTCCATATCATTGCATTCCGTTTTTATTTACAATTTGTACTTTGTCCCAACTTTTTTGGAATCCGAGTTGTATATGCATATATGTAATCACATATACACATGTATCCTTAATGTAATCACAAATGTATTTTGATTCATATACACACACCTTAATGAAATCGCAAGTGTATTTTGATTCACACGTAACCCCACACACGCCTTGATGTAATCACATAAGCAGTAATGTGGTTTATGATGATTGTATTTCGATTCAAAGCCAGTCATGTTGATTTCCAGTAAAGAGTTAATGAAGTTGATATTACAAATAGGTTGTTCAAAGCTTTATACTGTTAATGGAACCTTGAAGCATGTGTTGAACTAGAAATAACCTCAAACTAGAACCAAGCCTTATTTGGATGTATATTATTGGAATGACCTTGTTTGGATTCATATTTGTCACTTAGCACAAGTGGTTTGTTTTAATATTAAGAATAATCAGGGAAGTCTCTCCTTGGATTGAGAACAGTGCAGTTCACTTTGGGGATACTGGAAGAGATAGGTGGAAACGTATCCTTATATAGTGCAAGTCTGGCATTGGTGGAATACTATAAAAACGGATGATTTGAGATTTGGAACCAGTTCACTCTGCAGACTGTACTTGGCTTTTATTAATTGATTTAATAAAGGTCTAAACTTTTCTGTAACCTCTTTGAATCATTTTTGCTTGAGAGAGCTTCCACGACACGTGTTGCAGGCATCAAATTCTAACTTCATTTATATTTACAAAATGAAATGAAGTTGGTCAGTGAAACTATTGAAAATCTTCTCTTTGTACTTTTGTCAGTTCAATAAAGGTTCACGTGAATTAACAAATCACAGATTTTTGTTTTTATTGCATTTTGGAAAATATCCCAACTTTTCTGGAGATGGGGTTAGTGATATGGATTACTACAGTTGTGGAATAGGGCTGTTTACTGTATTTTTATTATTTACTGCTTGATGGTCTCAGATGCATTAAGAAGGCAAGAAATGAATCCACTAATTAACTCTTGACGAAGCACCTGTTAATTGAAAAGCATTCCAGGTGACTACCTCATGAAGCTGGTTAAGATGATGCCAATAGTGTGCAAAAGCGTCATCAAGGTCAACGGTGGCTACTTGGAAGAATCTAAAATATGAAACACGTAGCTTTGTAAACACCTTTTTTTTTTTTTACTACATATATGGAATTATGTTCCATGTGTTATTTCATAGTTGTGTTGTCTTCAGTATTATTCTACAATGTAGAAAATAGTCAAAATACAGAAAGACCTATGAATGAGTAGGTTTGACCAAATGTTTTGACTGGTACTTTGTGTGTGTTGAAACAGGCTCATTCCCTGATGCACAACTTCCATCCAAGCGGATAATTGGGCCTAAAAACTATGAGTTTTTAATGTCCAAGCGTGAGGAATTTCAGGAATACCTACAGGTATGAATGATAGAGAAACTGTTGTTTCATTTAGCGTAACGTGTGCTGTATGTAATCACTGACATGTACGGTATGCTGGGTGTATTTTTTTTTTTATTTAGAAACTCCTGCAACACCCTGAGTTGAGCAATAGCCAGCTGCTGGCAGACTTTCTTTCTCCTCACAGTGTGGAGTCGCAGTTTCATGATAAGATGTTACCTGATGTCAATCTTGGTACTTGGTGTGCATAATTGTAGTTATGTATAGAACACAGAGACACTCACATTTTAAAATCATATTTTTCTCTTACAGGGAAGATAATTAAATCTGTACCTAGCAAACTAATCAAAGAGGTTGGTTATTTTTATCTTAAATGCAACTAATGCACTAGATAATACTGATTTTATATAATTACGAGGATTTATTTTGTATATTTACTCTTCTGCAGAAAGGCCAGCACCTAGAACCATTTATCCAGGCTTTCTTCAACTCATGTGAGTCACCAAAACCCAAACCCAGCCGGCCAGAACTCACAATCCTCAGCCCCACATCAGAAAACGACAAAAAGGTAAGCTTTTTGAGTTTTAATGGAATTAGTTAATTTCAAATATCAAAATTTGCTTTGTTTCTGCTAGAAAAGTGTCTGAATCCAAAACTGTATCTTTGAAGTATTCAAGGATATTCTGGTATTCTTTAGCTTTTCAATGAGCTATACAAAAACAATGCAAATCGCTCAGAAGTCACAGAGAAGAGGCACAACCAGAATTACTTTATGGAGATGATCACTGTTGAAGGAATTTATGACTACTTAATGTTTCTAGGTAAGTCTGTGATTTGATTAAAATAACCACATCTTGAGTCCTGTTCAGTCGACAACCCCAAATCTGAAAAAGTTGGGACAGTATGTTGAAATTAAAACTGAAAACAATGATTTGTAAATAATCTTTGACCTGTACTGCACTCAAAACAATACAGCAGCACATTATTTGATATTTTACCTCATGAATTTATTTCCAAAATAAACACATTACAATTTTGATTCTTGCAACACATTTAAAAAAAAAAAAAAGTTGGGGCGGTAAAGCATTTACCACTTTATAATGTTGCCATTCCTTTTCACAACACTTAAAAATGTTTACAGATTGAAGACACCAAGTGACGAAGTGTTTCAGGTGTTACTTTGTCCCATTCTTCCTATAAACAGGTCTTTAGGTGTGTCACTTCGTCATATTTTTATTTTAAAATTTGCCACACATTCTCTGTTGGGTACAGGCACCCTCTTCTTCCGCAGCGCTGCCTTTGTAATGTGTGCAGAATGTGGTTTTGCATTGTCTTGTTGAAATATCTCCATGTCTTGATGGCAGCACATGTTACTCCAAAATCTCAATTTACTTTTTTGCATTAATGCTGCCATCACAGAAGTGTTAGTTACCTTTGCCAAGGGCACTGACACAACCCCGTACCATGACAGACCCTGGCTTTTGGACTTGTTGCTGGTAACAGTTTGGATGGTCTTTTTTGTCTGAGGTCTGGAGCACATGGTGTCCATTTCTTACAAAAAAGACCTGGAATACTAATTTGTCTGACCACAATACATGTTTCCACTGTATGATGGTCCATCCCAGATGCTGCTGAGCCCAGAGAAGTCAATATTGCTTCTGGACACAATTAACATAAGGCTTCCTTTTTGCACAGTAAAGTTTTAACTAGCATTTGTGGATGTAACTCCATATTGTAGTGCTTGATAAAGATTTGCCAAAGTAATCCTGAGCCTATGTGGTTATATCAGCTATAGATGAATGATGGTTTTTGATGCAGTGCCGTTTGAGGAATTGAAGATCATGGGTGTTCAGCTTAGGCTTGTGCCCTTGCACTTTACACACCGAAATCCCTCCAGATTCCTTGAATCATTTAATATTATGCACTGTAGAGGGTGAAATGTCCAAATCCCTTTATATCTTTATTTGAGGAACATTGTTTTTAAACATTTTTATGAATTTTCTCATGCATTTGTTGACAAACTGGAGATCCTCGGCCCATCTTTGTTCCTCAAAGACTAGGCCTTTCCTAGATACTGATTTTGTACCAAATCAAGATTACAATCACCTGTTGACATCACTGTTTCACATCACATCATTATTTAATTGTTCTACCTTGTTAATAGCTCTAAATTGCCCATGTCCCAACTTTTTTTTCTGGAATGTGTTGCAGGCTTGAAACACAGGAATGGATGTATATTAAGAAGTAAAATGAAGTTGACTAGGGCGGCACGGTGGTGTAGTGGTTAGTGCTGTCGCCTCACAGCAAGAAGGTCCGGGTTCGAGCCCCGTGGCCTGTGAGGGCCTTTCTGTGTGGAGTTTGCATGTTCTCCCCGTGTCCGCGTGGGTTTCCTCCAGGTGCTCCAGTTTCCCCCACAGTCCAAAGACATGCAGGTTAGGTTAACTGGTGACTCTAAATTGACCGTAGGTGTGAATGAGAGTGTGAATGGTTGTCTGTGTCTATGTGTCAGCCCTGTGATGACCTGGCGACTTGTCCAGGGTGTACCCCGCCTTTCGCCCGTAGTCAGCTGGGATAGGCTCCAGCTTGCCTGCGACCCTGTAGAACAGGATAAAGCGGCTAGAGATGATGAGATGAGATGAAGTTGACTAGACACAACATGAAATACAAGTCAGAGTGAATTCAGAAATCTCTACTTTTTTTTTATTGTCCAAACTTTTTCTGATTTGGGGTTATATATGTCATTATTTTATTGATCCTCATAGTAGTTATAATTACTCTCCACAATTGACATCGAGACTGATAAATGAAGCCTTTTATGTTGCTACAACTGAAGTTAATTTTCTTCCCAAAATTTTGGCAGGACGAGTGATATTTCACATACCTGATTGGTTACATCATCTCTTAATGGGTGGGCGCATCCTGTTTAAAAACACACTGGAGGCATATACTGAATACTATCTGCAGAACAAACTAGACCAGGTGTTTCAGGAGCATCGTGTGGTTTCACTTATCACTCTGCTCAGAGGTAACAAGTACTACCCACAAAAAGTGGGACTGTCATCTGCTATTAAATAACAAGCATTCATAATAAAATTACTAGTATAATTAGAATTTATAAGTCGTTAAGTTAGCATGATGATTTTTTTAGTTTGCAGTCACAATGCACATTTCAATATCATCATTTGACAGTATTTACTTCTCCATAGATGCTGTATTCTGTGAGAACAGTGAACCACGCTCTTTAGAAGACAAGCAAAAAAGAGCCAGAAAGACATTCGATGAAATGAGGAATTACATTCCAGGTTGAGCAGCTGATGATTTTTAAAATTACTGTATATATCCCCTTTCAATTACTCAAAAAATATTTATTTTCATTGGAATGGTTTTAATTGATTGTGTATGTCTAAGAATGTATCTGGCTAATGAAGGACATGATAATTAGTCCCTCAAGTGCATGACTCCAATATTAAGGTAGATTATTAATTAGTAATACATTTGGCACTTATGAACATATGACACACACCTTTTTCATCAAAGATATGAGCGTAAAACAAATGTACGCAAATTCCACTGACAGGTTTGTTGATCATCAGTGTCCTCTTTCTTTGGTATATTTGGCTTATATTTGGTTTTATTGTGTAAATTTGTGTGTATTTTTACAACCAAAAATGATGAATTTTATAGTTAAATCATCAAATGTAATATTAATAATGACCAAAATTATAGTATGTAGTATATGAACACTAACAACAGAAGATAACATTGATGATCATCCCTGAACCTTGTACTGAGACAGTAGATCATTTGATTAGGAAATCGTATGTACCGTATGAGTGTAAATCATGGTGTATCATCTGTGTCTGATATGTAAATAATGGCGTAGAGGGCAGGAAGTTGCCACTGAAGCAGATTTGTCAATTGCACTCAAATTGTCACTCATCTGGATGCCATCTGACAGTATAATGAATTAAGCTCAAATGTCTAAACAGTTGGCATGAAAAGGGCGATGATTTCTCAGATTTGAGGACTCGGTAATATTTATGTAATGAGGTGAAATTGTTGCTTTGGTATTAGATTTGCTTGGAAAATGTATTGGAGAGGAAGCAAAATGTGAAGGGATAAAGCTTCTCTTTGATGGACTTCAGCAGCCAGTTCTTAACAAGCAGGTAAGTAAAGTAGGAATAAATTATTGTGAAATCCACCATACAATTGATGATAATTCAGGAATTTTCTTACCTCTCCTTATAGCTGACATACATCTTGCTTGATGTAGTAATTCTGGAGCTTTTCCCTGAATTAAACAAAGTAAGTTGTATTGCATGCCTCTTAATTTTAAAGAACAATCTAACTGAAATAGTCATGTTACTATTTTTTTTAATTTTCGTGTTGAATTTTATAGGTACAGAGAGAAACTTCTATAATGGCTCCATGGATGTAGAAAAATCCACCACGAGATGGAGGAAACCGCAGCTATAGCTGCATGTGCAGCATCCTGCATAAGGGTCAAAATAACCATGTACAGTAGTGTACTGACATTTGTCTCAAATATACAAAGCATGACTTATCTGTATAGATTGCTATGCAGGGTAGGCTGTATAGAATGGACGTACTGAAATGGCTTAAAATGCCCATGATTACATCAAGTATGATTTAAACCGATGTTTTAGCAAAAGTTTTATCTTTGGTGGGGGGGAAGGATATTAAAACAGGAAATGATGAATGTTAGTTAGTTAGTTTTTTTTTTGCCAGTATCAAATTGACAACATTGCACTGACCTTTTTGTTTAACACTGAATAGGTTGCCGTGTACTATATTACATACTTTGTAAACCAGTGACGTGCGGTGAGGTTTGTGGCTAGTGAGGCACTGACTTTTTCAAAATCAGATTTTCAAATATGCACCAAAATATTTGCCAAATACCGATTAGTTTCATATCTCTGTATCCTATTTGACAACCCAGAAAATACCGTAGATGTCTCCAAGTGTCTTTCAAGCCTCTCATCTCTCTCAGCAAAAGCATTCAATAGCTCGACATAATTCCCACGATTCGAAGAGCTTGTACTCTCATCATCACCGCGAAATGCCAATTCCTGTTTGGCTAAGAAGCAGGTTGCATGAATGAGATATTTTAAGATCTCTCGGTTTTCCTTCACCTTAGCGTTGTGCATGCTAATGTTTAGCCGGTGCTGTTCATTCAAAGCCACATCTACAGTCGTGCTTGAAAGTTTGTGAACCCTTTAGAATTTTCTATATTTCTGCATATTTATGACCTAAAACATCATCAGATTTTCACACAAGTCCTAAAAGAAGATAAAGAGAACCCAGTTAAACAAATGAGACAAAATATTGTACTTGGTCATTTATTTATTGAGAAAAATGATCCAATATTACATATCTGTGAGTGGCAAAAGTATGTGAACCTTTGCTTTCAGTATCTGGTGTGAACCCCTTGGGCAGCAATAACTGCAACTAAATGTTTCCAGTAACTGTTGATCAGTCCTGCACACTGGCTTGGAGGAATTTTAGCCAATTCCTCCATACAGAACAGCTTCAACTCTGGGATGTTGGTGGGTTTCCTCACATGAACTGCTCGCTTCAGGTCCTTCCACAACATTTCAGTTGGATTAAGGTCAGGACTTTGACTTGGCCATTCCAAAACATTAACTTTATTCTTCTTTAACCATTCTTTGGTAGAACAACTTGTGTGCTTAGGGTCATTGTCTTGCTGCATGACCCACCTTCTCTTGAGATTCAGTTCATGGACAGATGTCCTGACATTTTCCTTTAGAATATAATTCTGGTATATAATTCAGAATTCATTTTTCCATCAATGATGGCAAGCCATCCTGGCCCAGATGCAGCAAAAATGGGCCCAAACCATGATACTACCACCACCATGTTTCACAGATGGGATAGGGTTCTTATGCTGGAATGCAGTGTTTTCCTTTCTCCAAACATAACACTTCTCATTTAAACCAAAAAGTTCTATTTTGGTCTCATCCATCCACAAAACATTTTTCCAATAGCCTTCTGGCTTGTCCACATGATCTTTAGCAAACTGCAGATGAGCAGCAATGTTCTTTTTGGAAAGCAGTGGCTTTCTCCTTGCAACCCTGCCATGCACACCATTGTTGTTCAGTGTTCTTCTGATGGTGGACTCATGAATATTAACATTAGCTAATGTAAGAGAAGCCTTCAGATGCTTAGAAGTTACCCTGGGGTCCTTTGTGACCTCGCTGACTATAACATGCCTTGCTCTTGGAGTGATCTTTGTTGGTCGACCACTCCTGGGGAGGGTAACAATGGTCTTGAATTTCCTCCATTTGTACACAATCTGTCTGACTGTGGATTGGTGGAGTCCAAACTCTCTAGAGATGGTTTTGTAACCTTTTCCAGCCTGATGAGCATCAACAACACTTTTTCTGAGGTCCCCAGAAATCTCCTTTGTTTGTGCCATGATACACTTCCACAAACATGTGTTGTGAAGATCAGACCTTAATAGATCCCTGTTCTTTAAATAAAACAGGGTGCCCACTCACACCTGATTGTCATCTCATTGATTGAAAACACCTGACTCTAATTTCACCTTCAAATTAACTGCTAATCCTAGAGGTTCACATACTTTTGCCACTCACAGATATGTAATATTGGATCATTTTCCTCAATAAATAAATGACCAAGTATAATATTTTTGTCTCATTTGTTTAACTGGGTTCTCTTTATCTACTTTTAGGACTTGTGTGAAAATCTGATGGTGTTTTAGGTCATATTTATGCAGAAATATAGAAAATTCTAAAGGGTTCACAAACTTTCAAGCACCACTGTATTCGAGAAGTCCCAAAAGTTTTAAAGCAATTTGGCTTTGAATGTGAGTAGCTGAGCATTCATGTTTCAGGAGGCTTCTTGGTAGGTTTTTTAAGTCACAAAATCCCATGTTAGTCCAGACATTGTCAATGGTTGAGAACAAGAGACAGGGATAACAGAAAAGGCGGTTTCTTGTAGCACAGCCAAACAGGCAATCTTTTCGGTTGTACCACTCACTTTGAAACGATCGGGTTATCTTCTGCCCAGTCCTTTGAAGTAATTCCTTTAGCTCTGGCATCGGCCGTCCATTCTTTATCACGTCCCGTTTTCCTTGAAAGTCCAACTTTGAGAAACCTTTCAGTTGAGCTATTACATCCTCCATTAATTTGTTGCAGTCAATCGGAACAAGCCAACAACAGTCCAAATTAAACTTTACATGACGACGTAGAGAAGAAGCAACCACCAAACAAGAATAACTGAGCTCACATACGCCCTCTGCACTGCGGCAGAGCTACTGCCTGCCTCACCTCATGTCTTTTCAGTGCGGCTTTATGTCAAATTGTTAACACTAAATAAGTGATACACATATGTAGAAAACATTACATATTATAAGGAAAGTGAGGACATATTATACACATGTCTACAATGCATAAAAAACATTTTAATACAGCATTCCGTTGGTAGCATACATAGAGTAAGCAAAAGGCACGCGCTCAACCCAGTTAACAAGGGATTGCGCAATCTGACGTGAGGCACGGCTTGGTGCTGCCTCACGTCGCTGCATATTCGCTGCAATTGAATAGGAAATAGGCAAATACGGCGATTTTGATCGCAAAAATGATTGAAATTATTTGAATCGTACAGAAATGGCATATATAGCACAGATGATTGGACAAATCTTTATCATTATTTACATTCATTACATCTCATGATGGCTGGATGATGACCGGTGAGGCCCTGCCTCACCTGCCGCCCCTGACTGCACGTCACTGTTGTAAACCAGTTCTTAATTGTGAACTCTTTAATCCGTAATTAAGGGAGAAATTTTATGTTGCCTGTCAGTAAATAAAAACTGTGTACCCACTACTCAGTCTTATGATGCAAGTGTGTTTTCATGTGCCACAATAAAATATTTTGTATAGCCCACATGTCTGTGTGCACTAAAATGTGTATCTAAGGGTTATTAAGAATTTGTTAAGGTTTGTATTGGATTTGTGTGTGGCAGATTCTTATAAAAGGACATGCTAAGGTTGCAGTAGAGACCTGTTATCTCTGGTCTTATATTTTTAATATTTGAGTGATTTAGACAAGCAAACCACCCTGTGCATTTTAAAGACTGCGTTTATGCCATTATATAGTTTGCTATCCAGTGTGGAAAGAGCGAATGTGTGTAGAGTTTGAGATTTATCTGTAGCCGTTCTTTTTCTTCTTGGTTGTGATTTACAGTGGTGCTTGAAAATTTGTGAACCCTTTAGAATTTTCTATTTCTGCATAAATATGACCTAAAACATAATCAGATTTTCATACAAGTCCTAAAAATAGATAAAGAGAACCCAGTTAAACAAATGAGACAAAAATATTATACTTGGTCATTTATTTATTGAGGAAAATGATCCAGTATTACATATCTGTGAGTGGCAAAAGTATGTGAACCTTTGCTTTCAGTATCTGGTGTGACCCCCTTGTGCAGCAATAACTGCAACTAAACATTTCCGGTAACTGTTGATCAGTCCTGCACACTGGCTTGGAGGAATTTTAGCCCATTCCTCCGTACAGAACAGCTTCAACTCTGGAATTTCAGTGGGTTTCCTCACATGAACTGCTCGCTTCAGGTCCTTCCACAACATTTCGATTGGATTAAGGTCAGGACTTTGACTTGGCCATTCCACTTTATTCTCTGGTAGAATGACTTGTGTGCTTAGGATTGTTGTCTTGCTGCATAACCCACCTTTTCTTGAGATTCCGTTCATGGACAGATGTCCTGACGTTTTCCTTTAGAATTAGCTGGTATAATTCAGAATTCATTGTTCCATCAACGATGGCAAGCTGTCCTGGCCCAGATGCAGCAAAACAGGCCCAAACCATGATACTACCACCACCATGTTTCACAGATGGGATAAGGTTCTTATGCTGGAATGCAGTGTTTTTCCTTTCTCCAAACATAATGCTTCTCATTTAAACCGAAAAGTTCTATTTTGGTCTCATCCATCCACAAAACATTTTTCCAATAGCCTTCTGGCTTGTCCACATGATCTTTAGCAAACTGCAGACAAGCAGCAATGTTCTTTTTGGAGAGCAGTGGCTTTCACCTTGTAACCCTGCCATGCACACCATTGTTGTTCAGTGCCCTCCTGATGGTGGACTCATGAACATTAACCAATGTGAGAGAGGCCTTCATTTGCTTAGACGTTACCCTGGGGTCCTTTGTGGTCTCGCCGGTTATTACACGCCTTGCTCTTGGAGTGATCTTTGTTGGTCAACCACTCCTGGGGAGGGTAACAGTGGTCTTGAATTTCCTCTATTTGTACACAATCTGTCTGACTGTGGATTGGTGGAGTCCAAACTCATTAGAGATGGTTTTGTAACCTTTTCCAGCCTGATGAGCATCAATTTTTCTGAGGTCCTCAGAAATCTCCTTTTTTTTTGTGTCATGATGCACTTCCACAAACGTGTGTTGTGAAGATCAGACTTTGATAGAGCCCTGTTCTTTAAATAAAACAGGGTGCCCGCTCACACCTGATTGTCGTCCCATTGATTGAAAACACCAGACTCTAATTTCACCTTCAAATTAACTGCTAATCCGGGCGGCACGGTGGTGTAGTGGTTAGCACTGTCGCCTCAGAGCAAGAAGGTCTGGGTTTGAGCCCCATGGCCAACGAGGGCCTTTCTGTGCGGAGTTTGCATGTTCTCCCCATGTCCGCGTGGGTTTCCTCCGGGTGCTCCAGTTTCCCCCACAGTCCAAAGACATGCAGGTTAGGTTAACTGGTGACTCTAAATTGACCGTAGGTGTGAATGTGAGCGTGAATGGTTGTCTGTGTCTGTCAGCCCTGTGATGACCTGGCGACTTGTCCAGGGTGTACCCCGCCTTTCGCCCGTAGTCAGCTGGGATAGGCTCCAGCTTGCCTGCGACCCTGTAGAACAGGATAAAGCGGCTAGAGATAATGAGATGAGATGAATGTTGAAAACCTGTATGACTGAAGATGGAGATGCTCCACCACCTTGTCTGCCACTTGCTCTCGGCTACAGCACAATCAGCATTGTGTTGCAAAAATGGTCAAAATTTGACGAAGCAGTTTCAAGAAGTAAAGTGATTATTTTTGCTGCCAAATATATTGGGAATGTGGTACTGAAAGGACCTACATTTAAAAAAAAAAAACAACCCAGATATATGGAGCCATGTATCGAGGGCCTACGGACACTACATACTCACAGGGGCGCCGCTGGGGGGGAAGTTAGGACGATTCTAAGGGCCTGGCACTGACAGGGGGGCCCTGTGAGGGATATTAATATTGTTTTAATAGTATTGCCTTGTGTAAGTTTTTGAAATAAAATATTTCATTTCATCTGTTAAAATATGCAAATTATACATGGTTATGATTTGCTATAACATTTTTCTTGAATTATTTATGATCTTGTCATTTCACCCCTCCACCCTTTTTACTAATGGTACAGTGTGATTCTGGGAGCGGGATTAGCGCAGTTTAGAGCAGCTGTCAGTTTCTCTCTGCACGCAACAGAGGTGTACATTCTAGAAGTTGCTAAGCAGGAGCAGGTGTGATAAATTATGAAGTCTGGATATCACACTGTGTGTGAAAAAAAAATCACCTTTTTTCATAGATATCTTTATTGTATAATTAAATCTAGATGTTTTGCCATTGTTCATGTGTGGATTTATTGATACTGTTGCTAAGTATTTAACTTGAATATTTGAACATTTGCTGTGTTTTCTAATAAATGTGTGATGCCTAAAAGAAACCAAAAACACTTAGTGGATTTCTTGCAGTGCACTGTGATTGTATCAAAAAACTAGTGTAGTTATTCATCAAGGCATAGATTTGATCACATACAATAAGTCAATAAATGGAGGAAACAAAGGAATACATTTTGTAATCCTGATTATTGATGATGTTTGCTGGAGGGCTCTGGAGTATCCATAATGTGCATACAGAATGTTATAAATCCATACTGATACAGTGATGCATGCAATTTCTCTCAACACAAACATTTGGATTGAATGAACTCCATAGGCTACTGAGTGGCCTAATAATAGTTGCTCATTATATATATATCATGGAATGTTCATTTTAAGGCAACAGTCTATTCAGTCTAATTCTGCATTTAAAATGTTCATCTCATCATCTCTAGCCGCTTTATCCTTCTACAGGGTCGCAGGCAAGCTGGAGCCTATCCCAGCTGACTACAGGCGAAAGGCAGGGTACACCCTGGACAAGTCACCAGGTCATCACAGGGCTGACACATAGACACAGACAACCATTCACGGTCAATTTAGAGTCACCAGTTAACCTAACCTGCATGTCTTTGGACTGTGGGGGAAACCGGAGCACCCGGAGGAAACCCACAGGGAGAACATGCAAACTCCACACAGAAAGGTCCTCGCCGGCCCCGGGGCTCGAACCCAGGACCTTCTTGCTGTGAGGCGACAGCGCTAACCACTACACCACCGTGCCACCCTTAAAATGTTCATATACCAAATAATTGTATCACCTAAACTTGCTAGGTAGCTGATCACACGCGTAGTAAAGTAAAAGTGCCAGCCAAAAACAGACTTCAAATTCAGTTGCTTGAGCTTGAAAATTTTACCGGGGGGGCCATAAATTGTAATCTTTCATAGGGCCCAAGATTTCTAGCGGCGCCCCTGCATACTCATAATGAAGTTTTATCATGGGCGTCGCCACCATTGAATGTGAAGGGGACATGTCCACCTCACATTTCATAATTCTTCGTTTGGACCCGCCCACATTTAACATAAAATATGATTTCACCCAGCGCCGTTTCTATTGCTTCGTGAAAGAATCCATTCCACTTGATGGATAAGAGAGAAAACACAGAGCACTGACAATCCACTCCGGGGTTTCCGGGCGCTCCCTACAACAGCTCACCGCGCGCGAGGGAAGCGAATCTCAGCGCGAGCACAGAAATGTTGGTGCAGCTGCTGGAAAGTGGAGGAGGTGACGTCAGCCCCATTGCCACCTCACAATGTCTAGCTTTTGCTAAAACCTTATTCTTTTGTTATCTGCCCTCAAAATTAACCCTAGGACACGTTAAATTAATGTTCAACTAAACAGTGAAATAAGCTTAGCCTAATGGGGTATTCTTGGTTGATGATGAATTGTTTGCAGCATTTGCTCCTCCCCAGACACAATGGACATAAGGACATTCTTTACAAAGAAGCGGAAAGTCAGTCAGAATTTCCCCACAGGACAGGGTTTTTTTTTGTCCCAATGGAAATGTTAGTGCAGTTAGCTGGCTAGTCAATGTTAGGAGATGCATCAGCTAGCTTAACGTTAGCTATCATTTAATTCAAACCCAGTAGGCCTGCCTTACTGTAATGCCAAGAATGAGGTCAAGTCTGCTCTGATGATATTTATTGATTCCTTGTTTTGTCTGGTCTTTGGCAGTTTTCTGGAAAGTAAGATGGGAAATCAGTGTATGGGGAAGGAATAGTAGAAAGGAAAGTAATGGAGAGAGATGTTAGTCAGCTAGGATAGGCTCCAGCTTGCCTGCGACCCTGTAGAACAGGATAAAGCGGCTAGAGATAATGAGATGAGTATATATGAGAGTTTTTTTCTTTGTTGTTTGTTTTTTGTTTTGTTTTAAACGGGGTAAAGCCTTTACAAAAAACAAACAACAAAGAAAAAAACTCTCATATATACTAACCCTGATTAACCTGTATACCCTGTATGCCCCCACATTTTGTATGCTGCTGAATCTGTCCTTTTTTCAGTAGCTTTGTATAAACAATAACCGCTAAATGTAATGCAGTGTTATGTAAGGTGATCGCCTAGGCATTCTCATTGTGAAAAGTAAGTCACATGTACATGGACTGGCATTTAATGTTGTATTTGTTCCTTTCTATTTGTTTTTTGTCTGTTCATATTCTTTTTGGGGGAGTAAAGTCAGTTTAAAAATGCCGTTAAATGCATAGGCCTATAGGCCAAGTTTAATGACCTTGAGGTTATCAGAGGTCATATGTCGTTTTACAAATGAAAAATGAATTCAGCACCCAAACATTTAACAAACAAGGCCATTTGCTAACTTCATTAATCATTTTAGTACATTTCATTCCTTAGAAAGCTGAGAAACTGGGTTCAGCTGAGACGTTTACAGGCCCAAAGTTCAATGACATCTAGAGGTCAACAGAGGTCAGATAGAGCTCGGCATATTGCAGATTTGAATTCGGCACACCCAAATTGACAAAATAAGACTGTTTGCCGACTTTGTCTCAAAAATGCCTTTAACTCCTTAAATAAGCACTTTTTTGAATTTTGGTACCAGTCTATTTGGCCGTTACTTTTATTAATGATTTTGTTTTGACTCGTGAATTACTGGAGGCCGCTAGATGTCGCTGCGGTCTTTGTTTTGTGCTTAGGATTATTTTTGTTCCGGAAGGAAATTTTACAAGTTCAAAACTTCGACAACGCATCACTAATTTATAGAAATTATAGAGTTTGTATATTGCTAAAATCATTCATTAATGTAGTTTATAGGATATTGTTGTTAGGTGGTGTCTGTGGCCTTCGATAGCTCAGTTGGTAGAGCGGAGGACTGTAGAGGGATAATCACGGAGATCCTTAGGTCGCTGGTTCGAATCCGGCTCGAAGGAAACTTTTAATTTATTGTTATTTTTAATCAAGTGCAGTATTTGTTATTATGTTGAATCCTTGATTCTGATTAATAAATTACGGCATTCTACTGTCTGTTATTTCTGAATAGCATAGTTCTACAGGGTCGCAGGCAAGCCAGAGCCTATCCCAGCTGACTATGGGCGAAAGGCTGGGTACACCTTAGTCCATACGGTTGTAGTGGATATAGAGATCTTGCATGTGACGTCACAGCCGATCCAGATTGTGACAGACGCCATCTTGTAGGTCAAACACCATATTCCGCCTTCTACTTCTACTTTTGGTTCTACTTCTGCTTTTACTTCTACCTTTTCTTCTGGAAAACCCTACTATATACAATTCTACTACAACGGCTGCGGCTACAAGCTCTCCCTACCTGTGCACGTTTTTATGTTTTTTGTGTGTATTTTTGCGTGTTGTTTGTCTGTACCGGACTTCAATATCCACTACAACCGTATGGACTTACTGGACATTGGTTTCCAGCAGAAAATGACGGTTTGTAGCGATTTCCATCGCATGCACAACATTCCGGACGAGAAAAAAAAAAACATTCCGGACGAGACCAGATTGCGAGACCAGTGGGGTCTCCATGGATTGTTATCGGAAGCAAAGCGAAGGAGGCGGCGCCGGGAGCGGAAGCAAAAGCGAGGCTACAGGCAGAGCCGGCCTGTTGACTAAGCTCAGAAAACAGCTACTCAAACCTCCACTGCCAAGCCTCTACCTCTCCAATGCCAGATCCATGTAAACAAGACGGACGATTTGGAATTACCTTATTCTATAATCGGCTGGTCAGTGCTATACTCAATACTTAAGTGACTTACCCATCCAGTGTAAACATTTTATTGTTTACAAGATGCCACATCTGAGTCGCTGACAAATCCTGAATTTCTGTAAAGAAAACTGTCCAGAGATTTATAAGCACGCAGTGCTTCACCACTGAACAGCGAGGGAAAGTTGATGAGGTAATCATACACGTCAGGGTATTCCGCTGGCAGTTCAAAATCCGGTCGTGAAAACTCCGTCCGGAAAGCCATAAGGGTCACTAATCTGTAGGTCGTTTATTTTAGACATATATCTAGTTATCTGTTCATTAGAAAAATGAGCCGTGTAGTCCGTCGGTTGAAATTGATCCATTCTGTACACGAATGCAGCAGTATTCAGCGGTGTTTTTGACCGACATGATGGCGGTTGTGTACTTTCCGGTCACGTGACTGCAAGATCTCTATTGATGGATTTTAGAGATAAAAAATTAAGCCTGTTTTTTTCATTACTTAGGCTCCAAGAAGTTTCTTGGCCATGTAACCAGGCAGGCATACTGTAGAGGAACAGGGCCACAATGGCGAGTAGGAGTAGAGCCAGGACAATTTTGATCACAAGCCACTTGTACTGATTGCAGATAAAATAGTGGATTGCTTTTAGTGGGGTAACAAACCACAGGAATGTAGTATCTGGACGGCTTTTGAGAAAAAAAAGAGTAACATAAACTAAGTTTTGAACAAATTTTGACTCAAATCATGAGTTATGAACGATTTTGGGAAGCGTAACCTCTGGGTAGGTGTGCAAGTGTGTGTTCACTGCTTCAGATGGGTTAAATGCAGAGAGGAAATTTCACAAGTGTGTGATGTTTCTTTCTTTTTCTTTTGCTACTCCTTTAATAACCAAGCTGTAATAATGTTAGCAAAGAAAAAAAAATCTATTGACCAAACCAACATATCTGCTTTTCAAACTGATAGCAAACAAAAAGTCAAATGATAATGCTACAAGCATCCTCTTTTCTTAATTTGCTGTATGTAACCTGCTAATCTGTTTTGACAAGCCAAATTAAAGTTTGTTCATAAACTGTTCTTTCTAACTTATATTTTTAATTTATATTTAAATTGCAGTAACTGGTATACAGTCCTTAGTGCACAACACATATTCACCAACAGAATCTTGGATTCTGCCCTAATGATACACAATTATTAATCAAATATACCAGGCAGTGAGAGGCTCAGCCCCTCAGAAAATAGTACTATGCCAATCACCTTGGAGAATCCACAATTACCGGTGCCTCTCAGTGCATAGTATATTTGATTTTTATTGTATCCACATTCACTGGATATGAGCAATCGCATGTTCTGATTGACAACTCTACTACTAGGATATCAGCTCATACTGTATACTGTGAGTAGAGAAAAACAAAATGGCGGAGCATCTTGCTGAACCAACCGAGGACGAAATAAAAACTCTACTTGAAAACAAAACCCTAAAAAAATTAAAAAGCAACAAAATATGGAGTAAAAGTATTTGATGGTGAGAACGTATCTTTTTTTATTTTTCAAGAATTATTATAATAGCATTTTTCACAAATTGCTCCTGTCATTTTGCCGGTTTGTTTACATTCCAAAGGGAAATTATTTTGTCAGACGTTTTGAATAAGATTTTATTTATCGAATTTGCAAAAAATAAAAATGCTCTGTTTCTCAAAATACAGTGAATGTGGATCGAATAAAACAGTTATTCCACTCAATCTTGTTGTACATGGCTTATAGCCATCTCGGTGCTATGCGCCTTGTTGAATATCAGCCCATGTACGACTCGATTTCATGGAATAACATGTTTTTATACTTTGGCATTTAATATAATGTTGCTTTAAATTTAGATTTTTAAAGAAAATGAATATGTTCTTAATCCTGAGTATCTGTTGTTATTTTGTGAATTCTTACCTTTATAACTTCATTGTAACTTAAAGTATAAAACACTTAAGTTATCTACTGGTAGTGTGCATGAGGTAAGGGTTAGGGCTAGAAAACTAAAGTATACCTAGAAGGGTAACTGCGGTATACTTCAAAACTAAAAAGTGGACTAGATGTACGGTATATAACCAGTAACTAATAGTATATTTCCAATGTGCTATAAAGTATACTTTTATAAACTAAAAAGTGGACTAGAAGTGTGTAACGAGTAAACCAATAGTATATTTTCAGTATACTACAAAGTATACTTTAGTAAACTGAAAAGTGGACTCGAAATATAAAACAAGTAAACTCATAGTATATTTCCAGTATACTATGAAGTATGCTTTTGTAAACTAAAGAGTGGACTACAAGTATAGAACCAGTAAACTATTAGTATACAAGTTTACTTGTGGTATGCAGTACAAAATAAAAAATACTAGTTGTATACTCAAAGTTTACTTCTCTTAGACTTAAAGTATACTGTTTATAAACTAAAAGTGGGCCAGTTTAGTCCCAAGAAGTATTAGATTAGTTTACTTACAAGTATACTGTAAGTACATTAATATCAGTATAATTGGTACACAAAAGTATACTTAAGGAAATATACTTTAACTTTACTTAAGTATACTTAATAAAATGAACTTGAAGTATACTTCTTTTTGATAAGGGTAGATTCATAAATCAGTGTATAATTGCTGATAAGATTGTAAATGTTAACATGTGGTTCATTCTTCCATTGCTCCAAAGATAAGTTCTTGTTTCTGGAAGACAAATGTTTGGTCTTTGAAGAAAAGGTCCAGAAATAAGTACATGGGCAAAGTTTATTTATTTATGTTGGTCACACAAAGCACAGATGTATTACCTTACACTGAGGAAATACAAATTTAATTGAACTATAAACAATCAAGATGGAGTGCTAATGTGGAGTTACATATTACAAAACCTTATGTAACATCAACCCAAGTGGTGCAAACCAGTAATCGCTAAGAAACTGTCTATTTATTATTTTTCCACAAAGATAATATAGTTTGCAGTCATACTGATGACCTGCTGTTGTTTGTGTCTAACAATTCAACAAATCACGAATTCTTATGTTGTTTCCTGTAAAGCCTGGACCATAATGCAAGTCTATGACTCCTTACAGCTGCTGCAAGGAGAAAATGTGAAACTGATCTCCCCACATATTCCTTTCAGACCATTGCACTGTTTTCAAAGTTATATGTAAATTAAAGCCCTGTCCTGTACGTTGCGCCCACTTTCCATACAGCCCCTGAATTAGACACCTAATTTTGAAAATTAAAACCCTTAGACTTCAAAACTTTACATATGGAAAGCTCAACTAAAGTTGAGTTTAAATAGTATGTGCCTTAACAGTTTATATGTATTATTTTTAATACTCAGAAAGTTATTTAATGATAATAGAGTAGACTGACCATGCTGCTTTCGAGTTGCTTTTAAATCTTCCTCAGTGTCGTAAATCTTTTGACATAGTCACTGCATACATCTGCCAAAAACACTGACCAAACATTGCACTAGAGACTCATGTCTTGGGGACACCAATTCTCAAATACACATGCATATAAAAGTATTTTACCATTTTCCTCATCTTATTAGCAAAACATATGCCAAAGCAAAGTAAATCTCTTAAATGCAATCACATAAATGTAATAAATATCTTAAATGTAATCACATGACAATATTGTTACTATTACTGAAGCATGGAAATATGGTTTTAGTCAAACAATATGCAAACACTTTTGTTATTTCAAGGAGAGTTCATATATCACTACTACTAAGACTGAAGTTACTGCATCTAGGATGATGTCAGTGTAAAACAAGTGGTTACAAGTCATATTATTGCCATTTAGGCACCAAGTAGCTTTTTCACCATATACCCAGGCATGCTGTAAAGGAATAAGCCCAGCATTGCTAACACCAGCAAAGCCACCACGATTTTGATGATCAGCCATTTGTAGTTGTTGCAGATGAGATATCGGATTGCTTTGAGTGGACTGATGAACCACAGGAACGTTGTGTCAGGGCGACTGGAGAACAAAAAGATGAGTCACTAAATATTCAGGACTGTAAATAAGCATTCTTAAGGAAAAAAAACACACTGAAAAAAATGAATTGTTTTAGTAAAATGTGGCAGTATAATGCAACTGTTATTTAGCAGTATAGGTCCATACCATACGGTATACAGTGGTGCTTGAAAGTTTGTGGACCCTTTAGAATTTTCTATATTTCTGCATAAATATGACCTAAAACATCATCAGATTTTCACACAAGTCCTAAAAGTAGATAAAGAGAACCCAGTTAAACAAATGAGACAAAAATATTATACTTGGTCATTTATTTATTGAGGAAAATGATCCAATATTACATATCTGTGAGTGGCAAAAGTATGTGAACCTCTAGGATTAGCAGTTAATTTGAAGGTGAAATTAGAGTCCGGTGTTTTCAATCAATGGGATGACAATCAGGTGTGAGTGGGCACCCTGTTTTATTTAAAGAACAGGGATCTATCAAAGTCTGATCTTCACAAAACATGTTTGTGGAAGTGTATCATGGTAGGAACAAAGGAGATTTCTGAGGACCTCAGAAAAAGCGTTGTTGATGCTCATCAGGCTGGAAAAGGTTACAAAACCATCTCTAAAAAGTTTGGACTCCATCAATCCACAGTCAGACAGGTTGTGTACAAATGGAGGAAATTCAAGACTATTGTTACCCTCCCCAGGAGTGGTCACCCAACAAAGATCACTCCAAGAGTAAGGCGTGTAATAGTCAGCGAGGTCACAAAGGACCCCAGGGTAACTTCTAAGCAACTGAAGGCCTCTCTCACATTGGCTAATGTTAATGTTCATGAGTCCACCATCAGGAGAACACTGAACAACAATGGTGTGCATGGCAGGGTTGCAAGGAGAAAGCCACTGCTCTCCAAAAAGAACATTGCTGCTCATCTGCAGTTTGCTAAAGATCACGTGGACAAGCCAGAAGGCTATTGGAAAAATGTTTTGTGGACGGATGAGACCAAAATAGAACTTTTTGGTTTAAATGAGAAGTGTTATGTTTGGAGAAAGGAAAACACTGCATTCCAGCATAAGAACCTTATCCCATCTGTGAAACACGGTGGTGGTAATATCATGGTTTGGGCCTGTTTTGCTGCATCTGGGCCAGGACGGCTTGCCGTTATTGACGGAACAATGAATTCTAAATTATACCAACGAATTCTAAAGGAAAATGTCAGGACATCTGTCCATGAACTGAATCTCAAGAGAAGGTGGGTCATGCAGCAAGACAACGACCCTAAGCACACAAGTCGTTCTACCAAAGAATGGTTAAAGAAGAATAAAGTTAATGTTTTGGAATGGCCAAGTCAAAGTCCTGACCTTAATCCAATCGAAATGTTGTGGAAGGACCTGAAGCGAGCAGTTCATGTGAGGAAACCCACCAACATCCCAGAGTTGAAGCTGTTCTGTATGGAGGAATGGGCTAAAATTCCTCCAAGCCGGTGTGCAGGACTGATCAACAGTTACCGGAAACGTTTAGTTGCAGTTATTGCTGCACAAGGGGGTCACACCAGATACTGAAAACAAAGGTTCACATACTTTTGCCACTCACAGATATGTACTATTGGATCATTTTCCTCAATAAATAAATGACCAAGTATAATATTTTTGTCTCATTTGTATAACTGGGTTCTCTTTATCTACTTTTAAGACTTGTGTGAAAATCTGATAATGTTTTAGGTCATATTTATGCAGAAATATAGAAAATTCTAAAGGGTTCACAAACTTTCAAGCACCACTGTATGCCTATCTGAAGTCTAATAAAACTGTAGATAATAGTCTAATATTTTCAGAGCAGGGGCGGCACGGTGGTGTAGTGGTTAGCGCTGTCGCCTCACAGCAAGAAGGTCCTGGGTTCGAGCCCCGGGGCCGGCGAGGGCCTTTCTGTGCGGAGTTTGCATGTTCTCCCCGTGTCCGCGTGGGTTTCCTCCGGGTGCTCCGGTTTCCCCCACAGTCCAAAGACATGCAGGTTAGGTTAACTGGTGACTCTAAATTGACCGTAGGTGTGAATGGTTGTCTGTGTCTATGTGTCAGCCCTGTGATGACCTGGCGACTTGTCCAGGGTGTACGAGAAATTGTGTCATACACATTTTAGGGGCTCTATTCTGGGAGATAAAAGCAGAAAAATGTCAATTTTCATACTATGGTTATAATTACACTATAACCATTATTTTTAGAGCACTACTTACCATCCAGCGGAGGTTGGTAAAAATCCGGACTTGGGATGCAGAATCGGTCATTTCATAAGTGTCTCTGAAGTAGCTTGTATCCATTTAAAAAGATTACGTTTTCTATTTTGATGTCTATTTAAAATCAATATTTGTCTACTATTATTGTTTACTTTCACCATTTTACAATCTTTTTTTCTTTGAAGGGAAATTCCTTCTGTGTCTGTGAGCATTGTTTCCATGCATTGAGAGCACAAATTTAGTCACTAAAGTTTATCATGGGAATCCTCACAGAAAGAGCACGACTCAATCCAGGCCCTGCACTGGCCTGTACTACACTCAGGCAGCAGATCTTAAATGTAGAAGACATATATGTCTAGAGCATATGCTTTATGCTTTACAAAGCTTCATATACTATGCATATCCTAAGAAAATGTTATCTGTCACTGTACAGTTAAGTTGTTATTTTTTTATGCTAGTCAGCAGAACATGTCGTGTTCTGTTTCATTCTGTTTCCCAGAAAAGTAACACAGAACCACTTTGAGATGCTATGCACTGGTTTCATATTTCCTATAACAGTCAACACTGTTATATTTCAATACATGAAATTCTATACATATATACCCCATCCTGCAATCTTTATAACATTACTAGCTGTATCGTTGTATTAATCAGAGAAAAAGAGTCTGCATTTTTGACAGTTTTATCAACTCTTACTTGGGTTTCTCTAGAGGTTCTGGGTCATTCCGTCCTTCACCAACAGGGCTTTTTTCAGCTTCTTCACCTGTCAGAAGGTGGAGCTCTGCCTCTACTTTCCCCTAAAAGATGGACACAGTATCACTGATAAACAGGTTATGAAGAAAAAATCTGTAATCAAGTGTGTGCTTTTTACATTTAATGAGTGATTATTGTAGTTTATGCATTGTATTGTCTTCATGTACCGTGATTTCCATCTCATCATTTTCATCCCTGGCTATCAACGGCCACCAACCCTTGATTCTTTTCTGCTTGAAGATGTTGACCATTGGCATGTCTTTTTCATTAAGAACCATGTCAAGGGTACACAGTTTTGGAGTTTTTGCACCACGAGGAAATCTGTTCAGCTCTAGTTCAATTGCACCTGAATGGGAACCAAAGTACTCATGTAAAGACATGAGTCATTCACTTGTGATGAAAACCTTGCATCTTAAAAATGCGCGTACATTATTCAGACAGTGAATTAGCAAAACAGTTGAGTATCTCACCAAGGAAGTCGTCTGCAGAGAAATGATCTGCATCCCAAACTTGCAGATTCAGACGGGCAGGAATCTTGTACTCGGTTTCATCCCAGGAAAACATGGATTCCTTCTTTGAAATGACAATTTTCTCTTCAGCCATTAAATAGTCAAAAGGGTAAATGAAGCGCCAATTGAAGTTTCCTTCCCCTGTTAGGGAGTGGTAATGGACATCTGTGTCTTGCTTGTCTTCTTGCTGACCTTTAAGCCATCTGAAAAGCACAAAAGCTGAACTTTATGTGGACATAACCAGCAAAAACGATCATGTTAAATGGTTGTAATAATTAACAACAAATGCATATTACCCTCTCACAAAAATATCACTGGACTTTTCTCCTGTGAATATATCGTCATCTTCTAGGACAACTTCATCTGTATTCCAAACGATTACTCTGAGTTCAAACCTGTCATTAAGAAAACGACACTTAAAAGCTTCAAATCATGTATTAGCTGACATTCATTTATAACTTTTAAATGTGAATTATAGGAGACAAAGTTAGTGTTTATGTAAAGGACCCTACTTCTTTGGTTTGCGTGGTGAAATATCAAGTGCAGGTCCAGGTGCAGGCATATCTTTTGGGAACATGTCCACCCACATTTCAATTCTCCCCTACACAAAAACAGGTCAAATAGAATGGTTGAGAAAGACTTAATGTCTCTTTACTTTGAGAATGAGGTTAAGTCAAGATTTTGATGCAGTTCCTTTCCAGAACCATTGTTCTAGTTTATTTCTAGAATTTCAGGTGTTGTAATTATCACTGATTTAGATTCTCAAAGATAGACCACTGACCTGCTCAATTCCAGGTTTATTAGAGTTCAGTAGAGGTCTTGTTTCTACATGTTCAGGGATAAGTTTGCAGCCCACTCGTGGAATATCCTCCCAGTGATTAAGAACCGCTAAAGCAAGATGCTCATCTGTCTGTTTTTTGAGTCCTGTCATAAATTATCCACATTATGCAACAGTAAGCAATATTTTCATATATTTGTCTTAATTGGGACCTAAATACCATGATTAACATGTAAAAAGACACTTTGAGTCACATGGTTTGAGATTTCATCATTTCACACATAGCACAAACTGGTGAAAAAGTTCATGCTGACACCTTTCTGTTTTAGACAGCACTAACTTTTTCAGCAGTTTGTGCTACAGTAGCTCTTTTGTGGGGATTGGACCATATGGGCTAGCTTTCATGTCTCATGTGAATCAGTGAGTCTTCGACACCCATGACCCTGTAGCCGGTTCAACGGTTGTCCTTCCTTGGACCACTTTTGGTAGGTACTAACTACTGTATACAGGAACACCCTACAAGATATGCCATTTTGGAGATGCTCAGATCCAGTCATCTCGCCATCACATTTTGACCCTTGTCAAAGTCACTCAGATCTTTACGCTTGCCCATTTTTCCTGCTTCTAACACATCAGCTTCAAGAACTGACTGTTCTCTTGCTGCCTAATATATCCCACCCCTTTACAGGTGGCATTGTAATGAGATAATCAGTGTATACAGTCTCTCTCTCTCTCTCTCACACACACACGCACACACACACACACACATATATATATATATATATATATATATATATATATATATATATATATATATATATATATATATATATATATACGTCAGTCCCGTTGGACAATGGTAGCGCTCTGTCAGGTCAGGTCTGGGTGCAGTGCCTTGCATGACTTAGTAGGCTTATCCTGGCGTGGCAGTCCCTCCCACAAGTTGGACAAATGAAGTTGGAGTGTGTGGTGGGACTGCTTTTTTTCTTGTCATTCCTGCATTGTCTCTTGGCCTCTAGCTTTTGTTTTTGTTCCTCATCACCCCTCTTGACTCCCTCTTGGATGCCAGCTGCTACGGTCACCAGCGAGCAGTTCCAAAATGTTTGGGTCAATACCTGTCTGCTTCAGGTCTCGCTTGCAGATGTCCCTGAAGCACAGTGCTGGGCGGCCTGCTGGGCAGTGTCCCATAGCCAGTTCGCCGTACAGGATGTCTTTGGGTATTCGACCAACTTTCATTCAATGCACATGACCCAGCCATCGCAGTCAGTGCTGACTGTGGAGGAGGTGCATGCTCAGAGAGCTGGCACGATCCAGAACAGCAGTGTTGGTGACTTTGTCTTGCCATGTAATGTTAAGGATCCATTGTAGGCAGCAAAGATGGAAGCTTTCCAGACGGTTTTCCTGCCTGGTGTAAGTCGTCCAGGATTCACAGCCATAGAGTAGGGTACTGAGGACACATGCCTGGTAAACCTTGAGTTTGGTGTTCGAGGTCAGCTTGTTGTTATCTCTCTCTCTCTCTCTCTCTCTCTCTCTCTCTATCTATCTATCTATCTTGTGTGTGTGTGTGTGTGTGTGTGTACAAAATTTCATGTTCCCTAAAGGCAGAAAACTTTTATCTTAAAATAAGATTATTCTGTAAAATAGTTGCATACCGTTTTCATCCTCAATTTCAGTTGGCCCTGTATAAACTCTATTTGCAACCTTCACTCTTCCTCCAGGGCCATACTGGGGTGGATCTAATTTGTTATCCTTGCAAAGCTTTGCTAGTATTTGTGTTGGCTTCATTGGGTCTCGCCAAACATTGTAGCCATAGCTGCCAAACACAAATGGATAAAATGAGTAAAGAGAAAAAATAAAAAAACTGTCACATTTTGTTGGATGATCGGCTAAATATTATCTCTGTACCATGGACAATGCTAGGCTAGACTGCAAATGAATTTGTACATGTATTTCCTGGCAGAAAAGCACATACATTGCATAGCTTGAAGAGATACCACATGTAGCCCTGTGCTTGCTGTAATAGCGAGTCTCCAAATCAATTTTTGTCTCCCCAATCAAGTCATCAGTGCCCACCAAATCCCAGTCATAGATGGACACGGTGAGAGTGGAGTCCATAGGGAATGTCGCATCAATGTCAAATGATCTAGGATGATTAGTGAAATGGATTTTTATTAACAGCATATTTTCCAGCATATTTTTTTTATCTTGCTATATGCAGAAACATATTAAAACTATTAACTTCATATAAACATACTTTCCAAAGATAGGATTAAGTTGTTTAGAGATGTAGTTTTCTTTGTCTTTGACTTCTGACTTTCCCAGCTTAATTGCAATGTACGGATCTGCTTTCCCGTTTATATCTGCAGGGTGCAGATCAGTAGCCTGTGACAAATTCAGTTTAGTTAGGATTTCACACATACAGAAGACAGCATACATAAGTTTGCAGTCTTATATCTGGTTGTACATACCCTTATGACATAGACTCGAACTAAGACATTGATTGGGTCATTGTGTGGAAGGTTCTGGAAAGTTCCCATGTTGGAATCGATTCCCATTTCTCTATACAGCTCATCTGACACTTTGTACATACACAAGGAGCCCTGCAATTAAAAATGAATAAATAATCAAACACCTGACACTTAAACTGATTTCGAAGAAATGTGGCAAAGACAGTTTCATATTATTTTTGATGGGGCTTACTTTGAATTTGCCAACAAGTCTGTCCTCATCTAATAAATTTTCATCATCATCACCACTCTTTCCTCGATAAAGATTAAAAGTGTGGAGCCAGTCTTCAAAGTGATCAAATTCACTCTCTAGCTCTCTGTTGTACACCTGTTGGGGGGAACCAAATATACACTCCACGGTTATTTAATAATCACCCTGAGAGAAAATTACACATCATTGTCACCGAAATAATCTTTCAATAGTCCCATTTATACAGAGACCCTGAAGGGTCATGGTAGGGATTTTTTTGTGAGCTACTATTGCATTCCCTCACAATACTTTTGCGTTTCCTTGCAATACTTTAGTATTAACCCTAACCCTAACCGTTATTGCGAGGTGACCCTCAGGGGGCTTATTGTCTCATCTCATCTCATTATCTCTAGCCGCTTTATCCTTCTACAGGGTCGCAGGCAAGCTGGAGCCTATCCCAGCTGACTACGGGCGAAAGGCGGGGTACACCCTGGACAAGTCGCCAGGTCATCACAGGGCTGACACATAGACACAGACAACCATTCACACTCACACCTACGGTCAATTTAGAGTCACCAGTTAACCTAACCTGCATGTCTTTGGACTGTGGGGGAAACCGGAGCACCCGGAGGAAACCCACGCGGACACGGGGAGAACATGCAAACTCCACACAGAAGGGCCCTCGCCGGCCCCGGGGCTCGAACCCGGACCTTCTTGCTGTGAGGCGACAGCGCTAACCACTACACCACCGTGCCGCCCGGGGCTTATTGTGTCTAGAAAAAAAAAAACAATAAAAGCTAAGAGCTAATAAATTTACCTTCATTTCCTCAATTTTAGACTTTTTCTTGTCAACCTCCCCTGGTACTGCTTTGTTCTTATCCTTGGCTTTTCCTTTTTTCTTCTTGTTTCCTTTCGCATTAGAGTCAGGTTTGATATCTGTTCACAGGAAAGGAGACCAGGCATTGCACACATTTAAGACATGAATTCTTAATGCAAAGAATTATACTATAGCATCTTTCCTCAACAAATTAGGCAAGACAGACAATTTATTAGCCTGCACATGATTAAATAAATTGCAAAAGTCTGACAATAAAAGACTATAATTGTAGCATTGTACTGAGCTGTTTTTAAGTTTAACCACATTTATATTGAAATGCATTTGTAATATCTGTAAAACCTGACATCTATAATTTAACAGTATTTATATTTGAATTTAAAAGAGCAATTTACATGAAAATTAACATTAGAATCAAAAAGAACATTTTAGCAGTTTATTTATATACTGTAGGTTCATAACAGAACATGTAATTTCATACCTATGACCTATTAATGATGTCAAATAATGACTACCTTTCCCTCCTCACTTTTCTGTTCGTAGCATGAGGCATATTGCTGTCTTTACCTGCCCCGTCTGCATCCATGTCCTCTCTGTCCTCTGCCTCTGCCTTTTCAGCCTCTTGCGCTTTTAGGATCTTCATAGTAGTAAACATGTGACATGGAACTTATATTAACATTTTAACTATAAACTAATGTTAATTATGTTTCTAAAGACACTTGGTATATCGTCTACAATTCTTTTGTAAGTGTATAAAATTTGTCTCTTACCTCCGTGAGTGTTTCAATTGATGCAAAGTATTTGGACCACCAATCCAACATGCTCTCATCTAGTGGTTCTTCCTCAACCTCTTCCCCTTTCTTCTTCTTCTTCTTTCCCTTTCCTTCCTTGTCATCATCAGGCTATGATGAAGAGGAGACTATGCTGAACACCTTATGATTGATTTGACGATTTTGCTTGATCAATTTACTGTAACCATTAGAGAAGAAGGAAACTAAAATTTCATTGCTATGAGGTCCAGTTTAAAAGTTTAAATTTTTATAATTCAAATTTGGAATTAGGGATTGACAATGGAAATATTTTTAATCAAGTTCTTTCATGGTTCTTTCAGTGTCTGGATGTCTTTATAGAACAATATGGAAAGGCATGTCATCTGAGCAATACCTGACACCTACCGCAGATAAAGTGGTGGATACTTACCATATCAACCTTAACAACTGCATCAGATGCCTGTTGGGGCAAAACAAACAAACAAAAAAATTTTTTGTGTGTTTTTGCAAGATCAAATCCTCACAATTTCAGAAGAGGCATGTTTGGGGAAAAAAATAAACGCAGAAGTGCATTTTTGAGGTACATACTGAGTCAAGTTTGACCATTGTCTCCATCTTCTTCACAGCATGTTCAGGTTCAGTGTGGATCACAATTTCCTCTGAAGGTCAAATACAGAATGCCAGAGTGTATTTGTTTTATACGTTCAGCTATGTAGCACTTTCAAGCACTCTAAAATACTCTGTGAAACAGATGCGTTGTAGTTGTTCCACTTTGATTGCCATTTCTTTGTATCAAGGTGGAAAGTGTTTCTTACCAGCTTTCCTTTAAATGGAATGTGATTGCTTTTATGTCTTGGGGAAAGGTCATGGTCTAGACTGGAGTACACTCCTATTTATTCAAGAATTTTACAATATAATTTTATTTAGATATTCATCATATACCCACCCATAGCAGACCAATTGTTGACACTCTTGTCTGGTGGTCTGTAGATGAATTTGCGCAATGAGGTGACTGCAATAGAGCCAACCAGTGTATAACGGCCAAAAGCTCTGCAGTCCACAACTCGAATATTCAGAGGAGGATGAAGAAGCTCATTCTCTGGCAGGTCCTATTAAATCAAAACGGTGTTATTTTTCTGGTTGTAATATTGAATGTTATTTCATACATTGGAATAATGCAGAGAGGGATTCTCAACTCTAGTTCTGGAGGCATTACCCTGCACAAGTTTTACCTCATTCTAATGCATTTGATCCAACTTGATGACTTGGACCAGGTGTATTGGGAATAGGGAATAATAAACTTTTTTAGGACACTGGCCCCCAGGACTGGAGTACCCTCTCATGTAAGCGAGTCTTCTTTAAATAAAGCCAGTTTTATCCAGTTTTGGAATTCATGCGTCAATTGAAACCTACCACTTCAAACCATTTGACCAGCGTGCTAAAATTGGGATTTTTGTTGTAGTTAGGAATGAGAGCTGACTGTATCCCCCTTCCAGCACATTCTATGTCCACGCGTGGTCTGTCAACCTGGGTAAGGTTTACTCGCTTGAGGTCCCTCAGGCCCCAGAATAAAATCTGCAGAAAATTGAATTCATGAGTGATTTGATTTTAAAATAGACTGTATTTATAGCATCACTTATGCTTGCATGTAGAAAAGAGCTTTTCACCTCAATGCGGTATTTGCTCAGGACTGGCCTAATGCCAATGGGAACAGGCAGAATTGGACCACGGTCCATATCTGTGGGTCCGTCTATGGGGGGGAGATCAGCCTTTCCACCTGGTCCAATCTAAAATATTTGTAGAAAACTGTATTAGTTTACAACCCCGATTCCAAAAAAGTTGGGACAAAGTACAAATTGTAAATAAAAACGGAATGCAATAATTTACAAATCTCAAAAACTGATATTGTATTCACAATAGAACATAGACAACATATCAAATGTCGAAAATGAGACATTTTGAAATTTCATGCCAAATATTGGCTTATTTGAAATTTCATGACAGCAACACATCTCAAAAAAGTTGGGACAGGGGCAATAAGGGGCTGGAAAAGTTAAAGGTACAAAAAATGAACAGCAGGAGGACCAAATTGCAACTCATTAGGCCAATTGGCAATAGGTCATTAACATGACTGGGTATAAAAAGAGCATCTTGGAGTGGCAGCGGCTCTCAGAAGTAAAGATGGGAAGAGGATCACCAATCCCCCTAATTCTGCGCCGACAAATAGTGGAGCAATATCAGAAAGGAGTTCGACAGTGTAAAATTGCAAAGAGTTTGAACATATCATCATCTACAGTGCATAATATCATCAAAAGATTCAGAGAATCTGGAAGAATCTCTGTGTGTAAGGGTCAAGGCCGGAAAACCATACTGGGTGCCCGTGATCTTCAGGCCCTTAGACAGCACTGCATCACATACAGGCATGCTTCTGTATTGGAAATCACAAAATGGGCTCAGGAATATTTCCAGAGAACATTATCTGTGAACACAATTCACTGTGCCAGCCGCTGTTGCCAGCTAAAACTCTATAGTTCAGAGAAGAAGCCGTATCTAAACATGATCCAGAAGCGCAGACATCTTCTCTGGGCCAAGGCTCATTTACAATGGACTGTGGCAAAGTGGAAAACTGTTCTGTGGTCAGACGAATCAAAATTTGAAGTTCTTTATGGAAATCAGGGATGCCGTGTCATTCGCACTAAAGAGGAGAAGGACGACCCAAGTTGTTATCAGCACTCAGTTCAGAAGCCTGCATCTCTGATGGTATGGGGTTGCATTAGTGCGTGTGGCATGGGCAGCTTACACATCTGGAAAGACCCCATCAATGCTGAAAGGTATATCCAGGTTCTAGAGCAACATATGCTCCCATCCAGACGACGTCTCTTTCAGGGAAGACCTTGCATTTTCCAACATGACAATGCCAAACCACATACTGCATTAATTACAGCATTACAGCTGTGTAGAAGAAGGGTCCGGGTACTGAACTGGCCAGCCTGCAGTCCAGATCTTTCACCCATAGAAAACATTTGGCGCATCATAAAACGGAAGATACGACAAAAAAGACCTAAGACAGTTGAGCAACTAGAATCCTACATTAGACAAGAATGGGTTAACATTCCTATCCCTAAACTTGAGCAACTTGTCTCCTCAGTCCCCAGACGTTTACAGACTGTTGTAAAGAGAAAAGGGGATGTCTCACAGTGGTAAACATGGCCTTGTCCCAACTTTTTTGAGATGTGTTGTTGTCATGAAATTTAAAATCACCTAATTTTTCTCTTTAAATGATACATTTTCTCAGTTTAAACATCTGATATACAGTATATCATCTATGTTCTATTCTGAATCAAATATGGAATTTTGAAACTTCCACATCGTTGCATTCCGTTTTTATTTACAATTTGTACTTTGTCCCAACTTTTTTGGAATCGGGGTTGTAATACAATTTAAAAATCTGGTAAGCACATCTCTATAGCCTTATCACCTGCAGTAGTTCAAAAGCTGCAAGCATTTCACCAGCGGAGCAGTTTCCACGGTACACCTGGTAGTACTCTAGCTGAGGAGGGAATCGTGGTGGCCCATAATGCTCATCAGTCATCTTAGTAATTGGCTTTGCAAATGTCCTTCCCATAAAATCAGCTTTGCCCTACAAATAGATCAAAATGTGCATTGTCAGCACTGACTTATTTTTGAGCATGCTACCAGAATGTTAAAGTATTTACTTGCTTACCATACTGTCTTGGTCATAGATTTCGAGGACAATAATTGGAGGATCATCTCTCAGCTCACCAGCCTCACCATATAATTCAACATTGTCAAATACTAGAAGCTGATCCCATGTGGGGCAGAGGGTCTCGTTCACAATCTGAGAGAAGCGAGTCATATGATTTTATTTGAATTGGATGAATGGGTTATTCTTTCAAGTTGAAGGTTAAAAAAAAGTTTTATTTTAAAGAGGAGACTCTTACCTCTGTGACCTGGCTGTGAGTTGAAAAAAAGACTCTGGTAAAGGGGTCAGAAAGGCCTGTGCTATCTGCAGCAAACAGGCTCCTTGCCTGGTACATGTGTACTCTCAGCTGGAAGATTTGCTTCACTATTAGAAGCAATTTCAAACAGTTAGATTATAGACAGAATTACATCTGATTTATCTTTAACTTGTGACATTAGCCAAATAAATTCTGTTTACTGGTGTAGATCAAGCTGATTGGTGGTGATGAGTGTATTCCCGGGCCTTTGACAGCCTTGTTCTCCTCAAATCCATTTGGTAGTCCATTCAAGAAGTCTTTGCGCTGCTTGTTCAAACCCAGCCAGAGGTAAATTTCAGTCTTGGCTTGGACAGTCCAGCCTGCTGGTCCAAAGCTCTTTTTACCTGGGAGCTAAAGAAATCAATAGAGAAATATTTAGAATTATTATATATAAATAAGGGCGGCATGGTGGTGTAGTGGTTAGTGCTGTCGCCTCACAGCAAGAAAGTCCGGGTTCGAGCCCCGTGGCCGGCGAGGGCCTTTCTGTGTGGAGTTTGCATGTTCTCCCCGTGTCCGCGTGGGTTTCCTCCGGGTGCTCCGGTTTCCCCCACAGTCCAAAGACATGCAGGTTAGGTTAACTGGTGACTCTAAATTGACCGTAGGTGTGAATGTGAGTGTGAATGGTTGTCTGTGTCTATGTGTCAGCCCTGTGATGACCTGGCGACTTGTCCAGGGTGTACCCCGCCTTTCGCCCGTAGTCAGCTGGGATAGGCTCCAGCTTGCCTGCGACCCTGTAGAACAGGATAAAGCGGCTAGAGATGATGAGATGAGATATATAAATAAGTTTAGAAAGCATGATATCGGCTGTTTCATTGAAAATCAAGTCTGACTTCTTGAGTATGAAAGAAATTAGTTCTTTACTGGATTGAATCTCACCTTGAAGAAAACGGTCTTGACTTTTGCACAGTCTTTCCCAATCTCCTCCTCCACATTAGAGAAAAGGATGTCTTTGGAGGGCACTCTAGCATATGCAATGCGTTTTCCACTGCTGATCATCCATATGTAAACATCTGGAACACTGTGCTGAGGCTGCAATAAAACAGATTTGTTTTACATATTGTATTGTTTTCCACTTTTGGACTATCAAATAGCATAGGAAAATAGCCCAGGGAACTATTTGTGGTAGTTTGTCAATATTACCTCATCAGACAAGAATCTCAGTTTCTGGAGGAAGTTTTGTGTCAATTTGACTTTATCCTTGACAGTTTTCTTTTTCACTTGAGATCGCATTGCCTTTGCTTGTTGGCCCATATTTTCCTAAAGATATAATTAAACAGTTTAGAAAAAAACAGCAACAACATACAAGCAAAAATGTAAAATTAAACATATTTGAAGCTTGAGAATTTTGTGGCATCTTCAAGTACCGTACCAGTTCCCACATGCATAATTTCAGCCTTTCTCGATCCAACTTTGTGATCCCTGTCTGGCTTTGGTCCTTGTTTGCCAGTGTTAGAAAGTCGCTAAAAGAGGCATTATTTTAGTTCTTGAATGTATATAATAACATCATTTCATGATGAAATTTATTTGATGCAGTATGTTTTGTTAAATCAGGTGTGCCAAATAGTAGTCGGGGATGGCTGGCAGAGTTTGCTGATTTCCCTGCCCTAATGTACATTCTAAGCCTGGTATTTAACTGGTGCATTAAATCAGCCCTTTATTGAGGTAAATTATCAAACTGTTTTCTATTCCAGCCATCCAGGACAAGATTTGGGGAACCCAGCCCTGGAGTATGTTGGAAAAAACTTTACAAACCTGCAGCCATTGCTCAGTTCTTCTAGAACTCCTCTGAGCCGACGCTCAGGAAAAGCTTTCTCCGTCTTAATAATCTCCTGAACATCGTTCAGTCCTTCTTCCTTTTAAGTAATAAACCAATATCAGAATCAGTTTTAGACATGTAATCAGGAATAGTGCTGCAAGATTTAACAATTTATTAAAATATATAACCTACCAACTTATCTGCAATGTGGTCTATTATATTGGCATTGTATAGTCTTCTTCTCTGATCTTGCCACCAGCTCTTAATATAAATACACGGCTTTCTTTCAAAATATGGAAGGTGAAAGTAGTTCCTGTGGAATGAATAGAAAATGACCAACAATAACAGTGACTGCAGTGTGATGGGCATATCTTTACTTTAATAGAGATATTCACCTACCTGTCAGTGATGACTGGTTTCATTGGTGGAGTGGTAGATACTGATTCCAGTTCTCCACCATCATCCAACTCTTCATCACTGGAGCCTTGGATGAGTTCAGACTCTTCATCACCTTCTCCTTTCTTTGATTTCTTTGTTCTTGGTTTGGTAGGGATATCAATGTCACTGCCATAATTTCCTAGTATAAATCAGACAGTTTATTAACTTAGGCCTTTGACTTTTTTTTTTGGATAAATATCAGATGGGAAATGTTGATTTTTCCTGTTACCTATTGTAACTTCAAAGTTAATGGGTTTGTCACCAATCTTTCTGTCAATCATTGTTGCTTCTAGAAATGCTCCAAACAAGAAAAATTCCTCGATTTTTCCAGTAGCATTCTAGATTTGGGGACACAGGGACAAAACACATAAATATATCTGTTCTGGTATTTTTGAACTTCCCATACATTTTCTGTACTATATAACATAAAACTAAGCATACGTATAATAAAATTGTACACTTAAATAGAGACAATTAGGATATGCCATTACCAAACCTATGAAAACCTAAATTCATACCTTGGCTTAATCAAGTTATAAAGTTTGGACATAATTATATGTACAATATATCATGGAAAGAAATGTTTTAATAATATAAACCTAATTCTTTCTAGCAATTTTCTGAAAACCAGAAAATATCAACCAATATGATCTGTAGGTTCAAAATCCCTTTGCCTTAAAAAGCAGTAGAATTAACTTTTTACAGAAACAACATCAAAGAAATTATTGCAGATAAAATTGGTACCTTTATATCATATATATAGTTTTGACTTGTTTTATACTATTACTGTTGTAATAATCTAATTGCATGCTTAATATATTTAAATCTTAACACTTAAGCAGTGTCTCTATCCTACTACGGACAAGATTTTTTCACTAACAAAGGATGTTCTAAATTAATATTATAGAATATTCCTTAAAAAAAAAAAGAGTACCAATAATTCCATGTAATTGCCCAGTAATGACCTTTCCTATCTTCAGATCACTTACCTCTGAAATATTGGGCACTCCTTCTACTTGGACCTCAGAAGAGTACACTGTGTCTGGAGAGGATGTGTCCAAAATCTCCACAGCCAGGCTGATCAGCAGACGGGCCCGAAATGAAACTCCCTCTCCCAGGCCCTCATTCAGATCCTGATACTCGTCCATGAGGGTGTAGCTCCGTATTGAACCATACATGTTCGCCCAGGTTGGCCCCAGAGTGGGGAGAAAGCCTGGTAAGTGGATCAGTAGATGAACCCATAAGTTTGAATAAGATATTATGTTATAAATAGAGCATATTACACTTGACATTTCAAGTCAGCGGGAAAACACTGGGAGTGATGTCATTGGAGTGAAATATCGGGAATTATTATATGTATGGGACACTTTTTCCGTCGAATAAAAACATGTATTCTATTCCCTTCTAGTGGATTTATTGACAGCATGCAATACTATCATCATATCGCTTATCCTACATGTGTTACGCCACTCTCCCCAGTGGAGAATGAGCATGCAATATTGTTACAATATTGCATGTTGTCAAGACAACATGACGTCACTCATCAGAGCTCATGTGAATATCCAGTGACAAAACTTTTCTGCTGCACATGCACAGAATCATCTCTTTGTCCGCCAGGAAAGAGAGAAGATTAGGCTAATCCAGTGCTACTGCTAGGATTAGCTACGCTATAATTAAGCACTAAATAAATAAACTGAAAACTGAAACTGAAGATGCGCTGAACACCCGAAAGGCTACCAAAACTTCATTAGAGATTCTTCACGCATATTTACAAGAGAAAAGCATACCAACGGACATCGAAAAACTGGAAAAGAGACACATTGGCGATGTAAAACTTCCACGCTAGTGAGTAACTGTGACAATTTGTAAATAAACATGGCTGCGAGGTTTGCTTTGTTAAAAGTGGAAGATTTTGAGAGAATTTTGGCTGCCAGGTTGCTCCGTTGTGTGTAGTTGTCGATGTTGATTTTAAAAGTAACTAAGTTACACAGGGAAAATAATAATAATAATAATAATATTCACCTTGACTGTGCTAGCATTGACCTTCGCTAACACTACACTGGCTGGAAGGTAACTGGACTGCCGCTCTAACAGCACTGAGTCTCGGGTAAGCTAGCATTGGCCTTTGAAAATGCTGATATGAAGAGAGTGTGTATGTATAATAATAATATTGGCTGGCTTTTTTTCGTGGTCTATCAGATATATTGCATTCAGTTAGCATGATATTGAACTCATCTTCGACTCGTTCAGTATCATGCTAGCTGAATGGAATATATCTGATAGACCACTCAAAGCCAGCCAATATTATTTAATTATGTCACTCAGATCTATGATGTATTTCATGTGAAAAATGCAAGTTTTTTAACAAGAGAAGATAAACTACATATTTTCAAGCTAACATGTAATTTTCTTTTTATTATATAGACACATTCACAAACAAAAAGTACCCAAATTTATCAAGACAGTTCATGGATTTCCTTGTAAGTGACATATAGCAAAATATGTCATGGTCTTGGTTCTCCATGTCCCAGATGTAGCTCATATGAAAAATACGAATGGCATATTTTCCAGTAAACCACCCATGTCCGTATAATATAAAAGGCTACAGTATTAAAACATGGCAATAAAATATGACTTGTAATCTTCACCTTTATCGCCATCATTTGAGATCTTTCGTAGGTCAATGAAATGTGTTCCAAGAGCCACATCATTCACTTTGTCCGCATCACGGATTTGAACCTTCAGGCGTTTACACAGTGGTGGAAATTGTTCAGTGAAAACAATCTGCTCATTCCAGATTGGTTCATAGCAGCTTTTCTGGATAGAGGTTTTTCCCTAAACATCACAAGAAAGAGGCCATATTTAAAATGCCATGTGAAAGTGTGAATGTAGATAAATGAATGTTAACCAGATTAAAAAATCTCACCTTTTGACCAGCAAATTGCACCTGAACATATGGGTCCACCAGGTCTTTATTCTCACCAATGAAGGCTTTTTTCACATTAGCCATAATGCTGGTGTTCATCTTTGGTAAACCTTCAGCTCTGTAGATTTTTACATAGAATCGAGCCCACTGACGGTCAGCTGGAACACCTTCTGGCAACATAAGATTCCTACAACAAAGAATAACAGATAAATTAAATATTATATTTGTTTTTCACTAACGTGGGCAATTTTTTTGTATGACAGTATGTTTTCCTTTTACCCCTCAATGTCATCCTCATCAGTTTCAGTGGCCTTGTGTGGAGTTTTGATGTTTTCACCTTTTGTAACCACAGCAATATCACATTTGACATAGCCTTTACACCCTGCAGTGATGTCATCAGGATCACATAAAACAGCCCATTTGTGGTAGAACTGGTGGTCTGTGAAGGAAGCAACTTTTTACTAGCTTTTTAGCAGACTTGCCTCTCACAAATATTGTGCAGCTGCTACAGATACACTGTGAGAAATGCTTTTACTCTCACTGTAGATTAAAATATTCAGCTTAAGCAGAATGGAAGAGACATTTGCTTGTTACCAGGCTGTGAATAAACTGTTCCCACATCCATCTTGAAGGTACCAACCATTGTTCCACTTCGCAGAAGATTTTTAGAATGGATTACCTATGAAGAATTTATATTATAGTGAAGAAAGGGTATCTTTCTATGGCTGAAAAAAGATGATTAAACACTACCTTGAGTAACTTTAAAAGAGAACTTACTGACACCCTCAGGATCCTGTCAAACATGACATCAGGAGAAACGTGGAAGTCGAAGACAAAGTACTAAAAAGTGTGAGGAACAATAGATCAAGTCAAAATTGTGGAAATTGAAAATGCTGAGTTACTGTTTTGAAATGAAATCACTTAAATATACAGTCAAGTGAAAAAATAAGTACATCCTGTGGAAACTGTAGACTTTTCTCAACATATTTAAACAAGCAAACAACACTCTCTTTGCTATAATGCCTAGAGATAAAGGTGATATACTCCAACAAACTACACATAAAATTGACATTTTGTAGTCAATTTCATAATTTAAATTAAAAAAAAATCAGTCACAAAATGTAAGAACACCCTGGAAAAGTAAGTACACCTTTACATTTACAGTGTCTTGCAAAAGTATTCATCCCCCTTGGTGTTTGTCCTGTTTTGTAGCATTACAAGCTGGAATTAAAATGGATTTTACCACTTTAAAGGTGCAAGTTGTTGTTTTATTGTGGCACAAACAATAATGATGATGAAAAAAACAGAAATCTGGAGTGTGCATAGGTATTCACCCCCTCCCCCCCATTAATACTTTGTAGAGCCACTTTTTGCTGCAATTCCAGCTGCAAGTCTCTTGGGGTATGTCTCTATTAGCTTACCACATCTAGCTACTGGGATTTTTTTCCCATTCCTCAAGGCAAAACTGCTCCAACTCCTTCAAGTTAGATGGGTTGTGTTGGTGTACAGCAATCTTCAAGTTATGCCACAGATTCTCAATTGGATTGAGGTCTGGGCTTTGATTAGGCCATTCCAAAACATTTAAACATGTTTCCCTTTAAACTGCTCCAGTGCAGCTTTAGCAGTATGTTTAGGGTCATTGTCCTGCTGGAACGTGAACCTTTGTCCCAGACTCAAACCTCTGGCTGACTCAAACAGGTTTACCTCCAGAATTGCCCTGTATTTAATGCCATCCATCTTTCCTTCAGTCCTGACCAGCTTTCCTGTCCCTGCAGATGAAAAATATCCCCACAGCATGATGCTGCCACCACCATGCTTCACTGTAGGAATGGTGTTCTCAGGGTGTTGGGTTTGCACCACACATGGCATTTCCCATGATCTCATTTGACCAGGGAAGCTTCTTCCATGTGTTTGGGGAGTCTGCCGCATGCTGTTGGGCAAACTCCAAATGTGTTTTCTTAAGCACCAGCTTTTTTTCTGGCCACTCTTCCATAAAGCCCCACTCTATGGAGTGTATGGCTTAAAGTGGTCCTACGGACAGATACTCCCATCTCCTCTGTGGATCTCTGCAGCTCATGCAGTGTTATCTTTGATGTCTTTGTTGCATCTCTGATTAATGCCCTTCTTGTTCGGTCTGTGAGTTTTGGTGGGTGGCCTTCTCTTGTCAGGTCTGTAGTGGTGCCATATTCTTTCCATTTTGCTATAATGGATTTAATGGTGCTCCCTGGGATATTCAAAGTTTGGGATATTTTTTATAACCCAACCCTGATGTATACTTCTTCACAACTTTGTCTCTGACCTGTTTGGAGTGCTCCTTGGTTCTCATGTTGCTTGCTTAGTAGTGTTGCAGAGTCAGGATCCTTCCAGAACAGGTTGATTTATACAGACATCATGTGACAGATCATGTTACACTTTGACTGCAGACAGATGGATCTGAATCAACTAATTATTTGACTTATGAAGTGAATTGTTTGGACCAGCTATTATTTATCGGTTTTGTATGAAAGGGGGTGAATACTTATGCACATTCCAGATTTCTGTTTCTTCATCTTAATTATTCTTTGAATCACAATAAAAATTTTCACCTTTAAAGTGGTAGGCATGTTGTGTCAATCAAATGGTGCTAACCCCCCCAAAATCCATTTTAATTCCAGCTTGTAATGCGACAAAACAGGACAAACTCCAAGGGGGATGAATACTTTTGCAAGACACTGTATCACACTTTCAAGTCCATAAAATTAGAATCAGGTGTTCCAGATTAGGTGCCATTGATTAGAACCTCCTGCAGGTGGAACCCATTTTATTTAAACCTGACAGCTAGGGCTTGGTGTTCTCTTTGCTACTGAAGTGTGTGGTGTCATCATACTGTACCAAGATCTAAAGACTCTCTAAGGACCTCAGAAAAAAAGATTGTGGATGCCTATGATTCTGGCAAGGGATTGAAAAAGATCTCTAAATTATTAGAAATAAATCATTCCACTGTAAGGACAATAATCTACAAGTGGTGCAAATTTTAAACAACTGCCAATTTGTCAAAGGACTGGCCACCCCAGCAAATTCAGCCCAAGAGTAGACCATTTGATGCTAAAAGAAGTCTCCAAGAACCCCAAAATTTCATCATTGGATCTGCAGGTGACTCTTGCAACTGTTGGTGTGAAAGTGCATGCCTCTACAATCAGAAAGAGGTTAGACAAATTTGACTTGCATGGGAGGTGTGCCAGGAAAAAGCCTTTGCTGTCCAAAAAGAACATTAGAGCAAGACTACAGTTTGCCAGTGAATATATAGGCAAAGATGAGGCCTTTTGGAAATAGGTGCTCTGGACAGACGAATCAAAGGTAGGGTTTTTTTGGCCACAGTAAGAGTACATGTGTGGTGCAGGCCAAAGATGGCTTTTCAGGAGAAGAACCACATACCATCTGTGAAGCATGGTGGTGGAAATGTTATGATTTGGGGTTGCTTTACTGCCGCAGGGACTGTGAAGCTTGCATTCATTGCTTGAAGATAATGTGAGGCCATCTGTTCAAACGTTGAAGTTGAACTGGAGGTGGACCTTTCAACAAGATAATGGTCTTTGGCACACTTGCAAATCCACCAAGGAATGAAGAAAATGAAGAAGAAAAAATGGAGGGTTATGGAACAGCCTAGTCAAAGCCCAGATTTGAACCCCATTATAATGTTGTGGGGAGATTTGAAAAGGGCAGTACATGCAAGAAAACCCTCAAACACCTTGCAACTGAAGGAATATTGAATGGAAGTCTGGTCAAAAATTTCAGCAAGCTGATGTCAGAGACTCATGGACAATTATGCAAAATGCTTAGAAGTTATTTCTGTTAAAGGGGACAGTACTAGTTTCTGAAGCAAAGGGTGTATGTACATTCTCCATAGAAGAATATTACATCTATTGATATTTTGTTGAATAAATGATTGAAAGAGCAAATTTTCTTTATTGTTTTGTTCATCACCTTTATCTGTCGGCACTGTATCAAAAGAGTTTGCTTGTTTAAATATGTTGAGAAAAGTCTACAGTTTCCATGGGATGTACTTATTTTTTTACATGACTGAATCAGCATGATACAATATATTCGTAAATGTAAACAACCTTTACAGGAATGTTTAAATGTTGTATGTAGAACCCTACAGAATGGGTTTCAACAAGGTTCCTCACAAATATGTTCATATCCCTGGTGGTCAACATTACCTCATTGTAGTAAGGGCAGTTGGTTGACTCCTTCATTGAAGTGTACTTCTTTTCATCACCAATTTCAATACAGACCACTGGATCCATGTTCAAGCCCACTAATTGTCGAGCCTCAATGACTGTAATACTGACCTAAAATGCATTAACGTACATAAGTAAAATTTCCGTGCATGATTTTAAGGACTATGTATTTAGGATTTAAAGACTAAGGAGTCCTAGAGTTGAATTTTAATCAAGATAATTCAGTGGATGTGGTTAAATTATTTATTTTTTTTACATTTACTGACACTTTTTAAAAAAATCTTAGATCATTTAATCCACCTTGTGAAATGAATGTATATCTACAATTGATGTAATTGGGGAAAGTAATATTTATACTAGATATGTGTGCTTTTTAACGTACTTGAAAATCCATCAGTCTTCCAGCACTAGGTTCAATTTTGATGTCAGGCTTCGATCTGGAATATAAGTAAAACAAACAATATATAATAAAATGTTTATTTGTTACACTTCACCATCTTAATGCAGCATTCAATATTTTGCGGTTACAGTAGATTCATGCTCACCTGTTTACATATCATCAGCATATTTACATATTTACTGTTTACATAATTACCAACATATCACAAAACTCTGTTTACACAGTTAGTACTTAATTTGTCTTCAACAATGTGCAATTATTGGTACTCGTACGCGTCATTTTCTCCTATGTGTAATACCGGCGCTTGTGCTACAACCCCCTTCCCACACTACCCCCTGAGACAATGCATGTTTTTACTTTAATTTTACTTCCAATTTTATATTTAGGACTTTGAATCTCTTTTTATTGCTATACTGTTAAACTCATGTAGGCTCCAATGCTGAGAGACTTGTTTCTGGTTCTTATCTCGTCCAAGGCATTTCATTGTAAGTTGACTCTGTGTTAACATACATATGACAAATAAAACTGAAATGAACTGAACTCACCTTTTGTTGGAAACATTTGTTGTTACAGCAGTGACAGAGGCCAGTGAAATGGTGTCAGGGTCTTGTCCTTTGCCAAACCTTCTGTCCAAGACCTCTGTCTCCAGGATGGCTGGTTCATCTTAGAATACAAAGACAGTGAAGGTTTATTGCGATAATGACATTTATTTATTTATTTATTTATTTTATTTTTTTTACATGAACATTTTAGTTTACAGCATACTGAGATTATACATGCATTTGTAATGAGAAATGAAAACGAACTCAAAGATGCATTCTATTATGACCCATGGAATGAAGTTCAAATTGAGCCTTATAGCACTTACCTTTCCCATCCTCCTTAGAGCCACGGGACTTTCCACGCTTCATATTTGAGAAATGCGTTATTTTTTACTCTGTGAACCAGAGAAGAGAAATGTGGATGTGGCACCATTAGTTACTCCTAAATATCCACATACAATGGAGTACAGAGTGTACAATGACGATATATTAATTCATTAATCCATTCATCTTCAGTAACCACTTTAACTCCTGGTTAGGATTGTGGGAATTCCAGGAACACTGGGCATAAGGCAGGAGAATTCACTCCAAATGGGACACTAGTTCATCACAGAGCACCATTCACATACACCTAAAGGCTATCTATCATAACCAATCCACCTATCTGTGTGTTTATGGACAGTGGGAAGAAACCGGAAACCTGGAAGAAACTCATGTGAACGCAGACAGTAACCCAAGCTTAGAATTGAAGCGGGGACCCTGGTCTGTAAGGCTCCAGAGCTACCCACTTTATGTAATGCTGCCCTATGAACATACAATTTGATGATTTTGAACAAAGTTAGCAGGTACAACTTAAGTTGTAAGTTGTCCTTCTGGAGGAACCCTTAAAAGTTCTATGTAGGACAATAAAACAGATCAGGTTTCCTAGAAGGAGGATCGTTTTAGGAAGCTAAGAACCATTAACTATCCAAAGAAAAGCTCTTAAAAAGGTTCCTCTAACTGTTAAGTATCTAAGAATTTGGTATCTAAAACACCCCAGAATATTGTAATTAGTTTGGAATTTATTTACCTGAACAAAGCAGTAAAAAGTGTCAATTTTAGAATGGCCTCCTTCACGAACACATTAATATTAATTGATACATGTGTACATTATAAACTGTAAAGTAATGTTTGTCACTTTGAATTATCGTTCAATTAGAGGAACTGTATTTTAGCTGTGCACCATTTTATCCCATATTTAATTTACACCTATTTTTCCACCCAACCATCTCAGGTATTGTTGCACAGCAAACCTAGTATCTTGTGATAATTTGGCCTCAAGGGGGATTTTAATATTTAAAATGGATGACCTAATTCCATCAGTAAGGCAGTGATGCATTTCAAAAGCCTGTCATTGTAATAATGACTACATTAACTGATTGTAGCTAAATGGCATCAATTACATTTGCACAGTAGAAAGATTAGGAAAAGAACAGGAAAACTATGTAGATCAAGCAAAGCACAAACAAGCAACCAACCAAACAAAATAAGCTTTTATGTAAACTTTGGCACAAGCATTTTGTATGTTTTAATGGCAAGCAAATACTCAACACTGCTATCTAATAAAATTGGCTGTTACATAAAAATAGGGATAAGAGTTCTTCTGTAGTTATTCTATACATATCCGCATAAACAAAGGTGATTGTGTCTTTTCTACGAGAGTGTGTAATTACTTAGGAATCTGTTAGCATTTCCAATTTATACACAAAACATTTAGGATTATTTCAATGATCAGCTCTGAGATACAGTAATATGATCTCAAAAACAATTGTGAAAAAACCTAAACGTGGTTTCATATGAATTACCTATATGTAAAATACAGGGCTCAAAATATTTGTTAAAGAGGCAAATGTTGATTTTCAGATGTAACTACTTTACTGTGTTGCACTCTCTAGGATATGTCTGTATATTCTCTAACGCCCATTTTAATGACCACGGGGCGTAATGACTTGTCAACATGGCTGGATTAGAATAAAAGTAAACAATGTGGCATGAACTGTAGAGTTTCATGCAAAGAATTAGTACAGTTTAAAAATGTGTACATACCATAAAATAGACCAGCGCTTCAGTTCTTCAGAGCTTCTGCACATAGAAGAAACTCCACTGTTTAATGTGGCTCCAAACAAGTTGCTTTACATCGTCAAAACTGACATTCACTTGACAGAAACAGAAAGGCCCCAAAAGCAAAGTAAGCCAAAAGAGTTTGGTTTGGTTCAAGGCTGGAATTGGGCAAGAGAGATGTGATACACCGATGAATAGTGTATGAGAACTGAACCTGAGACACTAGTAACTAGAACTAGATCTTACTGAGAGTCATCACTCTAGGTGACCAATGACTAGGTATTCTATAAAATGCAGTAGAACACAGAACATTTTCCACATAGATTTTCCTACATAAAGTTTAATTTCCTTTTATTTTACAAGTGTAAGATTTAAAATGATCATGCAATTTTCTAAATCAGCTTCTGATGTTCTTCTTTTCTCTTCTCATATACCATGACCGACATATTATCTCAACTCAGGCAGGTGTAAATGAGCTAAATGTTAGAACGCTGTGACAGACCAGGATTTTATTTTATTATTTTTTTAATGTTCACTGTATTATTTTTGTAGACAAAATAATCTAGCGAGATTACATCCCACCAAGCTATCCAAAAGGCTAATCTTAAACCTTGTGTTAATTTAAACCTTCAACAGTCTTCACGATGTGTCTAACAGGTGAAATACAGTTGCACAGCAATAAATGGTTGGTTATTGTAATGGAAAACGGTGCTCACATTTTCTTTTCTCAAAACAAAGGTAAACTGTCTCCTGCTTTAATTATTCAACGTACATTGTTCCAGTTGGGATGCAGGACCTTTGTCCACCCAAATTGGTGTCATATGTTACTCTGCAATGCAAGATCTTTAGCCTCTATACAGGTCTTTGTTAGTCTAATGTCATGATTGAAAACATGAATTACATGCCATCTTAATTTTGTAATTTTACAAAATTATTGAGATAATGTTACTCTTACTCTTCCTTGGCCGAAGGCTTAAAGAGTAAAGGGCTGACAGTCTTTATCTTGAGTTCCTTATTCTGTAGCAAAGGTTAAAATACTGTGCAATGAACTTTTTGTTATCCATAGTTCCTTTGGATTTTATTCACTTTCATCCATTAGTATTCAGTGCTATTTTTTTTTAAATCCAGCTACAGCTCATCTCATTAATAAAACATATTATTTGTAAAATAGATGCTGAGGTCTAATGTTGCCTGTATCCAATTAAGTGTTGCCATTAATTTTTAACGAGTGCTCATCATTGCTGCATGTTGTATCTTCATTAGAAGAGCATAATAGTCACATTAACTGGGAAACAATAATCATTAAAATGGAGAACATAGTAAGTGGTGTACACAGGTTATTTTTGATGCTTCTTTGTTATGGATGTCACATCCTTTACAACGAATTACGAGGAAACTCATAAATCAAACTAAACATGAATACAAGATCATTTGAAAGCTTCTGAGCTGAATTATGGCGTGACAAAACTGTGTCCTTAGATCATATTTAACTGTTTGAGTAGCTGAGCTTTCCTGTTTCTATGTTCATTTCTCAGTTTCAGTGGTGAATCTAGTGTGTCTAGATGGAGCGAGGTTTGAGAGCCTGATACTCCTGCTGACACACGTTCGACAACCTAGCTGAGAGATCCTGCCTTTAATTACCAGATAGCATGCAATGCATGGACAGAAGCACTCTACCGTAGTCCCCTGTACTGCTTAAACCAGGGTCACCACCTCATTGCTGTTGGCCAACAAAGTAAAAACGCCTCTCGTTTATGTGTGTGTAAGGCTAAGGGAGATTCATCATCTACTCTTCCTCTATTTTTCAGTGTTACATTAGCCGTAGGCGGCACGGTGGTGTAGTGGTTAGTGCTGTTGCCTCACAGCAAGAAGGTCCAGGTTCGAGCCCTGTGGCCGGCGAGGGTCTTTCTGTGCGGAGTTTGCATGGTGTCCGCGTGGGTTTCCTCCGGGTGCTCCAGTTTCCCCCACAGTCCAAAGACATGCAGGTTAGGTTAACTGGTGACTCTAAATTGACCATGAATGGTTGTCTATGTGTTAGCCCTGTGATGACCTAGCAACTTGTCCAGGGTGTACCCCGCCTTTCGCCCGTAGTCAGCTGGGATAGGCTCCAGCTTGCCTGCGACCCTGTAGGACAGGATAAAGCGGCTAGAGATAATGAGATGAGACATTAGCCGTATATGACATTTCCCTTTTTTTTTAAAGAAGGGTATGCTGTCAAAAATGTTCTCAACATATTCTCAAATATCATAACCATTTTGCTCATTTTTCAGGTGCCAAGATATGTGATGAACTCAGAACATATTCTGAGTTCATCACATATCTTGAAAAGGCATAGCTCTCATCTGATGTGAACCAATCACTCATGGGAAAAACATGTTAGATAAAGTATTATGATCAACATTTCAAATTTGAAACTTGGCAAACAAATTTGGTTTTCACCATGCCAACCCCTAAAAAGGGATTATATGATGAATGTATGAACTTAGAACAATTCTACAGAACTGCACTGTTTGCAGTGTCATCCAGGGTGAAGCAGACTTGATACCGGCTTTGCAATCTTATCAGGGCACTGTCAAAAGCCCTTTTCTTGGCTATAGACACGTAATCCTGCTCTCTTTGTACTCCAGTGCCTCTTTGGCTGTTTCATCTGACTGTAATGTAATACAGTACCTCAGTACTGGGAGTTTCTGCGTGCTCGATTGGCCAGCAGCAAGTCCATCATCTATGTTTATTCCTGGTTAAATCCAAATTTATTATTGGGCCTGAGATGAAAGTAATTTTTACATTATGGGATCTTTAATCATCCATCACTCTTACTCAGCAAATTTCATGCACATTATTTTAATGATGCTAATGTACAGGCTATTGTATGCTTTACTTCTCAGCTTAATCTATATGAATTCCACCATGTTTTCATTATATTGCAATAACAAACAAGTTGTAATTATTCAGTTGTATTCTGTCTCAAATATAAGTCGCTTTGGATAAAAGTGTAAGTCAAATGCAAATAATAAGGTAAATATATTTTGGTTGTTGTCTTCTATAGAATTTTGGTATTCCCTTTTCAGTAACTTGCTTTAAATAATGCACACCAGTATGATCAAGATACAAAATTTACAGCATCAACTGAGAGTTAAAAAAAAAAAAAAGCTATACTTTCCAAACTTTGGGGCCATAGTTTGGTCTTGAAAAATATAAAGCGATCCATAAGCTATATCAAGTGTTTATTTAAAAAGCATGAAAACAAAGGTGACTCTTAAATAAAAGGGTCAATACACAATACAGTGTAGTCCAGTGGTAGAGCAAGAAAAGTTTTTTGGTCACAATAAAATTGTTAAAGTAATTTCTGCCACTTTTAGGCACTATGTACGGTAGGCTCATCCTCAACGAGAAAAGAGTATTAGTGCCATTGTTCCTATTGCTTTAAACAGGCTTGAAGCCTGGTTAACACCAGCTGGTTAACACCAGCTTCTGGTCTGCAACATTTCATGCTATAGTGTATAGTATACTTTAATGAACTCCTTCTGAGTTATATACACAGTGCATACCTGCAATAACATGGTGTCAGAGTTATAAACATCTAATATCCATCATACAACTGAATCAGACCAAGATAATCAAAAGTTAGAAATTTGCTTCTTAAATCTGCTCAATTAGCCTCTCAATTAGCCTCTAAAATTCCTCATAATCTAGGGTCAAACACAAAAGAGCACATATTAAACTAGATTAAATTAGGATGACTAAGGACAAGGGGGAAAGCACTCGAATTAAATAGCTTTTGAGCTTTTCTTAGTTACTTATGTCCCCATACTTGGTGATAAGACCAGAGCTGATCTTCAGAATTTCTACCCAAGTGTACATCTCAATCAACAACAGAAGAAAATTATTTGTATTCCTTTACATGGAATAATACCTATTCTATGAAAGGGTTCAGTGTTTTAGGGTTAGCTCAATCACCTATATTAACCAGTAACACTTTTTTTTTTATAACAGAAAGGTTTATTTTGCTTTAGCCTTTCAGATATATACACTGAACAGTTGTGTAAGGTACATAAAACAGACCTCTCTGTGTTCCTGGATCTGTTCAGATCAGCCACCAAACACAGATTATGTAATGGTGCCCTGGACCACACTGGATATGTTGAACACCACTGGTGTAGTACTGGTACCGTATTGGGTACCAACTAACAAATATATGTGATTAGAGTTAAGCAGCTTTATTGGCATGACTTTATAATACATGTATGTTACAAATTCATCTGTAACACAATACAAACAACAGTAACATCAGAGACAACAGAAAACTTCAATTATAGCAAGATTACTATGATTACTACTATTACTACTACTACTACTATTACTACTACTACTACTACTATTACTACTACAACACTCTCAGAAAATAAAGTTCCTTATTGTACCTTGAGGGGTGCAATGACTTGTCCCTGAGATAATACTCTCTAAGGTACTTATTTATACCCTTTATATACTGCTAGGGAAAATATATGTACCTTCTTGGCCCTAAAAAGGTACACATAGTTACCTTGAGGTCCAATAATGAGCCCTGGGGGGTACATTAGTGTGGGCAGTACCTTGGGGGACAGAAATGTCAAGTCAAGTTTATTTTTATAGCGTTTTTAACAATAGACATTGTCGCAAAGCAGTTTTACAGAACTTAAATGACTTTAAACATGAGCTAATTTTATCCCTAATCTATCCCCAATGAGCAAACCTGTGGCAACGGTGGCAAGGAAAAACTCCCTCAGACGACATGAGGAAGAAACCTCAAGAGGAACCAGACTCAAAAGAGAACCCATCCTCATTTGGGTGATAACAGACAATGTGATTATAACATTTTTAACAGTTTTAACATGAAGTCAGTTTCGTTGATGTTATAAACTCTTCATTGATGGAAACTTGAGTGCAAAACTGTTCATGACAACTGCAGTCCTAAAGTTAGCAAGTCAACTGTAGTCCTCAGCCATAAAAGCATTACTGTAAGTGTCCAGAGCCGTCTTCCAAGTGTGACTTTCAACTGTCCATATGGGGCCGTCCTCTACAGGAGCGATGTGATGAGACTCCAACCAGACGTAGGACATCAGGATGGATCAGGCAGGTCCGAGGAGCAGAAGAGGTCAAGATCTCGATCTCAGGATTGACATGTAACTCAGAAGGAAAGATGGGGGGAGAAAGAGAAAGAAAACACAGGTTGTTAGGTATGCCTGATGTCACCTGATGAGTAAGAACGGTATACATTTTGCGCTGAGTGCAAGCAGGGACTCTGGCAAAACTAACTATGACAGCAAAAATAAAAGGGGAGAGCCAGAAGGTAACACAGGCGTGAAGGAGCCCCTGGACATAAGCAGCAGCCACTACACCGTCAACAAACTCGAGTGAGCAAGCGAGTGGGGGACTGACAGCATCCATACATTCCAGTTTACCAAAACACTCTATGTCTGAGGACCCTCCAGATCTACTCCTTTCCCTCTTAAACACTATTAACAAAAGGCTTGACTAAACAGATATGTTTTCAACCTAGACTTAAACCCTGAGACTGTGTCTGATTCCTGAACACTACTTGGAAGGCTGTTCCATAACTGTGGAGCTTTGTAAGAAAAGGCTCTGCCCCCTGATGCAGCCTTCACTATACGAAGATAAATGGACTCCTACTGTACTGTCAGTGTACTACTACTAATAATAAGAAGAAGGAGAAGAAGTGGAAGAAGAAGAAGGCACGCTCCTATTGGCCATTCCAAAGAGGAGGAGGTGGGGTTGTCCAAATACGGGTGTGAAGAAGTATAAATAAAGGTAACTGGCAACCGAGAACTCCAGTGATTATGAGAAATAAATTAAAATATTTATTTATATTACTTTAGCAAAAAATATGTTGATATGTTATTGCTCATTTCCCCCCGCTAGTCTTGAAGGCTTCTAACGCTTGGATTCACCACAATGAATAAACAAACCTCTTCTTCTTCTTCGGGTATAGTGGCAGTGTTGTGGCGAACCTTACTGCTCCCTATTGTCCCCGATGGCATTTGCACATGGGTGAAGAATGGGTTGAGTGTCTCTGCGCTCCTCTCAGCAACTTCAGTGTCAAAGGGGTTTAGTTTTAGGGCTGTGTGTTTCAACATTAACTCAGTTCGCCATACTTCTTTACTTCTTTGCCTTCCAGTAAACCTGTCACAGACCACACAATATGCAAACTATATATATATATATATATATATATATATATATATATAGAAGGTCCTGGGTTCGAGCCCAGCGGCCAATGAAGGCCTTTCTGTGTGTAGTTTGCATGCTCTCCCCGTGTCCGTGTGGGTTTCCTCCGGGTGCTCTTGTTTCCCCAAAAGGCATGTGGGTTAGGCTAATTGGTGGCTCTAAATTGACCGTAGGTGTGAATGTGAGTGTGAATGGTTGTTTGTCTCTATGTGTCGGCCCTGCGATGACCTGGCGACTTGTCCAGGGTGTACCCCGCCTTTCGCCCGTAGTCAGCTGGGATCGGCTCCAGCTTGCCTGCAACCCTGTAGAACAGGATAAAGCGGCTAGAGATAATGATATATATCCATCCATCCATTATCTGTAGCTGTCCATCCATCCATCCATCCATCCATCCATCCATCCATCCATTACCTGGCGACTTGTCCAGGGTGTACCCCGCCTCTCGCCCATAGTCAGCTGGGATAGGCTCCAGCTTGCCTGCGACCTTGTAGGACAGGATAAGCGGCTACAGATAATGGATGGATGGATATATATATCAGTAGCGGCTGGCTTTTGTAAAAGTGAGGGAGGAAGGAATGCTTGGTTGAAGGTCACGGGCCCCAGTGCGACCGCACCTGCTGGACCGGCTATAGTTACACGCACGGGTTGAGTTGATAATAGTTGAAAAACCTATCATTTTAACGGGGTGTGTACACTTTTTATAGCTGCTGTACACATTACTTTCAGGTGTTCAACACATCTTTCTCTTTCAAAATTCTCTCAAAATCTTCCGTATTTAACGAAGCAAACCTGGCGGCCATGTTTGTAGCTCAGCCCATGGAAGGGTTTTGCAAGCAAAACATTCACCACGTCCTCTGTTTCCATTACTTTATTCGTAGAATATCTATAACATAGTCAATCCACTTCCACCTCGCCGTTCTCACTCTGTCTGCCAAAGTGCCCGAGTCACCGGATCTAGAAGTTAAGTTTGATAAGATAACCCCTCCCCCCAGGCAGCTAAGGCCTCTACTTATTGGTTCATTGCGCAACTAGGGCTGCAGCCTATTGGTTGATATTTTGTAGCACTTGTCAGATCTCTTAGCTAGTCCCACCCTCTTAGAGGAGGATTTTCCTCCTCTCTCTCATTGAAGTCTATGTTAACCACGAGCCGCCAGTGCCGGAGACTGTTTGAATCGGAGTGAATGGGAGCCGAAGGGAGGAAGATCCTCCGTGCAGTAATTTCTAATAGCGAGCGATAGGGGGTGCTAATGTAATTTCACCCAGAGAAACGAATATAATGTACATGTCGTATTTGGCAGTAAAATAGTAATATTCAAGGACAGCAATTCATTAAATTGGTCAAGACAATTTCAACTTTTTATTCTTAGAATTTTTAAGGAGGATCTTCCTCCCTCTCCTCACTGGAGAAGCCACCTGTGATATATATATATATATATATATATATATATCTATATATCATCTCATTATCTCTAGCCGCTTTATCCTGTTCTACAGGGTCGCAGGCAAGCTGGAGCCTATCCCAGCTGACTACGGGTGAAAGGCAGTGTACACCCTGGACAAGTCGCCAGATCATCACAGGGCTGACACATAGACACAGACAACCATTCACACTCACACCTACGGTCAATTTAGAGTCACCAGTTAACCTAACCTGCATGTCTTTGGACTGTGGGGGAAACCGGAGCACCCGGAGGAAACCCACGCGGACACGGGGAGAAAATGCAAACTCCGCACAGAAAGGCCCTTGCCAGCCACGGGGCTCGAACCCGGACCTTCTTGCTGTGAGGCGACAGTGCTAACCACTACACCACCGTGCCACCCTATAGATAGCTAGCTAGATATATATACAGTGGTATACAAAATTTTGTGCACCCCTGGTCAAAATTGCTGTTACTGTGAACAGTTAAGCAAATTGAAGATGAAATGATCTCCAAAAGGCATAAAGTTAAAGATAACTCATTCCCTTTATATTTTAAGCAAAAACAATTTTTTATTTTCATCTTTTACATTTTCTAAATGACAAAAAAGGAAAAAGGCCCGAAGCAAAAGTTTGGGCACCCTGCATGGTTAGTACCTAGTAACACCCCCTTTGGCAAGTATCACAGCTTGTAAACACTTTTTGTAGCCAGCTAATAATCTTTCAGTTCTTACCTGGGGGATTTTCACACATTCGTCCTTACAAAAGGCTTCCAGTTCGACAAGTTTCTTGGGCTGTCTTGCATGCACTGCTCTTTTGAGATCTATCCACAGATTTTCAATGATGTTTAGGTCAGGGGACTGTGAGGGCCAGGGCAAAACCTTCAGCTTGTGCCTCTTGAGGTATTCCATTGTAGATTTTGAGGTGTGTTTTGGATCATCGTCTTATTGTAGGACCCATCCTCTTTTTAACTTCAACTTTTTTACAGATGGTGTGATGTTTGCTTCCAGAATTTGCTGGTATTTATTCGAATCCATGCTTCCCTCGACCAATGAAATGTGCCCTGTGCCACTGGCTGCAACACAACCCCAAAGCATGATCGATCCACACCCATGCTTCAGAGTTGGAGAGGTGTTCTTTTCTTGGAATTTGGCACCCTTTTTTCTCCAAACATACCTTTGCACATTGTGGCCAAAAAGTTCTATTTTGATTTCATCAGTCCACAGGACTTGTTTCCGAAATGCATCAGGCTTATTTAGATGTTCATTTGCAAACTTCAGACGCTCAATTTTGTGGCTAGGACGCAGGAAAGGTTTTCTTCTGATGACTCTCCCATGAAGATCATATTTGTTCAGGTGTCGCTGCATAGTAGAACAGTGGACCACCACTCCAGGGTCTGCTAAATCTTTCTGAAGGTCTTTTGCAGTCAAACAAGGGTTTTTATTTGCCTTTCTAGCAATCCAACAAGCAGTTCTTTCAGGAAGTTTTCTTCATCTTCCAGACCTCACCTTGATCTCCACTGTTTCTGTTAACTGCCATTTCTTAATAACATTACAATCTGAGGAAACAGCTACCTGAAAACACTTTGCTACGTTCTTGTAGCCTTCTCCTGCTTTGTGAGCATCAATTATTTTATTATTCAGAATGCGAGGGAGTTGCTTAGAGGAGCCCATGGCTGTTGATTTTCGGAACAAGTTTGAGGAGTCAGAGAATTTATACAGCTTTGAAATCTGCATCATCTGACCTTTCCTAACAAAGAATTTGAACAAGCCACAGCTCAATAAGCTAATTAAGGTCTGGAACCTTGGTAAAAGTTACCTGAGAACTCAAATGTATTGGGGTGCCCAAACCTTTGCATGGCGCTCCTTTTCTTTTTTCACTCTCCAATTGTACAAAACAAAAATAATACACAAATCTTACAGAAAACGCTGAAAAGAAAGGTCTCGTCTTTACCTTTATGCCCAGAGCATTTTTTAAGGATTTTCCACTAGGAGACCAACTGGTCTGGGCAATACAATCACAGGCCCCAGAGTCCATGCGGCTGCGCCGCTGCGGCATATTCTGTGATGCAAAATGGTTCACCAGTCACCATACAGACAAACACACTACAGTGACTACACAACTATCAAGAGCAATTACCAAGCACAAATGTTATGTCAAAGATACTCAAAGTTACACAGTAATGACATTGGATTCTGACATCAGCCATCTCAGTAACCAAATTTTAGTTTTGTTTTTCTTAACCAACATGATCTTGTGTGTATATTTTATAACATAGATCTTAGTTTTCCTTGTTAAATATATACTTACATGGTGCTTGGTTAATTAATTGCAACTGATTGAACCAAATGATAAGACATAACTTGGTTTAAAATTTGGTCTCCCAGTGAAGCTGGTTTGGCATTGACTAGGAGACCAAATCTGGCCACAAGTAACTATGTTAAAAAATGCTCTGTATGCCTTTTGGTGATCGGTTCATCTTCTGCTCACTTAACTATTCACAGTAACAGACATTTTCAGTAAGGGTGCCCAAACTTTTGCATGCCACTACACTACCGTTCAAAAGTTTGGGGTCACCCAGACAATTTTGTGTTTTCCATGAAAGGTCACACTTTTATTTACCACCACAAGTTGTAAAATGAGTAGAAAATATAGTCAAGACATTTTTCTGGCCATTTTGAGCATTTAATTGACCCCACAAATGTGATGCTCTAGAAACTCAATCTGCTCAAAGGAAGGTCAGTTTTATAGCTTCTCTAAAGAGCTAAACTGTTTTCAGCTGTGCTAACATAATTGTACAAGGGTTTTCTAATCATCCATTAGCCTTCTGAGGCAATGAGCAAACACATTGTACCATTAGAACACTGGAGTGAGAGTTGCTGGAAATGGGCCTCTATACACCTATGGAGATATTGCACCAAAAACCAGACATTTGCAGCTAGAATAGTCATTTACCACATTAGCAATGTATAGACTGTATTTCTGATTAGTTTAAAGTGATCTTCATTGAAAAGAACAGTGCTTTTCTTTCAAAAATAAGGAAATTTCAACGTGACCCCAAACTTTTGAACGGTATTGTGTGTGTGTGTGTGTGTGTGTGTGTGTATGTGTATATATATATATATATATATATATATATATATATATATATATATATATATATATATATTTGTTTAATACTTGTTTTTTATATTTTAAATTTATATCCTTTATTCGCCCGAATCTATTTGTTATGAGTCTTTGACTCATTGTACATATCGACAATAAATAAAGCCATGATTGATTGGTTGATTGAATACTCCAGTATTATCTATCTATCTATCTATCTATCTATCTATCTATCTATCTATCTATCTATCTATCTATCTATCATAATAATAATAATAATAATAATAATAATAATAATAAATGAAAAATATGTTAGTGCACAGGGGATAGTAAACAAGTAGAACAAGAACAAAAGAGTCAGGGTATATCACACAAAACAAAAATATTATAAAACATACAAAGTGTTTTGAGAGCCTTTTTGTGAGTCGAATTTGAAATCAGTTTCACATATTGCTCAGCGTCCTTCAGGAAAACAACAACAAAATAGTTTTGGGATTTTTTTTCTCTAAATTTGCATTTATGAATGAAACATTTTGTCAATATAATTATCAGATTTATTATTTTAAAAAGTGTTCTTTTCTTGGAATATTGAAGAAACCAAACACCACATTTTCCCATAATAACTCTGAGTATGAGATATAATCAGAGATGTGTCACTTTTTCTGTGAATAGAATTTTATGAAAGATGGTTTATCTCATCTCATTATCTCTAGCCGCTTTATCCTTCTACAGGGTCGCAGGCAAGCTGGAGCCTATCCCAGCTGACTACGGGCGAAAGGCGGGGTACACCCTGGACAAGTCGCCAGGTCATCACAGGGCTGACACATAGACACAGACAACCATTCACACTCACATTCACACCTACGGTCAATTTAGAGTCACCAGTTAACCTAACCTGCATGTCTTTGGACTGTGGGGGAAACCGGAGCACCCAGAGGAAACCCACGCGGACACGGGGAGAACATGCAAACTCCACACAGAAAGGCCCTCGCCGGCCCCGGGGCTCGAACCCAGGACCTTCTTGCTGTGAGGCGACAGCGCTAACCACTACACCACCGTGCCGCCCAAGATGGTTTATAAAGAGTTTATTATCAGAATTAACCCCTGTGCTCTGTTTCCTACTTAGCAATGGGTGAAGTTTAGTGAATCTGACTTTGGGCAGCTGTGACCAAAAAAAAAAAATCCAGCAAAATATAATATTTCCCAATGTTTTTGGCAAAAATAAAGACACAAAAACAAGCTACATGTCCTGCAAATAACCCATGTAAAATAAATATAACTGTCAAGTCAGTTTATTTGTATAGAGCTTTTAACAACAGACATTGTTGCAAAGCAGCTTTACAGAAAGAAAAGACTTTAACATATGAACTAATTGAATCCTTAATACATTTATTTATCCCTGGAAAGACTATCCTTGGAAATGTGCTGGCGTGGGGGAGGAGAGGAGAGAACAAAAAAATATTATGGTTCCACTTTAAACAGGTCATTTTGCCCTGAACACGAGGGTAAACAGTTCATTAATAACCACATGTCCATTATTTTACTGTAGGATGGCCAAAAGAGTTATGTTTTTATAGTGATGTACCACTAGATGTCGACACTTCATTGTAAACATTATTTAGTTCCTTGTAAGAGTCTCTCTCCACAGCTGGAAGTTAACAGCTATAACGCCATCTTTACAGATGTGTTTGAATTTAAATACAAAGTCAGTGTTTTCAACATGAGGATAAGAATATTATCATTATCATTCCCTCATCTGGTATTCCAAGTAATATCGCTGTATGTGTTCAGCTGAAAAGATCATCGAAACCTTATTTATTCCTGGTGGATTTGTAATAATTTTTTTCCAGATAGGTGTCAAGATCTCCTCTCATCTCATTATCTCTAGCTGCTTTATCCTGTTCTACAGGGTCGCAGGCAAACTGGAGCCTATCCCAGCTGACTACGGGTGAAAGGCGGGGTACACCCTGGACAAGTCGCCAGGTCATCACAGGGCTGACACATAGACACAGACAACCATTCACACTCACATTCACACCTATGGTCAATTTAGAGTCACCAGTTAACCTAACCTGCATGTCTTTGGACTGTGGGGGAAACTGGAGCACCCGGAGGAAACCCACGCGGACACGGGGAGAACATGCAAACTCCGCACAGAAAGGCCCTCGCCGGCCACGGGGCTCGAACCCGGATCTTCTTGCTGTGAGGCAACAGCGCTAACCACTACACCACCATGCCGCCCAGGTGTCAAGATGTGCAAGGAATTTCTTTTGGTGTGGTGTGACATAAATTAAAACACAAGACAGTATGATATGGCATAAAATGCAATTACAACACAAAACAGGGTAGTGCAAAAAAAAAAATACAGCACACTTTAATCTTCTTACATCTTTTTCCCACTTCTATGTGGGGTCAATGTGGACCAGTTGAGCCAGTAGGGTTAAGGGTCTTGCTCAGGGGCCCAACAATGGCAGCTTGGCAGTGCTGGGACTGGAACCTCCAACCAATAACCCTTCAATGCCCCAGTAAAAATTTTGAATAATTGGTATACTTCAGGTCTGTGTATTAAAAGTATGTGATGGCGCCCATGCTGGAAAAGATCATTTCGTACCTGTTGCTTAATGATTTAAGAATTATTTGGTATAGAGACTTTCTTTAAATTTTATCTTGTCACAGAGATACATAGGAACAAATTCACTATTGCAAATCCACTTGTATCTTTGCAGTTTAGCAATAAAAGTTTTGTTGTTGTTGTTTGGTTAGGTTTATGAACCAGTACTCCACAATGAAAAAAATATTCACTGTTTGATTTTCAGACGCAGAGGTTAGCTGTACTCAAAACAAGACCATTTGACCAAATATACATTTTGTTAATCAACATAATTCTGTGCTTAAAAAAAAAATTATACAAAAAAACCCACACATATTTTAACACATAACCATCACACCCTTATGTGGGCCTTCCCAAAATTGTTGCCACAAAGCTGTAAGCACTCAGTTCACGAGAACTAAGCATGCAGTCACAGTAGGACTGATTGCCTTGTATCATTCCCGAGAGCGATTGTCTCCCCTCCCCACTTCCCCACTGGCCCACGTGCACTTCTTTCAAGCGGTCCAAGTGAACCAGGTGCAGTACGGATCGCCTAGTGTGAGTACACCCTAAGAGGCCTAGCACAAACACGTTCCAGGTTTAGCTTTTGAAATTGATGTTCAACAAGCACATATGGGTGTGATGGTCAGGTGTCCACATACTTTTGGCCATGTAGTGTATTTGAAATTGGGGCTGTTAAATCAACGTATCAAAACCAGGCAAAAATAGGCATAGACCCCTGAGGGTTATATGAGAATGTACAGTTAAATATCTGAGCAGTGAGTGTTTGTGCAATCACACTGAGATTGTTACTCATATTTGCAGTAAAGCGAACATGTGCCACTTATAAGAAAGTAGGGATGTGGGAAGGATTATGGGCTGTGGAATGGTTAGTAATGTTAATACCCTGTAGTTTAATGGTTTACATCTGTAATAATCCAGGATTTCAGGCTATCTGCAGGGAAATAGTAAAGTGCTGCTATATGTAATATAATCTAGGAGGACTGGCAAATAATTTAATTAAGATATAACAGTTAAATTAATTACTCATTGAGTACATATTGGGGCGGCACGGTGGTGTAGTGGTTAGCGCTGTCGCCTCACAGCAAGAAGGTCCGGGTTCGAGCCCCGTGGCCGGCGAGGGCCTTTCGGTGTGGAGTTTGCATGTTCTCCCCGTGTCCGCGTGGGTTTCCTCCGGGTGCTCCGGTTTCCCCCACAGTCCAAAGACATGCAGGTTAGGTTAACTGGTGACTCTAAATTGACCGTAGGTGTGAATGTGAGTGAGAATGGTTGTCTGTGTCTATGTGTCAGCCCTGTGATGACCTGGCGACTTGTCCAGGGTGTACCCCGCCTTTCGCCTGTAGTCAGCTGGGATAGGCTCCAGCTTGCCTGCGAACCTGTAGAAGGATAAAGCGGCTAGAGATAATGAGATGAGATGAGTGCATATTGGACCTTTAGATCCTAAATCTATACATTCTAAAGGGATTTTTTTTCCAGTTGGATTTTTTTTTTGGTTTCCAAAGTCTTTAAACTCCAGAATTAATACTGTAATACTGTGTACATTAAAAATAAATGAATGAATGAATGAATGAATGAAAGGCAGGTAAAACAGGGGAATGGAAACATGAGTGTAGCTGTGATTGTAATAGTTCATTGATGATAGATTTAGCAATTTAAGAAGAAAATTATCTGAAAGTTATATTTGTTTTGTGTATAAATAGGGCACAGGCTATCCTTGTTGGTTAGGAGCTGACACAGTGCTTTATGCTTTGTGTAGTAAAGAGCTGTTTCTCTCTCTCTCTCTTTTTTTTGGAGTGTCCTGCAACAGCCCACCACCACCTGGACTACTCAACTACATACAAACTGCAAATTTTCCTTCCAGTAACTGACCAAATAGATGTTTATAACCAGCTGGTCACCTCCTCCCTCCCGTAGTGTCTTCTACTACTATGGCTGTGAGCTCCATTTAAAGACCAGTTGTATCACTCCTGGCTTTGTTCTTAAACAAAGAGATCTGCCATTCATCTGCCCATAATTGGGCCAGGCCTTGGAATGTGCTTGATGTCTCCGCGTGGCTATTACTGCACCGGCAGGGATGCTGGGAGATGGAGTGGAAACTTCTCTCAGCGATCTCAGGATGACAGTGCAGGGCCTCAGCAGAAATACAGAAAGAAGACCCTTTATGGTACCTCCATCCATCCATCCATTATCTGTAGCCGCTTATCCTGTCCTACAGGGTCGCAGGCAAGCTGGAGCCTATCCCAGCTGACTACGGGCGAAAGGCGGGGTACACCCTGGACAAGTCGCCAGGTCATCGCAGGGCTGACACATAGCCTATGTTTACATTAGACCGTATCAGCGGATCATCAGATTAACGTTTTTAAAATGATTAGTGTGCACACAGCAACACCAATACACGATTTGCGTGCACACAGCAATACCAATACACGGATACGCTCAGCTCCGCAGGCATCCTGCGCTCCAAATCACTCCGCCCTGAACAGCGAGTGCCCTCTGGAGGGTGCGCACTCCGGCCTTGCGCAGCTCACAGAGCACGCGAGTGAAGTGAACAAGCTGTGATTCGGGACTGAGCCGCTGTGTGTGTGATCCCAGCGCATATCACTTACCACTTGCAAGTGGAAGGATGGCAAGCCTAAAGACAATCATAACTACACAATGGGCAGTATTTGCATCAGTATTTGCAGTATTTTCATACTTTTATACTCTTTAATGAAAAGTGATACAAGGCGGAAGTCCGCGCCGTTTTTCAGCAGTCACGTCACATGACCAACGCCAGCGAATCAGGAAGGTGGATGTCACAGTGACGTTGTCCAATGAGACGCCAGCTAGAGCTCAGCACAGCGTATCCGAGTATTCTGAATGTTTACACAGCACCGGAGCTGACACAATCTGGATTGAATACGTGGACGCTGGCGGATTCCCGTTTCCTGGCGTTTCCAGGCGGTTTAATGTAAACGGACAGTGCATCCGCGAAGAAAACGAGACAGATACGGTCTAATGTAAACATAGCCATAGAGACACAGTCAACCATTCACACTCACATTCACACCTACGGTCAATTTAGAGTCGCCAGTTAACCTAACCTGCATGCCTTTGGACTGTGGGGGAAACCGGAGCACCCAGAGGAAACCCACGCGGACACGGGGAGAACATACAAACTCCACACAGAAAGGCCCTCGTTGGCTGCTGAGCTTGAACCCAGGACCTTCTTGCTGTGAGGCAACAGTGCTAACCACTACACCACTGTGCCGCCCCCTTTATGGTACCTTATGCTCTTAAACGGATATTCTCACTCCATCCTATGAAGATAATGAGAAAATGTAACATGAAAGAGAGAAAGTCTAGGGCCTGAGAAGCCAATGACCTGTTGTACATCATTAGCACAATAATAATGATAATATTATGGCAGCTCTCAATTAATACTATATGCTAGTGATTGATAGAATTTGAGTTCAGATCTTCTCGTGAGCTGCTGTTGGGTCCCTTGATCAAGTCCTTTATCCCATCACTGTAACTTAATAAAAGAGTCTGCCAAAGGAGTAAATGGAAAGACATGTTTTAGGTTTTAAAATGTTATTAGATTCAAAAGTCATGAGCTAAATATACAGATTGTTTCATATGCCCTTACTTTGGTGATTATCCTAAATGAAAGGGCCTTAAATGGAATGTATTGTTGTGTACTGTCCTGCCTTTAGACAATCAACTGGAGTGGGGGTGGAGCATGCATCTCTACTCTGGATGTTTAAACATGTCGATGGCCTAGACGTGCTTGGTGGAGCAGACGGGGGTGGTGGATAAAGGGCACCAGTCTCCAGCAGCAAACCTTTGGACCGTCTCCCACCCAATGGCTCTATTTCCTCCCGGCCGTCTGGGCCCCGGGTGCCAGGTGGGTCATTGGGCTGTTGAATCCAGTACAGTACTGCCTGTGCCTGGTCTTAATGACCTCCTTCAGGGCTGCTTGCCCATTGTGATTCACTCACCCCCTCCAACTCCGCTACAATTCACAGGTCTGATATCCCACCTCACCGGAGCCTGAGTGCAATATCTGTGTGTGTGCAACGGCAGGCATCCATTTGGAGCAGACTATGTTGAGAGTTATTCCAGAGTGAGCATTATTAAGTCCTACAAACACCCTCACATTGATATCAATCAGCCCTATAAATACTTTGGGCTGCAGACTAGAAGCTGAAGCAGAACAGACAGCATCAATATAGTATTTCACTTTTACTGTTTTGAGTTAGTAAGTATTGCCATAATTGTCTCCATGACTGGGGCTTTTTCCTTCTATGAAAGAAGTTGCTTTGGCTTTGTTGAGATATTGTTTGTTGGACAAGAAACAAGAGAACATTGAGTGCTGCATTCTTGGTTGATTTTATTATATCTAGATTCTAGGACCCATATCAAGTTTTTTTTTTTATTTAAATTTGTGAAAAATCTTTTCTCCCTCCTTTATTTTCATTCAGCAACAAACCACACCCTGATTATGGACAGGTCACCACCTGGTTTGTATTTCTACTGAGATTTCTCTTCAGAAGTTGGAGTGAATGTGAAGAGAAAAAGCAGTTTTCATCAGAAGAGGATTGGTAAAGCAAAGCATAGATGTACTTATAGTATGCCAAAACAGACTGAATGAGGGTTAGAATATCCACTGGAAATGAAGAAGTATGTTCTAACACAAGGGGAATTCCATGTTACAAGAAATCCAGTGGCTGGAAAGGTCATAAGCAAAAAAAAAAAAAGATGGTATGAAAATTACAAACCATGTAAATTATTACTTGTGGGTGATAATGAACATTTTGGATGTTGAGTACTTGGTCTTAACATTAGTCACTTTCACCTCACATAAATGTAAATGTAAATGTGCTGTTACAACAAACCGTCATGTAGTTTAAGTGTCAGAGAGAGATTAACTAAGTGTGTCTCCCACACACCCACTGTGTATATATGCATGTGTATACAAAGAAAATAGAGAGAGGCGAAGACATTGGTGCTCATCCAAGCAGCTTATCCATTGGTGGTTTTATTGTTAACATATTTTTAGAACATCAGTGCTAAAATCTGTCTATTTTGACAGTAAGAAGATCCATTGTGTAATTGTATGAGCACAGTTTGCTTCTGTTATCATGACCTAGGGGTGATCTGGACCTCTCTGGGATTGATACACAGTGTTTGAGATATAAGTGAGAAATCATGCTTTAGCCAGTACACAAACTATTGATTGCTCAGTCAGTTTGGTGCCTTTTTACGTTACAGAAAGAATAATGTTCTCAGGCCCTGTCCACACGGCAATGGATTCAGGTGAATCTGATAAAATTGTTTATCGTTTCAGCCTGGCGTCCACACGGCACCGGCGTTTTGCGTGCCCCAAAACGAAATCTTTTGAGAACGGGTTCCAGAGTGGAAAAATCTGGCAATGGCCCCGTTGCGAAGTCGTCTGGATGAGTAGAACGGATTTGTTTACGATGACGTCACAACCACATGACTGTCAGTGCTTCACGCCGGGTAGAAGTGTAACGAACTCGATGCGAGTTGTCAACAAATCCTATAACTTGGTTCATGAAACGTGCTTACAAAATATTTTCACTGTGAATATTTATTGTGTAATGGTGCAAAGTGAGAGAGAGAGAGAGAGAGAGAGTGAGAGAATAGCCCTTAGGGCAGATTCTTTAGTCCAAACACTGCGGAAGTACTGAGTATAACCAAACCGCGCACCGCCCGTGCGCTTTCCAAAAACAAAAACAATCCCGCCAGCAAAAATAGGAAAAAAAAAACGAGTGATCTCACCTCTTCAGATGTTGGTTTAAGTCCGACAATACATTCCTCAAAAAGGGCGTAGAAGAACAAAGTAATCCATCAACGTGTAGCATTCAATTTATTCCGGACCATTAAAGAATTCTGGAGGATATCAGAATGTTGGTGTACCGGCTTCCATCTACCCCCATTCATTCCTCTTTCCGCGTCTTTCGTTTTACGCTACTGATTAATAATCAAAACTTTGTGGCTGATGCTACAGAAGAAGGGGTTTATGCGCATGCGTCTACTTCTTCTATTGTTCTGGTGTCTCCGATGGGACCGTCTTACAGTGCACATAGAGGTGTGGCATCGGTTTAACAATGGTGATTCAACATCTATTTTGCATCAAGATTTCAATGTCGACCATTCTGATGATTCAGATGGAAAATCAATATCTATTCAATGTCAGCTTGCTATCTGGGATGTGTATTGCATCGTTTTCAGCAAGCGTTACATTGCCATATGAACCTGATATTTTACTGATCCGTTGCCCATGTGGACGCGATATTTAAAAAAAAAAATCTCGTTGCCATTGTCGTGTGGATGTAGCCTCAGTATAACCGCTCTGCTGTATGTTTTCATCTTACATGCAACGAAATTCCACCACACTGTCTGATTTATATGGAAAAAAAATGTAGCATGTGCATATTTTAATTTCACACCTGCTGCTAAACAAGCAGGATACCTTTCCAGAGCAATGATGTCTCCACTACTACTGACCTACACATGTCAGTGAGGTAGGAAGTGTTTTGTAGTGATGGAGTTGCCACATTCAAGACAGAAAGACACTCAGGGTCAGCCAATAATTCTGTTCCCCAGTGGCCTCGGTGCTTTCTTCATGAATGTCTGTGTAACCTTGCCTGCACAACTTCAGTGCTGGCATTGGCCTTCTAAAGTAACTGTGTCTGGTTTGAGACACCCCCTCCCAACCACAACATATGTATATACACACACACACACACACACACACGCCAGAAGACTTAAAAGATCGGACCCCATCCCTCAGAGGCCGAGGCTGGTGTCCTTAATGGATGACAGATGTCTCTGAAATGAGGCTATAGCGTGAGTGTGTTTCATGTTAGCTCTCTGCGTGATGAGCAGGGAAGCAGCTGGAGATGAACAAAAACGTTCAGGTCCTCACAATGCTTCCATTTATTATCCCTGGGTACAGTTCTGGTTGAAATGCACCCCTGCTTTTTAGAGTAATATATTGGAATTAATAACGGCAAACAAAGGAAAACATTCTGTAATGGCAGTAGCTTGCTTGATCTTCTCACAGTAAATCTCGTGACAGTTTTAGTTGGTGTATGATTGGGTCCTGTGGTAACTCTTGCTGATTAAAAAGGAATTTTCTGTCTGTTCCTGCTTATAATGTTGCTCAGTGTTCATGGTCAAGGACATCAATTGTGCATATTGCTATATAATCGCATGGAAGAACATGACTTTTCAGAACTGTTCAAGTATGGAAGAACTTGTGCCACATTTCAAGGGATTCTACTGCATGCCCTCCAGCTCTGCGTCTGGTTATTATTTCCCAATCCTTTGTAAATGTACCTCGCCAATACCCAACTTACTCAAACCATCCAAAGTGTTTTCTTTCCCAAGGGTGAACTGCAGGTGTTCTGCATGGGAGAGATCACACAAAATGGCTGCCTGTTCTCTGTTAGGTAATATTCAGTCCAACACCTACTCTCAGCTGTATACAGCTGTCAGAAGAGATGAGAAGTTTAGTGAGAAGGTTGAGGTTGAAATGAGCCGCCAGTTGGGCGGTCCTCTTCCTTGGCCTTGATGGGGGTGGGATAATAGTCAGGTTTGAGCAGGTTGCCTGTTAGTAGGCCTCTAAACCGAGTGGGCTGCAGGAGGTGGGGGCTCTCATTATCTTTCCCACCATGTTGGGCCCTTAAGTCCATCTCTTCAGTGCTTGCTCTGTTTGTTTAGAGAGCAAGAGCCTTTTAAACTACATTTGGGCTAATCAGTCCATTATCTGCCAATGATCCACAAAGGGGCCCGCCTCCCTCTCTAGCTCCCCTCACAAAGTTTCTTTTGCTCTATCACCTTCTCTTTTCCTGTCATTCTCCTTCTGTTTCTGCTTCCCTCCATCAAACAGTATATTTTATGCTTTTATAATGTACTTTAGAGGCTCATCATTAATGGATAAAAATAGTTAGTCTTACACTTCCAGAGTTTGTGATTTATGTTCATAATATAAGCCAAAATATTCTTCAAGTAATTATTTTTTCCTGCTTATGCTGAAGAACTAAGAAACCATTTCCAACCCATTTACAGCAATTCAGCTATGTTAATCTCATTTTATTGAAATATGCATGAGACCAAGGCCAGAAAAACTTAGAAACAATATACAGTATATGAAGAATAGTTGTAGAACCCTGCATCATCTCATGTTACCATTCACAATAATTGTCGTGATAGCTACCATGATGTTTGATATTTGGTTGGTCTTACAGTCATCATTGGGCTTGGTTTATCATCATTCCAGACATTTTTCCCAGCAGGTGCACCAAGCTGAACCAACAAGGCATATTATTCATTTTGAATGTGTGGCACATGATAATAGCTGTAGCTTAGATATGGATATTTTTGAGGACTGCTGCATGATTTATGACAGTGCACTTAATTAAAATCTTACAATTTGGAGGTTTGCATTTTAATTTTGACCAGTCTAAACAAAGATAACATCCTCACTGATTTTATAGGTGGGGCGGCACGGTGATGTAGTGGTTAGCACTGTCGCCTCACAGCAAGAAGGTCCTGGGTTCAATCCCAACGGCCGGCGAGGGCCTTTCTGTGTGGAGTTTGCATGCTCTGTCCGTGTGGATTTCCTCCGGGTGCTCCGGTTTCCCCCACAGTCCAAAGGCATGCAGGTTAGGCTAATTGGTGGCTCTAAATTGACCGTAGGTGTGAGTGTGAACGGTTGTCTATGTGTTAGCCCTGCGATGATCTGGCAACTTGTCCAGGGTGTACCCTGCCTTTCGCCCATAGTCAGCTGGGATAGGCTCCAGCTTGCCTGCGACCCTGTAGAACAGGATAAAGCGGCTAGAGATAATGGATGGATGGATGGATGGATGGATGGATGATTTTATAGGCAGAAAAAATATTTTCCAAATATAATGACAACTAACAGTATTTATAAAGTAATGTACTTCACAGGCATTTTTCTGTTCATGCACTGGTTTTGTTTGATGGTAACGAATCACACATTTGGAATATATTTCACATGCTTGGCTTTTTTTCTTAAAACTTGGAAAACAATCAGATCATTTACCAGAAGGACAATTCATCTTAAAGATGATGGGATTTCAGACTCACAGGAAATTATGTCTCCCCAGTCTGCAGATGAAATGCTTCAGAGCAGTACTTCAGATGTTATGTGGACAGTTGTTTTGGAAATATTATTTAGCAAATGACCTTTCAGGCTGCATTTATGATGAATAAAAGTCCTACGTGATTGTCTGTTAAGCCAGACAATTTATTGCATGTTTATTGTTTTGCCTTCTTGCCATTGCTTTTTGAATCATGTCATATAGCTGGCTTGTGTAGTTCAGCTTTATGGCACCCATGAAGCTTCTACCTGTGTCCATGGACTCCACGATTCAATCCCTTGTTCAAGAATGAATGAGCCTGATGTCCTGTGTATGAGAACCATGTTTCAGGTTCTAATGAGTGCTGAATTTTGGAATCAGCCTCACAGAGGTCGCACTAGTACCAGTAGCCACAGGAAGCTGCTGCAGATTAGCACTCTCCCTTGTCCAGACTGGGCTGCCCAGTTAATGCTGAAGACTTAATTATGGTGATCTGGTAATAGAGGAGAAAATGGCAGGAATGCTGTCCACATGGCCATGCTCACAGTGGGATTAACTGCACGAGCTGCTCTCGGCCAGCTCAGGGATCTGGAGAGCAGTTTCACAGCTGCTTTTGTCCTGCTTTCAAGGCAGGAGAATAAAAGGAGAAGGGGGGGGGGGAGAGAAGAGACAAAGAAAATTAATCTGCTTGGTGCTGGATCTTAATTCAATTTAATGAAGGGGCTTGTATTTGAGAGCCTTTCACACACACACACACATATTCAGGCAGAAATTCAAACTCTTCTAAGTACTTACAGCTCTGCTGAGAGAATAAACCCTATTATGAGCAATTACGCTATCCACCAGCCATAGCAAATCCATCTTCTTTCCTTGCATTAGCTAATAATGGGGTTAGCAAATCATTTAATCTTAAGCATGATGTTTCCGGATATTTCATTGTGGGACCTTTAAATCTGAAATCTATTTTCAGATGTTTTTCATCATGTTGAGTCACGAGCTCCTTTATGCTTATAGCTCAACTGTTTTTTTTTCTGACAATATTGAAGGACTTTCAAAAGAAAAGACTTCTTTCTTGTGTGAAATTTACTTCCTGGACCATAACAATTGAATTCTTTTATTCATTTACTGAATTCTTTGCTGAAATAGTTTGCAGCATAGCATGGTCGTCATGCACAATTAAGAACTTTGTGATTCAAACCAAATACAGTACACTATTAGAGGAAAAAACGGCTATTTGTATAGAGGTCAGCTTTGTAGAGTGGTTCTACTTCAGATCCTTCCCTGATAAATACTTTGTTATATGGATTTACATAAGAACTTTTACGGGGTCTCCAAAAAGAGACAAAATGAAGAACCCTGTAGGGTTCTAGATTTGTTCTGTAAGAGTGTATTTGTGTTTTCAGACATAGGAAAGGCATGGAATTAGTGAATCAGTGACATTCTTGAGCTTATCAGTTCATCTAACAGTTTTCAATCAGAAGCTGATGCAAGGAAAACAATCAACACAAACCTCTCAGCCAGGCACACCCCCAACATAAAAAAGGAGGGAAAAAATCCATGACTCTCCACCAAGCTGGAGAAGCCCATTACTGTGTTCATCTTTTCAACATTTGACAGGTGGAAGTAGAACTTTGGGGTTTACGTTTTAATTATAAAGAATTCCAGATGTGGAAGGAGGCTCATAAATTAGAAGCAGAGCTACTCAAATGTCTTTTTTCAAAGGGACCAAGCGGGTCAGCATCTGCTTCTCATTGAAGTGAATGTTATTAAGGGTCTCGGCTAAAGAAAGCCTCAAGTCCCTTGCCTGGCCCCACAATAATTGACACTATTAAATGTGCCTAAACAGATTTAGAACATTCAGAAAAGTTACATTTGTCTTGGAGAATGAATCCCATCATCTATTTTCAAGGAAAAAAACCTGAGAAGGATTAATGACCATTTAATCTTTTACAAAGTGAAAATGAGAGAAAATCAGAAGTATGGTGGCAATGAACTGTAAATACAAACAAATCATACAGCAAGCAAGTCTGGAACCAGAGCTCAGGCGGGGGGGGGGGGGGGGGGGGGGGGGGGGGACGACACTAGATTTCAGATATTTTAACACACCAGAGTCTTATTGTTTACCATGCCATGAAACAAAAACAAATGAGTGACAGTGCTTTAGTTGGGCAAAGTCGTGGCCAAGATTGATTATCTGTTGTAAACTTGTATTATCTGTATTATTACTGTACATTATTTTTCCACTACAGGTATAGGTAGGGTTTTCTTGCCATTTACTAAGGACTCCGAGCTCTTTTGGGGTTGATGTGAGGGTGCAGGGTCTTTACGTGGTGTGAGACCAACTGAGGCGGAAAAAAATGGACCCAGATCGGCAGAAGTGAAGTGGGACAGGAACTCTCCTGGGCGTGATTGAAAGGGTGAGAAGTTAATTTGGCAGCTTTTCCTCCTCACTTTGCTAATGTTTCCTCTCAGGACCAAGCTGCACCAGCACCCACCCCACCACCACCACCATTCAAAAAAAAAAAAAACCCTTCCTCCAGCATTTTTCTGCTCAGCCTCTCTTCCTCCACTTTCCAAATTCACCTCCCCCAATACACCTTCTCTCCCAATGGAGCATGCTGACCCAAAACCAAACTTTCTCTCCCCAGGACACTTCCTGCTTTGCAACACTCAGTCTCAAGTGTGTTTTTCCAGGGGTGTTGGGAACAGGGAGGGGTGGCATAGTACTTGAAGGAAATGAGGACCACGTCAGTGTATCTTCATGACCTGTCAATCAGAGGCCCAGTGAGGCTCAGGGGGTTGTCTGGAATGGAACAAGAGATGCTGGTGGCCTTACTCTCTTCAGTCACCACTAGGAATAATTCTTGCATCAACAGCTACACTTTCCAGGGTCAGTAAGGCCAGATGAATTGATGACCACAGCAACAATATATATATAGATATCTACTTATCATTCTTATTTGGTATTTTCTGCTGACCTTAATAAATGCCATTCCATTCCATATATTATAAAGCCATAGATAAGCCTTGACTAATTTAGAAAAAATGGCAACTATTACAAAAATCTCCAGACAGGTTGCTCCTGATTATCTATGAACTTTAATTTTGAGTTAGTTGTTTATTATTATTATTATTATTATTATTATTATTATTGGGTGGTGTAGGGGTTAGCAATGTTGCCTCACAGCAAAAGGTTCTGGGTTTGAGCCTCGCCACTGACTGGGGCCTTTCTGTGTGAAATTTGCATTTTGTTCTCTTGTCTGTTGCCCCTTTTCCACCAAAGCAGTTCCAGGGCTGGTTCGGGGCCAGTGCTTAGTTTGGAACCGGGTTTTCTGTTTCCACTGACAAAGAACTGGCTCTGGGGCCAAAAAAACCGGTTCCAGGCTAGCACCAACTCTCTGCTGGGCCAGAGGAAAGAACCGCTTATGTCAGCGGGGGGGGTAGTTGTTAGGACCAACAACAATAACAAGACCGCGAAAGATCGCCATTTTTAAGCGATGAGAAGCAGCAGCTGTACAAACGCGAAGTCTCATCTCATCTCATCTCATTATCTCTAGCCGCTTTATCCTGTTCTACAGGGTCGCAGGCAAGCTGGAGCCTATCCCAGCTGACTACAGGCGAAAGGCGGGGTACACCCTGGACAAGTCGCCAGGTCATCACAGGGCTGACACATAGACACAGACAACCATTCACACTCACATTCACACCTACGGTCAATTTAGAGTCACCAGTTAACCTAACCTGCATGTCTTTGGACTGTGGGGGAAACCGGAGCACCCGGAGGAAACCCACGCGGACACGGAGAGAACATGCAAACTCCGCACAGAAAGGCCCTCGCTGGCCACGGGGCTCGAACCTGGACCTTCTTGCTGTGAGGCGACAGCACTAACCACTACACCACCGTGCTGCCCCTTCTTATTATTATTAATTTGTTTGTTGCTGTGGTTGTGGTTTGAGAACTTCAGTTGGTGCAGCACAATAAATAATTTTGTGAATTATAATTCCTTTTCATTCCTAGAATTGTGAACTGTGTAAATCCACAGTTTCTTAAGAGGATTTACAAAATGATTTACAAAACTGCATCTGTAACTCATTACTAATGAATAAAACATTTGTGTATTGAATGTTAATTAAACATTGTTCTTTGCTTATCTCACAATATGTTACAATGCTTCCTACATTCCACCATGGTTACTTTTCTTCTGCCTTTAATCTTTTATCCGAACTCAATGGGATAGAAGTCTTGCCAACTTCACTCCCAGAATGGTGCTCCTTTCTGCAAAATTAGCTCAACATTTGCTCTTATGGGAAACTGTCACCATTAATTCTTCAGTGACATATTGTGAGTCTATGGCAAAAAAGTGTGCTGTGTGTGTGTGTGTGAGAGAGAGAGAGAGAGAGAGAGAGAGAGAGAGAGAGAGAGAGAGAGAGGAGGTCTGGATGTACACACTGGCTAGACGACATTGCCGGATGAAGCCACACACTGCTAACACACTGCAGGCCATAGTGTTAGACAGGCCAGGTCGGCTAGTGACAGTGTGCAGCCCCTATCCTGCCTTATTTATCTGCTGTGGCAGTGGACAGAATGCAATTTCCTGAGAAGGGGGAGGCCAAAGGTGGGGGTTAAGTACATCAAAGTGAACTGAGAGCTATCAGGAACCTGAGCACTGCCAGTGCTGTGTGCCAGCTCTCTCTCTCTCGCTCTTCACTCCAGCTCGCCAGACGCTGGGCATAGTGCAGCTGATAAAAATACACTCCTTCTCCAAATGCAGACACCTTGGACAGGCCAGCGAGGGCAGCTATTAGACATGTGGCAAGATTGGGGAAAGGTCATAGTTTATCGCTTCTTTGGTGTTTCCCCCACAGCTGCAGCACTCAGCTCTTGCTTGCTGCCTTTGGGCTCTCAATGGCTATCTGAGATGGACAGGCAGCCTCTGTGAGTGCTGCTTGGTGGTTGAGTGCTCTATAATGGAGCCCAAATGAGAAGCAGTTTGAGTGAAATGCTGATGTGTAAAAATGGGACAGAAGTATTTTGAAAGGCTATACTGTATCTAGGCCAGTTGGAAAGGAAAAGGAGGCAATAAGACCAGGCCCATGGACCACATCTCTCCTCAATCCTGCTTTTATGTGCTGTTAAACAGTTGTTCTCCAGGAGAAGAGGAGGTAGAGCCTTGGGAATCCAGCTTTGCTTAGATAGTGCACCTGCCCAGTGGCTATTAACTCCTTTGAAGGCACTAAATAAGTGCTCTTGTGAAACCTTTTTGCTGCACCATGTGAAGGTAAATTATCAGGTGGCCTCAGGCAAAAAAGAAAAAAAAACAGCTAATAGGCCCCTATATAGAATCTCAACAATTGTTTTATAACTCTCTAAAGCATATAAAAAATAAGTGCCAAAGAGTGTTGCTTCTTTATAGTACATAGATTTAAATTGTTAAACTATATGGTTTGAGCTGGATTTGCTTTAGAGGAAGTTCTGCTGAACCCCATGAATGCATTGGGGAGGTCCCCTCTGATGCCTCTCGGTTTTATGTCTTTCACTAATGGCCTTTGGAGGCAAGGTTAACTTAAAGGAAGGGGGCATTCGTAGAGGGAGGGAGCCCTTATCAAAGCCATCAGAAATGCCTTGTCGGCAGCCATTCATTGGACTCAGAGAAAATAAACCAAAATACCTCCACAATGACTGAGTGTTAGGCAGATAACAGTTGGCTGTGGGGGTCCCTTTCCCCTTTCTCTCAGTGGCCACTCACCTTCTCCATCTCCCGCTCTCTTTCTCTCCTTCTCTTTCTCTTTTTAGTTTTATTAGGAGGAAACAGAAAGCCCCAGTGTGAGAAGCCACTTGTTATCTGAGAGTCTTGGGAATCAAGCCCTCTGCAGAGTCTTCACTCACCACGCTAATGAAAGCTGGACAATTTGTGTGCTTTCGTTCCCAACATACTTAAATCCCCCCATCTCTGGTCCTCCTCCCAAACTCCCCCACCTCCCTCCCTCTCCTCCACATATATCCCACCTCTCCCTCTCTCCCCCAAACAGTACTTAGATTCCGGCCCATTCATTATACCTCAGCAAGGGCTTCAAAGCAAGTGGCTTTTATTAAACACAATTTATTATTCATTCATCAGCAACCAGAGGCTTGTGGCACATCCATTATTTCCAAATCAGATTGTAGCGTCTCCAAATGACCCTTATTTTCTAAAAACAGACCTATATTTTTCATCCTAGTAGCACCTGATGAAAAATACAGTATAGTGAACTCCTCTTTAAGCAACTTTTAAAATCATACAGTACCTTTAATTTTAAGACCTACCGTAAATTCTTAAAGAACTAATATCTAGGGCTGTAATACATATTAAAACTTTGTCATCCAAGTACAAAATAAATGAATCTAAATGTTGCTGTACTTGTGAGAAGCCATGTGGTTGTGTTTGGCTAATTTTTTTTTTTTTAGCATCTATTGGATATTATGAATTTAGAGATTTTATGATATGTGTACATTATTACATGTTAGAAAACTGTATATTTGAACATGCTCTTAGTTCTTAGCTTTTATGGACCCTAAGCAGTTAATTTGGCTTGAATACAGAATAGTTCTGGAGCATGATAAATATCACTAGATATCACAGTCTGGGAAACAGAATTTAATTTTCATTGATTTAGCGCGAAATAAAATGTGCTTATTTAGGCAAAATGTAGTAGATATGGATGTGGAACTGATATAGGTCCTTATGATTTGCTCTCTGATTAATAAGTTGGCTATTTTGTTGAAAACCTCGTCCAATAATTTGTCATCAACCTTACATTATACATTATATATTATTAGGTTTATTTTATTAGATCACTTTCTGGAGTCCTTTACAAACCCTGGCCTTATAACCCTTACAATACAAGGTCATATTGAGGTAACTTGCAATGCACATTTATAGCCTCTCTATCATATGTTGGCATGTGTTCTGTGATTGCCTCTCCCAAATTGTGAAAGCTCAGGACCTGTGACCTGCTCAGGAAATTAGTTAACAGTGTTCTACAGTTGGTCCATGTATCTATTTTAGCCTGTAGAGATGCACACAAAAGGCAGGGGTGGAAGGCCAAAGTGGTTTGGAAGTATTGGTGGCAGTGGATTGTCTGTTGATTGCTGTAGGTTCAGGTAGCTGAGTAAACATTTGGACTGGCCTCTAGAGATGAGTCTGATGAGACCGGGGCACTCTGCTGGACAAAGGCTGCAGGTGACCATGGAGCACTTTGATCCATTTCTGCCAACTCAGACCTCAAAGAATTTTTTTCCAGACTCTCTCTCTCTCTCTCTCTTCCTATTTTCTATTTTACCAAGCTTTTCTTCCCTGGGTCAACCCCTTTTTCTAGTCAATCTAGCCCCAACAATGGAGTCACTTACAAAGCACTGAGCACTGTATAACTGGGAGCCACCAGGGAAAACAGGTTCAAAGAGATGGCAGAGTGGCTCTGTATGGCCAAGTCCCCAGCCAGGAGATAAATACACATGCATTCAACATGCAGGTGCACAGCTCTCCACTTCAACAAAACCTTAACCATCTTAGTTAGCCGCACTTCAGCACAGTATCTCCCTACTGAGAGATTGAAGATTGTAGATTTTCATCTTCCTTACTTTTCATTTTCTTTTAAAAGCATGGTTCAATTTAAAGTTGCTCGAAGGATGAATCAGGTTTTGAGATTGTAGTCTTGTGCCGCTAATGCCAGAAAAACGGCAGTAAGATGTATGACTTTGCTTTTCCCCTGCAGAGTTCTCTGTGGAGAAAAGAATTTATTTTGGATCAAAATGACATCTTGTGCAGGTGTAGTTAGAAATAGAAGAACAAACATGGCTTGAGCTTGCTTTACACCTAAGCAGCAGTCCAAACACTCAGGTAAAGTTTTTATAGAGGCCTGTTCATGTAGAACCCTGAGGCACACCTGCCACCGTTTCTGTACATAAGTCTTTAAAAGGGGCCCAATATGTGGGACCATCCCAAACCTCGTTGACACTGAAGATTTGTGTGTTGGCTCCCTTGGTAGGAAATAAATTTCATTTGAATGCTTCCTTTCATAGTAGGAATAGAAGAGGGGAAAGTCCTCACTAAATTTATGGTTAGCTAACACCCTTAGTTCTGTCTGTGTCTGAATACCAATAAGCAAATTGTAGTGTGTGTGTTACTATGTGGGCTGTGTGTGTAACAGTTTCCAGATAGAGTACAGTCAATAAATTATTTGCTTGACTGAGTTACTGAACCTTAACCCTACATTTACAACAGTGCATTCCATCACATGATGAGTTATGATGGTCTAGAGGTGGAACTTGGATTGAGAGTTGACATCAAAGACCTGTAACCTGTGTGAAAAGCATGTTGTAGCATTGTGTTTACCGACCTTAAAATGGGGCAGCATGGCGGACAGGGATTAGCATCGTCGCCTCACAGTGAGAAGGTTCTGGGTTCGAACCTCATGGCCAACTGAGACCTTTCTGTGTCGAGTTTGCATGTTCTTCTTGTACTTGCTTGGGTTTTCTTTGGGTGCTCCAGTTTCCTCCCACAGTCTAAAGACATGTGGATTAGGTCAACTGCCTACTCTAAATTGCCCAATTGAATGTGAATGATTGTTCATCTCTACGTTAGGTTGGCCAGAGTGTACCACGTCTCTTGCCTGACGTCAGCTGGAATTGGCTCCAGCTTTTGCGATCACCCTGATGGATAAGCGATATAGATAATGGATGGACCTTAAAACACAAAGCTACATGAGGTTGAATAGCAACATCGGTGTTAGTTTTACATAATGACCTATTATGGAAATTTCTGTGTGATACGGGATGATGTGGAGCAGGTGGAAGTGTGTACATATTCTTTATGCCTTTTTTAGTCTTGCTTAACCTCTTTCAGTCCCTGTGATTAGCCCAAACAACAACCTGAGCACTGGCTGGTAGGTAATAGGTATGCAGGCATGGTGTGTGCATGCAATAAAGACTCTTTGAATTGTCAGGCAGGCGATGGATGATGTGGGAGTGTTGTTGATATATGCATGTGTAAATCTGTAAATCTCAGAGAGTATGTGTGTGTGCGGAAGCACTGGAATGTAAAGCTCAGGCCTCTGAAGCTCTAATGGATTAACAACCCGACCTGGCATGCTAATGGAGATTGTCTGTGATGTAATGAGCTTTTAATTAGGTCACCTCTGAGCTTGACCCTGGTGTAATGAGGAGGGGGTGGGAAGGGAGGGGTCTGGGGGAGTTTAGGTGTAGCGAGGGAGCCTGGTGATAGCCCCCTGACCTGCAGGTGTGAAGCAACCCAGGCTGTAAACAGGGCTGGACATTCCAGGCATTCTCCACTCAGCATCTCTACACACAAAATATTGAAGCCAGGTTTCATGCGTCCCAATGCAAGGCAGCTCATGAGGTCTTTCCCTGCTGCTGTGAGTGGTTTCTCGGGGACTGTTCTCAGCTTACTGTTTTTGGAGTTCACACACCATAACACATTGTTCTCTTATTCTCCGACTAGATTTAATTTAGCCAAGTCAGCCATAGTGTGATTCGGTAAATATACATGCATACAGTGAGCCTTGGTGCAACATACAACCTTGTGGCTAAGTCCACAGGACTGAACATTGTGGACATAAAGGAAAATTAGCAAAACTAATCAGTAGTGCTCAATAAAGACACACTTAAGGAAATGCACAGACCATCACTTGTTAAAATATCAGGAGCAAAGTAAACATTTTGAAGCTAAGCATGTGCAAATTACAAAGATAAGCTGTGCAAATTACATGGAAATGGTAACCAAAATCATAACTATTAGCATATTGTTCTTTTTGAGCTCAGCAGGACTTCTTATAATGCTTGATTATTATCGGATGATAAACAAAGGGCAGCTTATGATCTTATTGCTTGGACTCACAGCTGCTGCCTTAAGCCTCTCTCCTGCTATAATCCACAGCTTTGGCACTGAGTCCTGATCAATGCAGGATGAGACTTTTTTTTTATCATGTGGGAAAGAAAACAGCTTTCAGAAACATTTATTTCATATACAGTACTGTGGAAAATTCAGAAACCACCTTTGTTTTGTTTTCAAATGGCCATTATTGTTCATTATTTGGTGGAAAACAATAACGGAGACATTTGTGTGATTTATGAATAACAATAATGAATTGTTGAATGATAATGATGAGCAAAATGTAATCAGTAGAAAATTACACATGTAACACCAGTATGGAACCTTTAAATATTTTATTTGTAATATTGAACTTAGGGGCGGCACAGTGGTGTAGTGGTTAGCGCTGTCGCCTCATAATAAGAAGGTTCTGGGTTCGAGCCCCGTGGCCGGCGAGGGCCTTTCTGTGTGGCGTTTGCATGCTCTCCCCGTGTCCGCGTGGGTTTCCTCCGGGTGCTCCGGTTTCCCCCACAGTCCAAAGACATGCAGGTTAGGTTAACTGGTGACTCTAAATTGACCGTAGGTGTGAATGGTTGTCTGTGTCTATGTGTCAGCCCTGTGATGACCTGGTGACTTGTCCAGGGTGTACCCCGCCTTTCGCCCGTAGTCAGCTTGGATAGGCTCCAGCTTGCCTGCGACCCTGTAGAAGGATAAAGTGGCTAGAGATAATGAGATGAGATATTGAGCTGAATAAATATTACAAGTACTGCATGGCAATTTACTGAAACTGGAATTCATGTACTGTATATTTTCTCATCATTATTGTTTGCCACCAAAAAATTAACAATAGTTACTGAATGGCTATTTGATTGAAAACAAAAGGGTGTCTCTGATTTTTGCATGGTATTGTAGTTACAGGTCTTTTTTGCTGTTAGATATTTGCCTGAGTACTTTGCTTTTCTTCAGGAACAGCTACCCTGGTCATGCTTAACGTATGTCAGTAGTGTATGTGATGAAAAGCCTTCAAGGGCAAGAAATAAACAAAGCATGATCTTGATTAATATGGGCACATGGAACTGTGTATTGATTATATATACAAGCAACTGTAGAATTGCTTGTAGGCATTTGGATCTGTGTTGCAAAAATATACCTTGCTTTTAGCGACAGACAACCCATTTAATTACTTTCCTCAAGGAGTTTTTGGGATCCTGATCTATGAATGGCTGCCCATTGTATAGCGTAATTTCAAAAAAGATTTTTAAAATAATTTTTATTTTAAAAAAAAAAAACTGATGATGATAAAGATGATGATGATGATGGTCCATCATAAACCTGACCAGGATAAAATGGTTACTGAAGATGAATTTTTTATTATTATTATTATTATTATTATTATTATTATTATACTTTACACCCAGTTCCCATAAAGCATTGGCCTAACATAGCTCACAGTCAGATTTAACACACTGGTAAACAAGAACATATGCTAAAATGTTTATTCTCTCTCTCTCTTTCACTCTCTCTTCCCTGTCTCGCTAGCCTAGACTCATTAAGATCCTATAAAGTGACTCTTCTTAATGAGAAAGTTTTTTATAGGGCTCTCAGAGGGCCTCTGGGGGATAATCAGAGTGAAATAGGAAGTCGTCTGTCTTGACAGGCTGCCCCTTTTCTCAGCGGTGGTCTGGTCAGCGAGGGCCTCTCTCTCTAACCCATCATCTCTGCCTCACCTCTCCTCAGCCACCTCTCTGGCCTGTCTGAATCTCTCTGTGTTTAGTTTCTCTCTGACATGAGAAAAGTCAGCTGGTACCTCCTGCGCGCATATTAATTTGCTTCATTCCCTGTTGTTTGATCCTTCTTTGCTTTGCTTCTGCTTCTCTCTGTCTCCATCACTCGGTGGTTTTATGAGGCTGGGCTCCGGATATATTCCTGAGCCAGGGTCGTCCTCTCAATAGGGGGTCAGTGTCAGTTTGTATGCTGCATGTGGCTACACCTACTGGTGAACCAGATCTCTGCAGAGCCGAATTTTGCCGTGTTTAAAAACCTACGTGTGCAGTACAATGTACAAGCAATAGACACAAAAAAGTGTTCCATGCATAATCACATTTAGTCGCCATGTAAACCCGGCTGGGTGTTCACTCAGGCCTTTATGTTCATAAGGCTATATTTAGTGAATGAGTACAGATGTTTTGTAGGAATCCAGTGGTATGTTACACAGTGCTTGCTGAAGGAGGAGATGGAAGGAGGGGGCGAGGGGGTGTGGAGGTCATTTACCGGATGTTGCTTTTAAGATCAAATTGTGTTTATGAATGTCATGTCAGCCACTCTGCCAGTGATGGTGAAAACTTATCTTGTAGCAGATGTTTACTCCACAGGTCGAAGGGCACACAGTGTTTACATCTGAGGCTGGGGGATGAAACTTGTTTAGAATTGCAAATGCTGCTGTGGGCAATTACCTTAATCAAATTATATATTTTTTTCCTTCTTCGCGCTCTCATTTTTTGTTTCTGAGAAGAATTTACCAGATTCAAAACAACTGCTGCTCAGAGTCATTCCCTTTATGTCACTTCCTGCCTCGGGCTCACTACAGCCCATCAGCTTCCTCTGTTATTTATTCCATGCCACTAAAGCACTATGAAGCACTGCCTCAATAAGCTGTTAGAGGAATCTGTTTAGCTTAAAGGAAAGGTAGGAGGAACTGTGGTCTCTGGTTATGAATAGAGATGTAAATCTGGAAATATTTGCGAAGAGGTAAAGTAACTGTCCAGCTGCTTTGTGTAACTGTTTCTGACGAAGACATGCCTTTTAATTCTTGGCATCAGATTCAAAGAGAGGTGAAGAAGAGATGGGAGAAACATGGCTTTTAGAAATGGTATCACAGTGCAGAGTGAGATAAATTATCTATGGTTTTACTTTATGTAAGACCTTGGTATTAGCCTTGGAGAGAGTAAAAATGGTTTGTGTGAGAGGGAAATAGTAAGTGAGAGAAAGAGCGAGAGAGGTTAGAAGGTTGTAGGCCTGGGGGTTGTATGTCAGAAATAAGGTTGGAATGGAATGGTGGAGGAATGGCTGTGATCTCTGCTGTGTGGACATTAGTGAACAGCGCGAAAGAATCTCAAGTCCCAATGATGTTTTCTTTTGCAGGAAAAATCAAGATGTGTTCTTTCCTCCGAAACATAACCCAGGAAAAGGTCATGGTGTGGTCACTCCATGAAAGTCTTGAGTTTCTGTCACTGAAGCTTGAAACAACACATTTGTACTGGCCAAAAGCAAGGAAAAAGAAGAGGGTGGGAGAACATCTCACTGGCTCGAACAGCCACTAAGGGTAAATGAACTCAATGATACTGGCCAGACTGCAGCCCTCATCATAGTGCTACACTAAACATGCCAGCTTCCATCTGCGTCTTCACACAGCACACTTCTTCTCACACTCATCTATTCAGTACATGCTCCCAAAAAGATATAATAACTACAGTGCTCTTTTCAGGGACGACTCGAAATAGCCAGTGTCTCATAAAGAGAAACCCTATAAATAACTACTAGACATTTGACATTTTAAGATCTAGGGAAAACAAGGTGCTATATGATTGTGGGGTGTAATTAGTGTACTTTAATTCAAAATGCTTTTTCTCTTCCCTCCCCTTCTCTCATAAATTTCATCATCAGTTTTGCTACATTTTCCTTTGACACCTTCTCAGAGAGTTTTTATGGCTCTGTTGCTGAAGGAGGTTGTCTCTTTGTTGTTGACAGGAGAGGTGTGATTAACGTTCCTTCTGCCGACCCTGTCTGTGGCCTATACACACAGGCATACACACCCACATACACACCACACACTCCCTACCTGTGATCCATCAGCCAGTCTGGGGAAAGAACTTGTCTTGAGCAAATGCTTAAATGAGAGGATCAGGGCTAGATTATTTAGGGTGGGTACCTTTATTATTTTCCAATGCAATAGATTGTTGTTGAGGAAAAACGGAGAAAATACACACAGCGTATTTATGGAAATAGTGTGACATCAGGCCAGCTTGAAGTTGTGGGAAAGAGGAAAATAGAGAGTTTGCCAGGTGAGAATCAGAGGTTTGGCCACAATCTTTGCACAGGTGATGCAAAGGAAAACAGGTATTTATGGCTACGGTCAGTTACCAAGTCAGCAAGTTCATTCCAATTACAGACAAGACATTCTGGGAATCATTTGGTTTTCAAAGCTGGAGCTGAAATCAGTTTCTGCTCAGGAAAGGCCACTGGAGTTGTTAGTGACCACAGGCACAGCTAATTAGTCAGTTAGAAATGCAGTACAGCATTCGAACAGGCAGGAGTCAATAGTGCTGAATTAAAGGACAGAGTGACAGGGCCTTAACCGCCATAAACTCTCTATGCCTGTGGATTGGAGGAGAGATCTGTGTATGCAAGGTGTGTGTGTGAATAGTGTTTCTGT